>NC_135886.1:62143202-62333929 GCF_964194155.1 Cetorhinus maximus
TCTCCCTCTGGCATTCTCTCCCTCTGGCACTCTCTCCCCCTCCCTCTGGCGCTCTCTCCCTCTCCTTCTCCCTCTGGCACTCCCTCCCTCTCCCTCTGGCACTCCCTCCCTCTCCCTCTGGCACTCCCTCCCTCTCCCTCCGGCACTCCCTCCCTCTCCCTCCGGCACTCTCTCCCTCTCCCTCCGGCACTCTCTCCCTCTCCCTCCGGCACTCTCTCCCTCTCCCTCCGGCACTCTCTCCCTCTCCCTCCGGCACTCTCTCCCTCTCCCTCCGGCACTCTCTCCCTCTCCCTCTGGCACTCTCTCCCTCTCCCTCTGGCACTCCCTCTCTCTCCCTCTGGCACTCCATCTCCCTCTGGCACTCCCTCTCCATCTGGCACTCCCTACCTCGCCCTCTGGCACGCTCTCCCTCTCCCTCTGGCACGCTCTCCCTCTCCCTCTGGCACGCTCTCCCTCTCCCTCTGGCACTCTCTCCCTCTCCCTCTGGCACTCTCTCCCTCTCCCTCTGGCACTCTCTCCCTCTCCCTCTGGCACTCTCTCCCTCTCCCTCTGGCACTCTCTCCCTCTCCCTCTGGCACTCTCTCCCTCTGGCACTCTCTCCCTCTCCCTCTGGCACTCTCTCCCTCTCCCTCTGGCACTCTCTCCCTCTCCCTCTGGCACTCTCTCCCTCTCCCTCTGGCACTCTCTCCCTCTCCCTCTGGCACTCTCTACCTCTCCCTCTGGCACCCTCTCCCTCTGGCACTCTCTCCCTCTTCCTCTGGCACGATCTCCCTCTCCCTCTGGAACTCTCTCCCTCTCCCTCTGGCACTCCCTCCCTCTCCCCTTGGCACTCTCTCACTCTCCCTCTAGCACTCTCTCCCTCTCCCTCTAGCACTCTCTCCCTCTCCCTCTGGCACTCTCTCCCTCTCCCTCTGGGACTACCTCTCTCTCTCCCTCTGGCACTCTCTCCCGCTCCCTCTCCCTTTGGCACTCTCTCCCTCTCTCTCTCTGGCACTCTCTCCCTCTCCCTCTGGCACTCTCTCCCTCTCCCTCTGGCATTCTCTCCCTCACCCTCACCCTCTGGCACTCACCCCCCCGTCCCTCTGGCACTCTCTCCCTCTGGCACTCTCTCCCTCTCCCTCTGGCATGCTCTCCCTCTCCCTCTGGCATTCTTCCCCTCACCCTCTGGCACTCTCTCTCTCTCCCTCTGGCACTCTCTCCCTCTCCCTCTGGCACTCTCTCCCTCTCCCTCTGGCACTCTCTCCCTCTCCCTCTGGCACTCCCTCCCTCTCCCTCTGGCACGCTCTCCCTCAACCTCTGGCACGCTCTCCCTCAACCTCTGGCACTCTCTCCCTCGCCCTCTGGCACTCTCTCCCTCGCCCTCTGGCACTCTCTCCCTCGCCCTCTGGCTCTCTCTTCCTCTCCCTCTGGCACTCTCTCCCTCTCCCTCTGGCACTCTCTCCCTCTCCCTCTGGCACTCTCTCCCTCTCCCTCTGGCAATCCCTCCCTCTCCCTCTGGCACTCCCTCCCTCTCCCTCTGGCCCTCCCTCTCCCTCTGGCACTCCCTACCTCTCCCTCTGGCACGCTCTCCCTCTCCCTCTGGCACGCTCTCCCTCTCCCTCTGGCACGCTCTCCCTCTCCCTCTGGCACTCTCTCCCTCTCCCTCTGGCACTCTCTCCCTCTCCCTCTGGCACTCTCTCCCTCTCCCTCTGGCACTCTCTCCCTCTCCCTCTGGCACTCTCTCCCTCTCCCTCTGGCACTCTCTCCCTCTCCCTCTGGCACTCTCTCCCTCTCCCTCTGGCACTCTCTCCCTCTCCCTCTGGCACTCTCTCCCTCTCCCTCTGGCACTCTCTCCCTCTGGCACTCTCTCCTTCTCCCTCTGGCACTCTCTCCCTCTCCCTCTGGTACTCTCTCCCTCTCCCTCTGGCACTCTCTCCCTCTCCCTCTCCCTCTGGCACTCTCTCCCTCTTCCTCTGGCACGATCTCCCTCTCCCTCTGGAACTCTCTCCCTCTCCCTCTGGCACTCCCTCCCTCTCCCCTTGGCACTCTCTCCCTCTCCCTCTAGCACTCCCTCCCTCTCCATCTGGCACTCTCTCCCTCTCCCTCTGGCAGTCTCTCCCTCTTCCTCTGGCACTCCCTCCCTCTCCCTCTGGCACTGTCTCCCTCTCCCTCTGGCAATCACTCCCTCTCCCTCTGGCACTCTCTCCCTCTCCCTCTAGCACTCTCTCCCTCTGGCACTCTCTCGCTCTCCCTCTGGCACTCTCTCCCTCTCTCTCTCTGGCACTCTCTCCCTCTCTCTCTCTGGCACTCTCTCCCTCTCTCTCTCTGGCACTCTCTCCCTCTCTCCCTCTGGCACTCTCTCCCTCTCCCTCTGGCACTCTCTCCCTCTCTCTCTCTGGCACTCTCTCCCTCTCTCTCTCTGGCACTCTCTCCCTCTTCCTCTGGCACTACCTCCCTCTCCCTCTGGCACTGTCTCCCTCTCCCTCTGGCACTCTCTCCCTCTCCCTCTGGCACTCTCTCCCTCTCCCTCTGGCACTCTCTCCCTCTCCCTCTGGCACTCTCTCCCTCTCCCTCTGGCACTCTCTCCCTCTCCCTCTGGCACTCTCTCCCTCTCCCTCTGGCACTCTCTCCCCCTGGCACTCCCTCCCTCTCCCTCTGGCACTCTCTCCCTCTCCCTCTGGCACTCTCTCCCTCTCCCTCTGGCACTCTGGCATCTCTCCCTCTCCCTCTGGCACTCTGACATCTCTCCCTCTCCCTCTGGCACTCTCTCCCTCTGGCACTCTCTCCCTCTCCCTCTGGCACTCTCTCCCTCTCCCTCTGGCACTCTCTCCCTCTCCCTCTGGCACTCTCTCCCTCTCCCTCTGGCACTCTCTCCCTCTCCCTCTGGCACTCTCTCCCTCTCCCTCTGGCACTCTCTCCCTCTCCCTCTGGCACTCTCTCCCTCTCCCTCTGGCACTCTCTCCCTCTCCCTCTGGCACTCTCTCCCTCTCCCTCTGGCACTCTCTCCCTCTCCCTCTGGCACTCTCTCCTCTCACTCTGGCACTCTCTCCCTCTCACTCTGGCACTCCTCCTCTCCCTTTGGCACGCTCTCCCTCTGGCACTCTCTCCCTCTCCCTCTGGCACTCTCTCCCTCTCCCTCTGGCACTCTCTCCCTCTGGCACTCTCTCCCTCTCTCTCTGGCACTCTCTCCCTCTCTGTCTGGCACTCTCTCCCTCTCTCTCTCTGGCACTCTCTCCCTCCCTCTCTGGCACTCTCTCCCTCTCCCTCTCTGGCACTCTCTCCCTCTCTGGCACTCTCTCCCTCTGGCACTCTCTCCCTCTCTTTCTGGCACTCTCTCCCTCTCTCTCTCTGGCACTCTCTCCCTCTCTCTCTCTGGCACTCTCTTCTCCCTCTCCCTCTCCCTCTCCCTCTCCCTCTGGTACTCTCTCCCTCTCTCTCTGGCACTCCCTCTCTCTCTTTTTGACACTCCCTCCCTCTCTCTCTCTGGCACTCTGTCTCTGGCATTTTTTGGCACACCCTCTCCCTCTGCCTCTCACTCTCTCTCTGGTACTCACAGTCTCTTTGGCACTCTGGGCATCCCACTGTCTCTCTCTCTGACACAGAAGGTAAGTTGTGATCCTACCATTAAGAATTTTTTTGTGTTTCAGGAAGTCTGGACAAGCTTATACAGAGTAGCTCAGCTTGAGAAGAAGAGCGCATGCTTAGGGAGTTAGTGGCCTTCAGCTTGTCTTCAGTTGCCCAGGCTCTAAATACTGGATACCCTTCCTAAACCTCTTCGCTTCTCTCTCCCTTTAAGGGGCTCCTTAAAATCGATGCCTTTGAGGAAGTTATTAGTCACCTGTCCTAATATCTCTTTCTTTGGCTCAGTGTCAAATTTTGACCGGTTATGCACTTGAGAAATGTTTTCACAGAATCACACAGTGCAGAAGAGATCCTTTGGCCCATCGAGTCTGCAGCGACACGTGAGAAACACCTGACCTACCTACCTAATCCCATTTTCCAGCACTTGGCCCATTGCCTTGAATGTTATGACGTGCCAAGTGTTCATCCAGGTACTTTTTAAAGGGTGTGAGGCAACCCGCCTCCACCACCCTCCCAGGCAGTGCATCCCAGGCTGTCACCATCCTCTGGGTAAAAATGTTCTTCCTCACATCCCCACTAAACCTCCTGCCCCTCACCTTGAACTTGTGTCCCCTCGTGACTGACCCTTCAACTAAGGGGAACAGCTGCTCCCTGTCCATGCCCCTCATAATCTTGTACACTTCGATCAGGTCACCCCTCAGACTTCTCTGCTCCAACAAAAACAACCCAAGTCTATCCAACCTCTCTTCATAATTTAAATGTTTCATCCCAGGCAACATCCTGGTGAATCTCCTGTGGCCTCACAGTTCTATACAACTCCAACATGACCTCCCTACTTTTGTAATCTATGCCTCGATTGACAAAGGCAAGTGTCCCATATGGCTTTTTCACCACCCCACTAACATGCCCCTCCGCCTTCAGAGATCTATGGACACACATGCCAAGGTCCCTTTGTTCCTCAGAACTTCCTAGTACCATGCTGTTCATTGAATACTTCCTTGTCAAATAACTCCATCCAAAGTCTGTCACCTCACACTTTTCAGGGTTAAATTCCATCTGCCACTTATCTGCCCATTTGACCATCCCATCTATATCTTCATGTAGCCCAAGACAGTCAACCTCACTGTTAACCAACCGGCCAATCTTTGTGTCATCCGCAAACTTACTAATTCTACCCCCCACATAGTCATCTATGTCGTTTATATAAATGATGAATAATAGGGGACCTTGCACAGATCCCTGTGGTACGCCACTGGACACTGGCTTCTAGTCACTAAAGCAGCCTTCTGTCATTACCCTGTCTCCTACAACTAAGCCAATTTTGAATCCACCTTATCAAATTACCCTGTATCCCATGTGCATTTGCCTTCTTTATAAGTCTCCCATGTGGGGCCTTGTCAAAGGCTTTGCTGAAATCCATATAAACTACATCAACTGCACAACCCTCATCTACACACCTGGTCACCTCCTCAAAAAATTCAATCAAATTTGTTAGGCATGATCTCCCTCTGACAAAGCCATGTTGACTATCTCTGATCAAACCTTGCCTCTCCAAGCGGAGATAGATTCTCTCCTTCAGAATTTTCTCCAATAGTTTCCCTGCCACTGACGTGAGACTCACTGGCCTGTAGTTCTCTGGCTTATCCCTACAACCCTTCTTAAACAGCGGAACCACATTAGCTGTTCTCCAGTCCTCTGACACCTCTTCCGTGGCCAGAGAGGAATTAAAAATTTGGGTCAGAGCCCCTGTGATCTCCTCCCTTGCCTCCCTCAGCAGTCTGGGACACAAATAATCTGGACCTGGAGATTTGTCCACTTTTAAGCCTGCCAACACCTCCAATACCTTGTCACTCCCTGTATCAATTTGCTCAAGAACCTTGCAGTCTCTCTCCCCGAGTTCCATACCTTCATCCTCATTCTCTTGGGTGAAGATGGATGTGAAGTATTCATTCAACACTCTAGCGATATCCTCTGGCTCTACCCATAGATTGCCCCCTTGGTCCCTAATGGGCCCTACCTTTCCCTGGTTATCCTCTTCCCATTGATATACTTACAGAATATTTTGGGATTTTCCCGACTTTTGCCAGCCAGAGCTTTCTCATATCCCCTCTTTGCTCTCCGAATTGCTTTCTTTTACTCCACCCTGCACTTTCTGTACTCCACTAATGCCTCCGCTGATTTGCTTTCCTTGTACCTGCTAAAAGCCTCTCTTTTCCTTCTCATCGTATCCTGAATACCTCTGGTCATCCATGGTTCTCTGGGCTTGTTATTCCTTCCTATCACCCTAGGGGAAGCATGTTGATCCTGGACCCTCCCCATTTCCTTTTAGAATGCCCCCACTGCTCTTCTGTCGATTTCCCCACAAGTGGCTGTTCCCAGTCTACCTTGGCTAGATCCTCCCTTATTTTACTCAAATCCGCTCTCCCCCAATCCAAAGTGTTTTTTTGCAACTTGTCTAATTCTTTGTCCATAACAAGCTTAAATTGTACCATGTTGTGGTCGCTACCACTAAAATGCTCCCCCACAACCACCTCAGCCACCTGTCCAGCTTCATTCCCCAGAATTAGGTCCAGCACTGCGCCGTCCCTTGTTGGACCCTCTACATATTGACCTAAAAAGTTCTCCTGTACACATTTCAAGAAATCCACTCCATCCAAGCCCTTAACACTATGTCTATCCCAATTAATGTTGGGAAAGTTGAAATCACCTAATATAGTTACCCTATTGTTATTTTTTTACACACCTCCACAAATTGTGCACATATTTGCTCCTCAATTTCCTGCTGACTATCTGGGGATCTATAATAAACACCTAACAATGGCTTTTTTATTCTTAAGCTCTACCCACAAAGCTTCATTCGATGCCCCCTCCAAGATATCATCTCTCCTGACTACAGTAACTGACTCCTTAGCTAATAATGCAATGCCTCCTCCTCTTTTACCCCATCCCCTGTTTTGCCTGAAGATTCTATATCCCAGAATGTTGAGCTGCCAATCCTGCCCCTCCCTCAACCACGTCTCTGTGATGGCTACTATATCACAATTCCACGTTTCAATCCTCACCCTTAACTCATCCGTTTTACCTGTAACACTCCTGGCATTAAAGTAGAGGGCATCCAGCCTTGCCTTAGTCCTTTGAAACTTAATGCAGCTGTACTCCCTCTGACTTGATTGTTTTACTGAATTATGATGTGTCCCTATTTTGATAACATTCTGTGTCCTCTCCCCCGCCGAATTAGTTTAAACTCCTCCCAACAGCAATATCAAACCCGCCCGCAACGAGGTTAGTCCCGCTCTGGTTCAGATATCGATCATCCCGCGTGTACAGGTCCCACCTTCCCCAGAAATGGTCCCAGTGATCCAGGAATCTTAAACCCTCCCTCCTGCACCAACTCTTAAGCCACGTATTAATCTGCACTATTCTCCTATTTCTGTGCTCGCTAGCATGTGGCACTGGGAGTAATCCAGAGATTACAACCCAAGATGTCCTGCTTTTCAGTTTACTGCCTAACTCCCTGAATTCTTGATGCAAGACCTCATCCCTCTTTCTGCCTATGTCATTGGTATCAACATGTCCCATGACCTCTGCCTTATCACCCTCCCCCTTCAGGATGCTCTGCAGCTGTTCAGTGACATCCTGGACCCTGGCACCAGGGAGGCAACACACCATCCTGGAGTCACATTGATGGCCACAGTAGCGCCTATCTGTTCCCCTGACTATAGAATCCCCTATTACTATTGTTTTTCCTCTCTTCCACCCCTTCTGTACAGACAGGCTGCTTGTGGTGCCAGAAGCTTGGCTCTGTTTGCACTCCCTAGAGGAACCAGCATCCTTATCAGCCTCCAAAATGGAATACCAATTTGCGAGCGTGACCCCAGGGAACTCCTGAACTACCTGCCTATTTCTCTTGGACTGCCTGGTGATCACCCATTCCCTTCCTTCCTCAAGTCCCTTCAGCTGTGGTGTGACCACCTCTCTAAACGTTCTATCCACGATGCTCTCAGACTCGCAGATGCTCCACAGTGTCCCCAGCCGCCATTCCAGCTCTGAAACATGAGCTTTCAAGCTGCAGCTAAACACCCTTCCTGCACACATGCTGATCCCGGGCACTGGAAATATTCCGGGCATCCCACATGGAGCACGAGGAGCACACCACAGCTTTGAGCTCTCCTGCCATGACTTATCCATTTAAATTAAACTTTTTAAGTGAATTACTCTAGGGCCCTTCTTTTCTGATCCTTGCTACTATGGAATATACAACTATAAACCACAAAAAAGACCTTAAACTATAAGCGATAAAAGTAGTAAATACATACCCGACCTTACCCACTACTTACTAGTCATTTCTCTCCCTTGTAGCCTCTACTGCTGCAGCAGGGCAAGACCACTCTCTGAAGATTTAAGAAGTTGGATAGCAAAGAACAAATGCAAATAGCACCTATTCCCCTCTGCACTGAATTCCAACTGTGCACTAAACTGCCAATACCCACACTCACTCTGGCTGTGTCACACTCAGGATGAGGTCTCTACCCTGCTCAGGTGCAAGCTCACTGATCGTGTGCTTCTAACAGTCCCTTTCTTAAACAGAGCTGCGGTGAGCTGAGATGACTCAGGCTAATTAAGCTTCAAATAGTAACCAACACCTATTCAGGCCCTAATCATGCTTCACGTTATTGACAGTTAACTGTCAAACAGCTACCTTACCAACCTTTTAACGAGACTACTGAACTTACAAAAATTAAGGAGAAGTTAAAGAGAAAGACTTACCAGTTCAATTCCCACTGTGCACCAAATTGCTAATACCCACACTCACTCTGGCTGTGTCTCACTCAGGATAAGGTCTCTCCCCTGCTCGTGTGCAAGCTCACTGAGTTTTATTCTGTTTAAAATGTAATCTAAATAAATGTTGGTGTTGATGATGCAAAATTAACTAGCTGTGCTTTAAAATTGTTCCTTGACTCAGGAAAATCCTATTTCAGTGTGTGTGTTTGTATATGTGTATTTGTTTGTGTGTGTGTGTGTGTGTATATTTTTGTGTGTATTTGTGTATGTTAGTGCCCATGTATTTGTGTGTGTGTTTGCACGTGTATTTGTGTGTGTGTGAGAATGTGTGTGTATTTGTGTGTGTGTGTGAAAGAGTGTGTGTATTTGTGTGTTCGCGTGTCTGCCTGTATTTGTATGCGTGTGTGTGTGTGTATTTGTATGTGCGCGTGTGTGTGTAAGGGTCCTGCCTCATGCCATTATTTAACCTACTGGCCAGAAAAAGGAGCACTTGGAATCACTAGGAAAGCAGCTGGTGATGTTGACAAGGAGACTATCAAGCACAAACATTGTGACAAGGGGAATGTTTGGATGGTCATGGTTGGGGTCGGTGGGGGGGGGGGGGGAGGAGAGAAGGAGGAATGAGAGGAGAGGGAAAGGGACTGAAAGAGGGGAGAGGAGGAACAGGTAGGGGTAGCACAGAGGAAGGAGAAGGAGGGGAGGGAGGAGAAGGCAGCAGAAGAGAAGTGAGGAAGGGCTTGATAAAGAGCTTGTGTAGAAATACAAATGATCAAGTTCTCCAGTTTCCTTAACGACTCTTGACTACCTAACCAAGCGTGGGTACGGTCAGTGACTGAAGGACTGAAACCAGTGAATGCACTTAACCCCTCATTTTCCTAAAGTAATTTTACTAAGACTCAGTAACTGTGAACTGTTGCTTAGGGAGTGGGCTTGTACTGATGAAATTCATTCAAAAAAGCAGAATGTTTCCTCTCCACAGAGTGTGAGGCACTGAAGCTGTGAAGTTGTCCTTTGGGTTGAAGATATTATATTTGCTCAGACAAAACACTGAGCTGCTTCTTTCACAGGCTGGATCAATTCACATTCTGGATTACTATATGATGAAGAAAAAAATGAGGTCTCCCGTTACGCACCCACCTTCATGGTTCTAACATTTGCTTTAACAGCAACAAGCTTTCCTTCTGAAATGAATCAACATTAATTCGAATACTTTGCAGCATACCATCCGGCTCCTCTTGAAAGTAAAAACTCAATAGTGACTTCATAAATCTCTGTCCTCTTTGCTGCAGGGCAGAGAATAAACTGAACTGGTAACTCTGGGAAAGACTAGAAAAAAATCCCGACTTCTATTCGAATGTTTGAAATATTGCTTTTACCAAACTGAGTTTTATAAACAGCTACAACACAGAAAAAAGGTTATTCTGAATATTATTTCGCAATAGCTGGCAACCCATTCTTAATCGCCCTTCTTCTAAACTGTTTTTAACACCATCAGATTAGATCACAGACGGAATAGCAAAGGTCCCCAGGGCTTCAAAGGCATGGAAAACGTTTATTGCATTTGGTAAACAAATTTGTTTTTGCCCGCAACCCACCCCCATTCTTTCCTCTTTGTAATGGAAGATCAGAAAAGAAATATTTTGAAATCTGCTCACTTTATCGTAAAATAATGCTAGAATATAATTTTACAGCATGAATGCTCAGATTTTTCTATAATTAACAGATTGAATTGTTATTACAGTTGGGATCTCCTGTCAATTGCCCTGTCCTTACCTGAGCTGATAGACAGGTGTGTAAATGCTGCTCCTTCTCTGTGTCTCTCTCGCCCTCTGTCTCTCTACTCCTCCCCACTCTCCCTTTTATCCCAGACTCTGCAGCTCAACCAATCCGAAACGGGATGCTCCCTGCTCATAGGGCGGTGCTCAGAAAGGTTTGCTCCGATTGGATGTCAGGCATGTCAATCACTGCATCCTGCTCGCTGCAGGCTCGGTTATGCTGGAGTCAGTGTTTCAGCTGAAGTTGTCACTCCTGAGGATGTGTAGTTAAATGTAAGGAAGTCCAGCCCAGGGGTTTCTATTTAAATAAAAGCTTGTTTTTTCTTTAGACCAATTTCATACAATATCTAAAAACATCTGAAAAACCGATGTCCAGTTTATTTACTTTGCTCTGCAGAGATCCCAGTGAGGATTTGATCCTTTGTGGAGATTGCCATCTGGTGGATGCGACTCAAACTTAGGAAACTAGTCAGCCCGCCTCTCCTTTTCTCCCTCTTTCTCTCACTATCCTTCCCTCCTCTCCTTACAGCACTGATTCTCATTGCAAGGACCAGCTTTGGTTGCAGCTAGATCTTCTCTAACATCTGACTAGTGATGTATTCCTTACAGTTCGTAAGAGCTAAATTTTATCTCCTTATCTCACCTCAGCTTTCACTGTGGAGGCTGAATGAGACAGGCCAGACAGTGAGAACTAACCATTCCTACAGTAGTTTTATATGATTTTTTTGTGACTGTGTCTTTAACTTATTAAAATATTCCAAAGTGCTTCACAGGAGTGTTATCGAAAATTTGACAGCCACTTATGTAATTATTAGGGCAGATGACCAAAAGCTTAGTCATAGAGTTAGGTTTAAAACCTTAGAGGAGAGAGTGAGGTAGAGAGCTGGAGAGGGTTAGAGCTTGGTAGCTGAAGGCACGGCCACCAAAGGTGGAGTGACTAAATCAGGAATATGGAAGAGGGCAGAATTAGAGGAATGAAGGCACCTTGGATGATTAGAGGAGATTACAGAGATGGGGAGGGGCCGAGGATGTAGGGGGATTTGAAAACAAGGTTTGTAATTTTAAAAATAGGCCATTGTCTGGCCAGGATCTAATATAGGCCTGCAAGTACAGGGCTGATGAGTGAATAGGATACTGCGAGTTAGGATATAGGTGAGAAAGATTTGGATGAGCTCAAGTTTATGGAGGATGGAAGAATAGAGGCTGACCAGGAGGGCAATGGAACAGCCAAATCTAATGGAAATACTGATAAGACCATAAGACATTGGAGCAGAAATTCGGCCAATCGGCCCATCGAGTCTGCTCCGCCATTCAATCATGGCTGATAAGTTTCTCAACCCCATTCTCCCGCCTTCTCCCCGTAACCTTTGATCCCCTTACCAATCAAGAACCTATCTATCTCGGTCTTAAATACACTCAATGACCTGGCCTCCACAGCCTTCTGTGGCAATGAATTCCATAGATTCACCACTCTCTGGCTAAAGAAGTTTCTCCTCATCTCTGTTCTAAAAGGTCTTCCCTTTACTCTGAGGCTGTGCCCTCGGGTCCTAGTCTCTCCTACTAATGGAAACATCTTCCCTACATCCACTCTATCCAGGCCTTTCAGTTTTCTGTAAGTTTCAATCAGATCCCCCCTCATCCTTCTAAGCTCCATTGAGTATAGACCCAGAGTCCTCAAATGTTCCTCATATGTTAAGCCTTTCATTCCTGGGATCATTCTTGTGAACCTCCTCTGGACCCTCTCCAGGGCCAGCACATTCTTCCTGAGATACGGGGCCGAAAATTGCTAACAATATTCTAAATGTAGTCTGACCAGAGCCTTATAAAGCCTCAGCAGCACATCCCTGCTTTTATATTCTAGTCCTCTCGAAATAAATGCCAACATTGCATTTGCCTTCCTAACTACCGACTCAACCTGCAAGTTAACCTTAAGAGAATCCTGAACTAGGATTCCCAAGTCCCTTTGCACTCCAGATTTCTGAATTCTCTCCACATTTAGAAAATAGTCCATGCCTCTATTCTTCCTACCAAAGTGCATGACCTCATACTTCCCCACGTTGTATTCCATCTGCCACTTCTTTGCCCATTCTCCTAACCTTTCCAAATCCTTCTGCAGCCTCCCCGCCTCCTCAATACTACCTGTCCCTCCACCTATCTTTGTATCATCTGCAAACTTAGCCAGAATGCCCTCAGTTCCTTCATCTAGATCATTAATGTATAAAGTGAAAAGTTGTGGTCCCAACACTGACCCCTGCGGAACTCCACTAGTCACGGGCCGCCATCCTGAGAAGGGCCCCCTTATCCCCACTCTCTGCCTCCTGCCAGACAGCCAATCTTCTATCCATGCTAATACCTTGCCTCTAACACCATGGGCTCTTATCTTACTGAGCAGCCTCCTGTGCGGCACCTTGTCAAAGGCCTTCTGGAGGTCCAAGTAGATAACATCCATTGGGTCTCCTTTGTCTAACCTACTCGTTACCTCCTCAAAGAATTCTAACAGATTTGTCAGGCATGACCTCCCCTTGATGAAACCATGCTGACTTTGCACGATTTTACCATGCACTTCCAAGTATTCTGAAATCTCATCCTTAATAATGGACTCTAAAATCTTACCAACGACCGATGTCAGGCTAATTGGCCTGTAATTTCCCGTCTTTTGCCTCACTCCCTTCTTAAATAGGGGGGGTTACATTAGCGATTTTCCAGTCCTCTGGGACCCTCCCTGACTCCAGTGATTCCTGAAAGATCACCACTAACGCCTCCACTATCTCTTCAGCTATCTCCTTCAGAACTCTGGGGTGTAATCCATCTGGTCCAGGTGATTTATCCACCTTCAGACCTTTCAGTTTTCCTAGCACCTTCTCCTTGGTAATGACCACCATAATCACCTCTGCCCCCCGACTCTCTTGAATTTTGGGGATGTCACTCGTGTCTTCCACTGTGAAGACTGACGCAAAGTACCTATTCAGTTCCTCCGCCATTTCTTTGTTCCCCACTACTACTTCTCCAGCGTCATTTTCCAGCAGCCCAATGTCCACTTTTTCCTCTCTCTTATCCTTTATATATCTAAAAAAAACTCTTGCAATCTTCTTTTATATTACTAGCTAGTTTACCCCCATATTTAATCTTCTCCCTCCTTATTTCTTTTTTAGTTGTCCTCTGTTGGTCTTTGTAGGCTTCCCAATCCCCTGGTTTCCCACTACTCTTCACCACATTGTATGCTTTCTCTTTAGCTTTTATGCTGTCCCTGACTTCCCTTGTCAGCCATGGTTGCCTCGTCCTCCCTTTAGTATGCTTCTTCTTCTTCTAGGGATGAATTTTTGCTGTGTCTCCCAAATTACTCCCAGAAACTCCTGCCATTGTTGTTCCGCTGTCTTTCCTGCTAGGCTCATCTCCCAGTCAATTCTGGCCAGCTCCTCCCTCATGCCTCTGTAGTTGCCTTTATTCAACTGTAATACCGTTACATCTGATTCTAGCTTTATCCTCTCAAATTGCAGGGTAAATTCTATCATATTATGGTCACTTCCTCCTAAGGGTTCCTTCACCTTAAGCTCCCTTATCAAATCTGCCTCATTACACATCACTAAATCTAGAATTGCCTGTTTACTGGTGGGCTCCTGGAATGTCCTTGGAACAGAGTATGGTGTTGTGGATGTTTATTGCTCGTGACCTTTCACTCGGATAATGACCTTTAAGGCTCATCCATTTCTACTTCAAATGCTGCACTGCAGTTCCACCCTTTCATAATGCAACAACTAACTTCCATAGCTGCTTAATTCAGACTGGAATTGATTTCCGCTCAACGACAAGAATGAAACATTGAGATTACATCTAGTTAACCAAAAGGCAATGAACTTAGTTCAGAAAGTTAGCAGCCTGAACCACAATTAGCTGATCAGGCCTGGCTGTAGGTGTTAATTCAGTGGGTAGTGTGTCTGAGTCACAAAATCTTGAGTACAGGACCCACTCCAAACACTTGAGCACATAATCCAGGCTGACACTCTAGTGCAATACTGAGAGAGTGCTGCATTGTCGGAAATGCCACCTTTCATATGAAACGTTAAATTGAAGATTCATGTGCCCATTTGACATAAAAGATGTCATGGAACTGTTTGGAAGAAGGGCTGAGGCGATCTCACTGTTCAATATTTATCATGCAAAAGGCGTCACTAAAAGAGATTATGGGCAGAATGTTGAGCTTAGCGTGCGGTCGTCTGGCTGAGCGTAAAATAACGCACGTTGACGTCGGGTGTGCATCCTGATGTCATCACGTAGTCCTGCAGTATTTCATTCAGCAGGCACAAGCCGGAGTCAGCAGCGTGCCCGCCGACAATTAAAAGGCCTGTTAAGGCCATTAAAAAGGTAATTATATTCAAATTTACACTGCCTGTCCAACCTTACGGTTAGCTTCCTGACCTCCCCCACCCGCTCCTGCCAAGGGCTAAATCCTACCCTCTGTGTGTAATATTGTGTATTGCTGCTTGTGGGATCTTGTTGTGCATTAATGTTTTGCTGTTTCCTCAAATGCAACATTTTGAAGAGTGCTTTATGCTGTAAAATGCTAGTGAGTTGTCCTGAGGCTGTGAAAGGTGCTATATAAATGTTGTGCTTTGGTTTTACCTTTGTCACCTTTGTGATGGAGAAAAAGCAATAGACAATATGTGCACAGCAAGCTCCCACAAACAATAATAAAATAAATCTGCTTTCAGTGATGTCGGTTGAGGGGTAAATTTTGCTCAAGACACCAAACGGGAGATGAGGCCCATCTCACCTGAGAAACGCACCTCTGACAGTGTGGCACTTCCTCAGCCTTGCACTGGAGCATCGGCTTGTATTTTGTATTGAGGTTTCTGGAGTGGGACTCAAATCCAACACCTCCTGGCAACAGTGGCTCCACTTCCAAAGCACTGAATTAACTGTGATGTACTTTTGGAGTTTCAGAGGTGAAGAAAGGCTCTATATAAATGCACGTTTTCTCCACTGCTTCAATTTGAAGGGATGTTGCTTGCAGCTCACATGAGAAGGAATGGCTTAAAAGGAAGTTACTCCAGTGCGGAATGCGTATAGTTGAGAAACATAGGGCAGAATTTTCCGTGCCCATTGGCAGCGGGCGTGATAGGTGGCAGGAGTGGACACTATGGCACAATCTGATTCACGACAGCAAGAAGGCAGGTTGCTATCAACTCAGCCCGCCAACAGCGGGCCACGTTTCCCACCAACGGTTGGCAGGGAGTTAATTGTAATACATCAGCATCTCATTACAAAGCCATCCCACCAGGCTCTGGACACGTGCCGGATCGTCGGCCCACGTCGGCGGGAAAGCACATTGACGTGTTTCACAACAGCACACAGGCAACGTGCACTTGGCAGCCTTCACTTTGGGGGAACTGAGGTGAGTGAACAGCAGCGTTCTCCACAGCTTGTCAGGGTCACCTGTTGCTTTGCAGGCTTCAGGGGCGCCGGGGGGCCGGGGTGAAGTGCCGCCCAGGCCCGGAGGCAACTGTAATCGGGATGGGTGGGGCAGGATGGTGTCCGGGGGCAACTGCTGCTTGGCTTGGAGGTGACTGTACTTGGGGTGAGGGTGTCTGGGGACATCTGCTGCACTAGCGTTGGATCCCGCGTGCAAGCAATTCAGGTGGGGGGCAGGGTAGGTGAGGGAAGTGGCAACACAAAAGGGGCACAATATAAACTGACCATCTCTCTGTAACTGAGACAGATCAGGCGCAGCCTCAGTGATATGATTGGAGCCAGGCTCCTAGCCTGCCCACCCACACAAGCAACACAGAGGCACCAATGTGCCACTGAACCCTCCAGACCTTACCCCCACCACCCCGGCACAGACTACGAGAATGCAACAACTTTACTGGACCATGGAGCAGTTGGAGTGCACACGTTGTACAATCTCCTCGCCAACCCTGGCCATGTAGCAGTCACTGCTGGAGGTGCTCACAGCCCCTTGCAATCTCAGCATCCTGGTTTGGACCAGTGTCCCCCATGTCGCAGGTTGACAGGGCAGCCATGCAGCGCACTCACCTCTGGCCATCTGAGGGGTGAGCAGCACTCTCCAGGAGGCATTTAGGGGCCATCACACAGGGCCAGGAAAGGTGCTGAGTGCAGCCATGATAACCATGCCTCTCTCTCTCTCTCTATCTTTCATGCTGCGGGAGGACCACGTCAGGATCATGGATCCTGGTGACCTAGCTGTATGCCCGATGGTCTACAGAGACCGTAGAAGATGGAGGAGAGAGTGACTGAGGCTCCAGGCCACCCAAAAGCAGGAGCAGCAACCTCAGGAAGAAGGAGCTACTGGGGCTCCGGCACACGCTGCCCAGGAGTGACAGTGAGCCGTGGCTGGTCGGTTCCTAGCAACACCCAGGGTCTATAGACGCCGCCTGCCATTCCTGTAGATCTGTAGATGACTGAGAACCAGTGTCGCCGATGACTGCGCATGTCTAGGGATCTGGTGGCTCACATCTGCCACTTACTGGAGGACTTGGCGCCACGGGGACATGGAGGGCATCCACTGCTAGTGACTGTGAAAGTGACCACTTACTCAGTTTCTACGCCAGTGGCTCCTTTCAGGTTCCACAGGTGACCTCTGTGGGATTTCACAATCTGCTACCCACAAATGCATCCATGAGGTCACGGATGCCATCTTCTCCATGGCACACAGCTTTGAGCATTTCACCCAGGACTGGGACAGCCAGGACGCAAGGGCCATTGGATTCTCCCTGATCTCGGGATTCCCACAGGTGCAGGTTGTGATCGACTGCACTCATATGGTGCTCAGATCTCCATCGCTACACTCAGTGAACTTCATCAACCGCAAGGGCTTCCACTCACTGAACGTGCAGCTGGTTTGTGACCACCAGAAACGCATCCTGCAGGTGTGTGTACAGTTTCCAGGGATTGTGCACGTCGCCTACACCCTCAGTCAGTCACAGATTCCTGACGTCTTCCAGGGTCCACAGAGGCTGCAGGGTTGGCTCCTTGGGGACAGAGGCTACCTGCAGAGGCTGTGACTGATGACACCCGTGCGGTGGCCTCAGACTGCAGCAAAGCGACGCTATAATGAGGCTCATGCTGCAGCTCCTAGCTTGGTGGAGCAGACCATCGGGATGCTGAAGATGCGGTTCCAGTGCCTGGACCGGTCTGGTGGAGCCCTGCAATACAGACTGCAGAGGGTGTCACACATCGTCATCATCTGCTGCACCCTTTACAACTTGGCACTGCAACGGGATGAGGAGCTGGCTGAGGAGGAGATGGAGGAGCTGGAGGTCTCCTTGGATGAGGAGGAGCACAGCGGGGATGAGGCTGAGGGTGTCCTCGGAGGCGACGATGATGGGGATAAAGCACTTGCACTGGCCAGACGAGGCAGGCGCGTTCGGGAGGCCATGAAACTTTAGATGCATCTGATGCTGTGTCCGCGTTCAGCACCTGAGCCCTTCAGGAGCTGGTGCACAGCATCACTGGTCACACATGTTGGTGTGATGGAGGCCAGCCTCACCTTAAATGTCCTGAGAGCACATTGAGAGAATGAGAGAACTCTGTGGTGCCTGCCCACTACATTCTGGCAGTAAGGGCAACACCATCGAGGTGCAGGCATCAGTAATGTTTCCAGGGAGTGTAAGGTTCCTTTGTTTGGCCTGAAGGCCCAACAGAGCACAGGGAAGAGGCTCTGGACTGAGACACCTGCCTTTATCTTGTGCAGAAAGATTTCACATCTGAGTGACACGAACACTGCTCATCAGAACAAGGAGCCATAGGTAGGGAGACATTCTTAGGAGTTTATTGACAATAGTGAACAGTATGTTCAAGTGACCAAGGCTGTGCAAATACTTTTCCTTAACTGTCCTGCCCCTGCCACTACACCATGGTGCTCCCCGGACATCCACAGCAGAGGTGGAGGCAGCCTGCTGACTGTGACGCCCTGTCTGTGATGACTTTGGCGGGCGTCCTCTGGAGGGTCGAGACTTGGAGGGCCCCGACCTGCTTTCAGGGTCCTGCTGTGTGGCAGTGGCACCCTCCTCGGCCTGTGAAGGAGGAGCTGCTGAGGTCACAGGAAGAGGAGATTCGGCTGGGCCAGTCTTTCCCAGAGTCACCTGGGTGGATGACCCTGGGGTGTGCAGATGTAGACCTTACCCTGGTGAGTGCCCGAGGGCCCCTGGCTGACTTCGTGAGTGGAAGGGGTAGCTGGAGTGAGATCGAACTGCCCAGCACCCCTCTCACGTACACACTGTTGGAGGCCAGCTATGGCATCAGCGATGGAGTTAAGCCTGCACAGCAGTGCAGGAGTGACGTCCTGGACCGAGGTCTCCATGGCGGCTGCCATCCTACCAGTGTTGACCTCGGTGTGTTGGCAATGCTGGCACCATCACCTCAGCCTAAAGATGGACAGACTCCTCCATCGTGCCTTGCAATCTGAGGAGTGCAGCAAACATCCCTTCCTGATGTTCCCGAGCTTGCCTTTACAGCTCCAGCAACTGTGACATGACCGAGTCCAGAGGCTCATCATCTGACTCCGACTCAACAGGTTCCTGGCCTCCAGCAGGCCTCCAGCAGGCCTCCAAACGCTGGGGACATGGGAAGTCCCTGTCGCCGCCTGCTGTGGATCAGACTGTGCACTGTGCTCACCAGATTGTGATCCCATGCCTATTCTAAAGCTAGGTCCCACCGAGGTGTGCGTCTCTGCGCTGGTGGAGGGTGTGGGTGAGCACTGTGATGGGACTTGCAGGGGGGTGCATTCTGGTTCCCCTTCGCATGTCCCTTCCAAACTGACTTGGAGGCCCTGGGTCATGGACTCTGTCGGCTGTTTGGCAGATGTGCCTGCGAAAGCAAGGAGAGATAATTAGTGCATGGCAGTGGCCTGTGAAAGAGGACACATCACTCACAGCATGGCTGTCTGATGGATGTTGCACTGCTGGATCCTCACTTGGTAGAGCAGCGCCGACCTCACCATCAGCCCAGGACCGGTCCAGATCCTTGCCGGCCAGCTGGATGGTGCTACTTTCAAAGTCCGTGAGAATCTTGAGCTCCAGCATTGCTCCGTCAGTCTGCAACCTCTCTCTCTTGTTGTGAGCCAGTTTGTCCTGCATGGATAGAGATGGGGAGAGTGTATCAGGATGCCTGCCAGGCCAGATGATACATGTGGCTGGTCTGTGAGGGTGGTGAGTGGTCCCATGGACGGGATGAGGACAATGACGGTGAGTGTGAGAGAGTGAATGGTGACGTTCCTTGAACTGGCAGTGAGTGAGGGCCCTGTGGGTGTGTGATGGGTTTGTGAGTGTGTGAGCTGATAGTGATGAAAAGAGTGACTTACCCTGGTGGCACAGAGGAGATTATTCATCCTCTTGCGGCACTGGGTGGCTGCCCTCCTCTGCAGGGCATTGGCGCTGACCACCGCTGCCACTGACTCCAAAGCTGGGTTGGTGATGTTGCTGCCCGTCCTGTGGCCAGAGAGGGGGTAGAGCACATCCTGGTGGTCCTCCATGGCATCCAGCAATCGCCCAATGGACCCATCATTAAACTGGGGAGCTGCAGTCCATTTTTCCTTTGTTGGGCATGTCTCCTGAGTAGCGGTGGTGAGAGGGTAACGATGAGCAGTGTGCTGGCGGCTGCCTTTTAACCATGGCGGCCGGCATGATGCAACAGCGGGATGATGGTGGGAGGGCGAATGAGAGCCTGAACACCATGGGAACAGCATGTTTCCCAGGAATGCATAAATAACAAGACGGGCTCAGGAAGATACGGCGTGAAAACCCGCCATCACCGTTAGCGGGTAGGACTCCATTTTGACTGCCCACTACCGTACTTAGTGCAAGTTTGGGAAAATTCCATCCGTGGTATATAAATTGGCTTCAGTTAGGTCGGATTTTGTGCTCTTTATAGGCATGTATCTTTATTTGTATTTAAATTATGAAAATCTGTTGGATTTTTGATTACTTGGCTCTTAGGGGGATAGGAATTGCTGGAAAAGCCATTCCTGAAGTTTAAGTGTTTATGGATATTTCAGGAAGAGACCTTTCTGATTATTGGGTATAGTAGCCCAGTGTTTATGGAGGTGGACTCACGACGCAGATGCTTATGGAGTTCAAATGTCACCATGCAATGATGTGAAATTGAATTCAGAGGACCTGGCAATTTGATGTTGGCAACAAGAAGTGATCCTGCAAGCTGCCCAATTGTTATAAACACCCAAATGGTTCATACTATCCTCCAACATAGGGAACCTGGCACATACCTGGTCTTTCATGGAGCCAGGGCAACTAATAATCTTGCCTTGGTAGTGCTGCCCATAGTGGGGAATGAATGAAATTATCCTTTCTGAGACCTTGTTTTTTTTCTTTATTCATCATGGATGTGGGCATCCCCAGCATTTGTTGTCCATCCCTTTGATGGCAGTTAAAAGCCAACCACATTGCAGTGGTTCTGGAGTCACAGTCCAGGTAAGGGCAGCAGATTTCCTTCTCTAAAGGACATTAGTGAACCAGATGGGTTTTTGCAACAGTCAATGATAGTTTCATGGTTACCGTCACTGAGGCTTTGGCTTTCATTCCAAATAGTTTTTCCTGATTAGCTTATTAAACCTCAACAGCTACCACGGTGGGATTTGAACCCATGGCCAGAATTTGCCGGCTGACGTGTGGATGGCGTAGCATAAAATGACGTGCGCTGATGCCTTGCGAGCATGCCGATGTCAGTGCGCGCCATCGCAATATTTCGGTGGGCGGGCACGATCAGTTCGCCCGCCATTAATTGAAGGGCTCGTTAAGCCCCTTAACTTGCCAATTGTGTACGATTTTGAGGGGCCCGTGCGAACTTCGGGTCGGTGCACGGGCCCAACGGGAAGGTGGGTAGGAGATTATTTAAGAAAACTTCTGCAATGTCGGGATATGTGGACTCAGAGGGGTTGTTCGTGTTTTTCACGACGTTATAATTGCTGAATGTGTTTAAAAGTTGCCTGTGTGATTGTTAGCAGTTCTCATTGATTTCCAAGAGCTTCTTGTGTACTTTGAAACCAGTCTGCAGGCAGTAATCTTTCTCAGGCCTGCAGCTTTCCGGAGGCCTCCATTTAGTCTGGGGATATGGGTTCTGACATCTCCACTGGAGGCAGCTCCCCTGAGGAGGAAGGGAGGGATAGAATAAGGAAGAGGCCAGGACTGGACAATCAGCCTCCAGGGGAGCCAACTTTGGGAGGCCAGGTGCAGGCACAATGGGCGCAGGGCCAAGAGGTTGTCCAAGGTGCAAGAGGCCGCAGAAGACGCAACTATTCTGCTGCCAGGGTATACAGGCGGTGAAGAAGCTACCTCAACATGACTGAGATGCAGTGCCAAAGGAGGCTCCGACTCTCAAGGGAGACAGTCAACTATATCTGTCAGATGATTGGCCCTGAGATCTCCCCTAACTGTGTGGTGGACACACCATGCCAGCAATTTTGAAGCTCATAGTTGCCCTCCACTTCTATTACTCTGGGTCCTTCCAGGGCTTGGTGGGTGATCTTTGCAGTGGCCCCCAATCAGCTGTCCACACTTGTGTCAAGCAGGTTACAGATGCTCTGTTCAGATGGGTATCCACCTTCATCCACCTCCACTGCGAGCAGGCAAGTCAGGCACAGCGAGCCAGAGGCTTCGCGGCCATTGCTGGCTTCCCCCACATCCAGGGTGCAATATACTGCACACATGTGGCCATCAAGGCGCCAGCAGATGAGCCCGGTGCCTTCGTCAACAGGAAGGGCTTCCACTCCATGAACGTGCAGATAGTGTGTGATCACAGGATGCAGATTCTGCAAGTTTGTGCAAGGTACCCAGGCAGCTCCCACGACGTCTACATCCTCAGACACTCCCAGATGCCGAGGCTCTTCAGTGCTCCGGCTCAGCTGGATGGATGGCTGTTGGGTGACAAGGGCTATCCCCTGCGAAGGTGGCTCATGATGCCTCTCCGCCATCCAATATCAGAAGCTAAGGAGCGTTATAATAGGAGCCACGCCTCCACAAGGGCTGTGGTGGAGAGAGCCATCGGTCTTCTCAAGATGCTCTTCCGTTGCCTGGACCGCTCAGGGGGCGCACTCCAGTACCCCCCAGATCGCATCTCTCTGGTAGTGGTAGCATGCTACACTCTGCACAATCTTGCACTGGAAAGGGTGGGATGCAGTTGACGATGAAGACCTTGACGCAGTGGATGAGGTTGCACATGATGAATCCAGCAGTGCCTCAGAGGATGAGGAAACACAGGGCAATGATGAGGGGCAGCACGCCGACCCGCAATTACACCAAGGAGGCAGGGACACCCAAGACAATTTAATCCAAAGAACCTTCAGCTAGTTCCACACACAAGGATCAGCAGGACCAGCATTGCCTGGCACTTCCACACGTGGCACTTAGGTGCCACATCTTCCACCTCATCAGCTGCAACTAAGGGCTTAGTACAGAAACATCAATGTCCACTCAAACACTCATGATAAATATGTGAAAAAGAAAAATGCACCACAAACAAAAGACCCGCAGCCATGGTAACAAAGGTGGACTTTATTCTGTCCAAAACAAAAACACACACCACTTGTTAACGATCACAAAAATTTGGGTCCCTATTCTAAGGGCAACACAAAATCACCAGTGACATACCCGTGGAGTGCCTAAGGTGCCTTATGCTTACGTTTTCGGGTGCTACGTTTAGGTGCCGCCCCATCGCTCAGAGTGGCTTGTGAGACAGCCTGCTGACTTTGCTGTCCTATTGGGCTCGATGACCTTGGTGGGCGTCCTCTGGCCCGTGGAGCCTGTGATGGCCCCGCCTGGGAGGGAGTGGCCAGTTCCTGAACTGGCACCTCCCCAGTTGTCGCAGCCTCAATGGAAGAAACGTTGATTGGCAGAGGGGCGGAGGAGCTGCTGCCCTCATCCGGAGCAGCCTGAGAGGAGCTCGCAGCAATGACAGGCAGCTGCTGCACCGACGTGAGGTCCCTTTCGACCTTTCTGCTCACCGCAGATGCATGGGCACCGAGTGCCGGCGCTTGGTATCCACAACATCTCCCACAATGGAAAACACCACCTGTGGCCAGTACCGCTGTGAGGGCTTGCAGGTCAGAGCGTAACCCAATCATATTTTGATCCATTTGGTGGAAGCCCCTCTCTATGAGAGTCGCCAATCTCTTATTGAAGGAAGCCTGAAGCTCTTCCCTGAGGTTCATGCCTTCACGTGCACTCTGCCTAGACTCCTCCGTCGCAGGGAGCAACTGAAGCACACCCTCATGTAACCCTGCCAGATGCAAACGTACTTCCTGCCATCTGTCCTGCAGCTGTTGCAGACTCCAGAGGCACAACATCAATGCTAGATTCAGCGTGTGCTTCGTCCCCTGCACCCTACCGGCTGCTGGCGCCATCGGCACTCTCTGCCCCTACCATCTCCTCCAGCGATTGTTATGTGCCCTCTCCACTGTGACCCGGGACACTAGCCGACAGTAAAGTCCCCACCGATGTGTGTGTGTCTGCGCTGGTGCCTGGCTGGCTGAAATGATGTGCCGCAAGTTGCACATGTTGGCCCTCAGGTGTGGAGGGGGGGCCGCGGGGTCAAGGTGCGGGTCGCTCTGGTGGTGATGCTGAAATTAACAAGGACACCACGTCAGTTAGCGTTCATTCAGTTCAACCTTTCATCCCTTTCCCCCCCCAGCCTCATAAGTCGCTCATCCTTCAAGACCCTAAGGAGATGAACATTGGTGAGGTGGGAAAGATTCAAGAGGTGCCTCTACCAGTAAATACACGTGCAGACAGGCTGGTCAGATGGCCTCAGGAATGCCACATGGCATGTTATGTACCATAGGAGTGGGGAGAGTGCAGAGGTACCTGACCTGGATGAATTGTGGCCTGGATAGTTGCGGGGCTGAGGAAACATCGCAAACAGTAGCGACATTTGCCATCGATCACAGGAGATTGAGAGGTCACATTATTGGCCTTCATTCCATTAGGAGGGGCATAGACCGGGTGGGCAGAAGGCAACATTTCCCCTTGGCGCAGGGATGAGTAACGTGATGGCATTTATCTAAGTTGAGTGCCATGAGGTTCACAGCTGAGCTGCTGAGGACCTTTTGGACAAAGTAATGTGGGGCGCACTGGCTGAAAGGGTGCTGGAGGTCCCAAACCCCCTAAGATGCAATAACTCTTTGGCTGTGCAGCAGCAATCCAATGGCATGTTAGACCATGGTGATAGAGGTCACAAATGGGATAAGGTGACTTTGGAAGGTGGTGGAGATGCAATTCCTCAAGGGGATGAGGGTCCCTTCTGTATGACCCACACATCAGAGTGTCTCAGTCTGTGAATGAGCATTGTTTCAGCATTAATGATTGCAGCTACCATCAGTGGTTTGGATGGTGGGCAGTCAGAGTGGATGGGACTGTGGACCTCAAATACCTGGCTGCTGGACCCCAGCCTCGCTGTCTCCAGCTGCTCTGGCCTCCTGCCTCCTGCCCAGCTCCATGGCCTGTTCTTCAAAGGTTGTGAGGCGCTGCAGGAGGGCGCGACCACCTCCAGTCCTCTGGCGCTACCGGGCATTGTGGCGACTTTTTGCCTGCAAAACAGAGAAGAGGATTTATTGGGGCTGCTCGCTCATGTAGTCTGCACGCGCAGGCCGCACCCCAACCACAGTGGCCCATCTGAGGCCTCCAGCGGCTCCTGTCCACACTACTGGTGATCAGTCCCCAGAAGATAGTACGGCTGGTCCAAACCCCCTCCCCCAACCGCCACCTTGGACACATTCAGCGTCCATCACTTTGAATAGCACACGGGTCTTAGCACCCATGGCAAGGAGGCGCAACTAGGTGTGGCGCCAATGCCAGCAGCTGGCACTTGCCCAAAATACCTTGAGGCATCTCTTGCAGCATCTCATTACCATCAATAAGAGATGTGTTGGAGTTCTGAGTATGTGTCTAGCTGCCTTCCCTGCAGGTTGCCCCCAGGCTACTCAAATGCCACAAAGACCAACATATGCTGCGGGGAGAACCCTTCTTCACCTCAACCACTAAGGCTGATGAAAGCATGGTCAGTACCCATTTGCCCACCCAGCGTGCGCCAGATGCCCTATGCAGTAACGACAGCAAGACATGGTGGGGGGGGTAAAAGGCTGAGGCTGCCTTCTGGATCAAATGGCCAAGACTGACATGGTACTCACCAGTCCAGAGTGCAGCAAATCATTGAATCATTTTCTGCACTGGGTGCCAGTGCGCTGCACATCTTCATGGGCACTGGCAGCTTCACCCACCTCCTCCCACGCCTGGCTGGTGACATGGGGGGCCCTCCTCCTCCCAACATCCGGATACAGCAGTGCCGATGGATAGACACCTCTTGCAGGAGGACAGCAAGGCATGCATCTGAAAATCGGGGGGCACAGTGGCCCCCACTGGCCTCTTCTGCAGCCTGCCCCCCTCCTCCTGCTCATGCTGCTGTCCACTCGGACTTCCCTCCCTCTCTCCCTGAGTGGCCATGGTGCACTGCCTCAAGCAGGCTGCCTGGCCACTCTTTATACAGACTGCCGGCTCCCCATTGGAACCGGCGGCCTGAAGCCACCCGCCCCCGTGACTAATTTCCCATTCTCCACAGGAGTCGCTTACCCGCGGAAAATGGCGGCGTGGCCCATTTCTTCAGCGGCAATCGGCCGCCCGCCCGCCGCCGAGTTGGTCAGGCCCACTTGACTGACAAACGTAAAATTCTGGCCCATGTCTCCACAGCATTAGCCTGAGCCTTTGGATTACTGGTTTAGTAATATGCCCACTATACTACCACCCTCCCCTAAAGGTGGTGTGCTAAAGGTGTTGGTTGTTGGCAACCATTTGGGGAGAACAAATAGCGTAGACTGTTTAAGAAATGTGTAACCAGTCTGTGTATACATATGGCCCAGCTCTCACTGTCTGTCTGCTGCATTCAATTTTAAGTGTATAAGAGATGCATACGGGTTCCTCTCCTGATGTTTAATCTGGTTTATTTCCTTAATTTGGTTAATGCCATTGATAAAGTTGATGTGTGTAGGAAACAGAGATGAACTTTACACTCACTGGCTCTCACTAACTTAACATATGAGAAAATATTCCTCTAGAGTTTCAAATAATCTCTCAAAGGTGAAGAGACACGGTTTGATTTATGAATAACTCCAGGGATGGTGATGCAGTGTTTATCTTGCTGGTTTAGTATTCTGAAGGCCTGGACTCATAACTTAAAGAATGGGAGTTCAAATCTCAACATGGCAGTTTGAGAATTGTAATTGACTTTTTTAAAATTCTGGAAATAAAAAGTTGGGATCAGTGAATGTGATCCTGAAGCTGTTGGATTGTCATAAACACCCAATTGGTTCACTCATTTCCTTTCAAAAGGGAACCCTGCTATCCTTCCCCAGTCTGCTTTGTGTGTAGTTCCAGTCCTCGCACTAATGTGCTTGACTTGTTACAGCCCTCCAAAATTACCCAGTAAGCCACTCTGTCTCAGGGTATCAATGGATGGATAATATATTCTAGTCTTGCCCACAACAAGCAAATCCTGAAAATGTATTAAGAAAATGTGACTTTCATTGAGATAAAATTTATAGTGAAATCATTGAACGAGCTTGTAGCTTGCCTGACAATTTTTAGTTGAATGTTTTACAGGAAGGAAAAGGTAACTGATTGATGTTATAAACTCTCCCTTGTCCAGAGGAGCAAAGTATGAACTGCCCTGAGCTCTCCTGGTGTTGCTCTTGGTTTGGCTGCTGGGTTGACACTAGGAGCAGACCCAATCTCATTCCTCCTTCTGTTCTTCAAAAAGAACACTCAGCCTCCACTGAACTCCGCCTAGCAACATCTAGGCAGACTGGAAGCACCTAAATTCGCTGACATTAAGATAAGATAGTGGCTACATGACAATCTCTCTGATTAACTGGAAGAGAAAGCAAAGTGTGTAGAATTTTTTAATTCTGTAAATGAGACAAAAGAGCTGAGCTCC
This sequence comes from Cetorhinus maximus, assembly GCF_964194155.1. NCBI lineage: Eukaryota > Metazoa > Chordata > Chondrichthyes > Lamniformes > Cetorhinidae > Cetorhinus > Cetorhinus maximus. The sequence goes on from NC_135886.1 coordinate 62,170,274, forward strand.
AGAGGTGCAGTGAGAGTGACTGCCCATGACATCAAGACTGCATTTGACCAAGTGAACTCACCTCCTGACTCCCCAAAGCCTGTCTACCATCTACAAGGCACAAGTCAGAAGTGTGATGCAAAACTCTCCACTTGCCTGGATGAGTGCAACTCTAACAACACTCAAGAAGCTTGACACCATCCAGGACAAAGCAGCCCGCTTGATTGGCACCCCATCCACAAACATTCACTCACTCCGCCACCAATGCACAGTAGCAGCAGTGTGTACCATCTACAAGATGCACTACAGGGATTCACCAAGACTCCTCCGACAGCACCTTACAAACCCACGACCTCTACCATCTAGAAGGACAAGGGCAGCAGATAGATCGGAACATCACCACCTTGAAGTTCCCCTTCAAGTCACTCACCATACTTCACTGTCACCGGGTCAAAATCCTGGAACTCCCTTCCTAATAGCACCACATGGACTGCAACGGTTCAAGAAGGCAGCTCACCACCATCTCCTCAAGGGCAATTAGGGGTGGGCAATGAATGCCGGCCTCGCCAGCGAAGCACACATCCCTTTAACAAATAAAAACAAACGCACCCAATCTTTCCGCCCTTCCGTAGCTGTGTTTCAGGCTCTGTAATGACTGGTTAGCATATCTTGAACAAGGTGGATGATGTGGAACCTGCACTGCTGTGAGGGTATAAAGAACCAGATCTCCAGAGGATTGTGTCCCAGAGGTGCCCCAGCAGATGCACTAGAGATCCCCTCCGAGGTCCCCATGCAAGGGCTGCATGGGAATTGCCTGGGGAGTTGCGACTGGAACCATTCGGACCCTTGATTTAAAGTTGGAGACTTTGGATGATTCTGCTTCTCTTGGCAAAATAGTTACCAGGGAAAGTTAGAAGGATTAAAGCCACTTCTAACTCCTGGATAAGTATACTAATGACCCCCTGACTCCCCACTGGACCCTCCAATTACCCCCACCCTCACCTCCCAACATCCTGACCATCCCTTCCCACTTCCAACTACCTCCCCACCCCCAACTACCCCCTGACCCTTGACTATCCCACCACCCGACTCCCCCATGACCCTGGCTATTCCACTGCCCCCGATTACTGCACCACCTCCAACTAATCCCCACCCCCGACTAGCCACTGACCCCCCGAATATCCCCCCAAGCGCCAACTATACCTCCAACCCCAACTACCGCGCCACCCTCCCAGCTAAACCTGACCCCCAACTGCCCCCGAACCCCCAACTCTCTACACCCGCCACCCAACAACTATCCCCCTACGCCCAACAACCCTTCACTCCATACAACCCCTATACCACCCAAGTATCAGCCTCACCCTCAAGTACCCTTAACCCCCAACAATCTCCCCACCCCGACCTCTCCCTGACCACCCGACTACCCCTGACCCCATGACTACCCTTCCCATCCCCAGTTACCCAACAAACCCCTTCGTGTTCAGGTGTTAACACTATGGGATTAGAGTGGTAGGGTGTTGGGTATCAGGTAAGAGTTTTAGGGTTAGAGTTATGGCATTAGAGTTTGGGTGTTAAAGTCAGTATAATAGGGTTAGGGTTTGGTTTAGGGTTTGGTTTGGGGTTAGGATTGTATGATTAGAGTTACGCATTAGAGTTTGGGTGTTAGAGTCAGTATAATAGAGTTAGGGTTTGGTTTATGGTTTGGTTTAGGTTTATGGTTGTAGGGTTAGAGTTACGGCATTAGAGTGGGTGTTAGAGTCAGTATAATAGGGTTAGGGTTGTAGGATTAAAGTTATGGTGTTAGAAGTTGGGTGTTAGGGTCAGTATAATAGGATTAGGGTTATGCACTGTAACATATTGATTTATAGAACCATAGAAGGATATGGAAGAGGAGTCCATTCAGCCCATCATCCCTCTGTTGGATCTTTGAAAGAATGATACAAGTCATCTCATTCTTCTGTCCTTTCCCCATCCCTGCAAAATGTTACCATTCAAGAATTTATCAAATTCCCTTTTGCAAGTTATTGTCAAATCCGTTTCTACTACCGCTCAGGGTGTTCATTCCAGATCATAATAATTTGATGCATCAAAATGGTTAGATTCTCACCTGTTGGAGATGGTTATTGCCTGGCACTTGTGTGCTTTGAATGTTATTTGCAACTTGTCAGCCCAAGTATGAATGCATTCCAACTCTTTCTGCATGTTGTGTTATGACCAATGCAATTGGTACAGATGAGTTATTTAAAAATCCCGGAGGGAAACTTTAAATAACTGTCATAACCTATAATTTTAAGTGTTATGTTTGAGATGTGGCTCTAAATTCAGGAATCAGACCACCAGTTCTCGAGGTGAAGCATTTTATTAATTTACACAGGTTAAAATATATATATACACTTGGCTACAAATTACTACTATCATAACTTTTAATAAATTTCCAAAACTAATCTCCATTAATGCAACAGCAACCCAAAGACTTAACCAGATACCAGGCAAAGCATTTTCACCTTATGCATTCAAAATGGGATTCTTTTCACTTTGGTTCCTGTGGAGACAGTTGGAGGCTTACAGCTGCCTTTTGATCTCACATTGCCTCTGCTCCACATACACGAAAACTGCTGAAATTATGTCTACCACCGTCCATTGAATGTAAATTCTCATTGTATCACCCAGCCTCTTCCAACAATAAAACCCCTTTCATAGTATCAATTCTATTAGTAATGTAAACATATAGCTTGGTATCTACTACATAGGCATTAGCTTTCACCCCACTTCTTGAATGAATGCTCTATTCAAAAAATGCAAATGCACGCTATCTCTCCTACATATCAAAACTAGTACCCATCAAAACACCCAGACTAGCTGGCTTTAATCCAATTAAGACACACCAACAGACTAAAGCTCTATTTAAAAAAATATATATTTTCCAGTAATATTATATAAATTAATAGCTTCATGACAGTGGGCACAGGCTGCTTAATTATTGCGGAGTCATGAATGGTACTGAACATTGTGCAATCATCAGCGGATATCCCTACTTCTGACCTTATGATGGAGGGAAGGTCACTGATGAAGTAGTTGAAGATTGTTGAGCCTAGGAACTATCCTGAGGAGCTCCTGCAGTGATGTCCTGGAGCTGAAAGATTGACTTCCAACAATTACAACCGTCTTCCTTTGTGCTAGGTATGACTCCAACCAGAGAAGAGTTTTCTCCCTGATTCCATTGACTACAGTTTTGCTAGGGCTCCATTATGCCACACTCTGTCAAGGGCAGTTACTCTGTTAGGGAATAGAAATAGTTAAGTAAGTTATATTTATATTTGTGTGTGTTAGGAATGAGTTTTAGCTTTAAAGTTTAAGTTTGATTTGTATTTCTGTATTTGCATGTTAAGAAAGGCCAAGTAGGGTTTAGTTCTACTTTAAAAGGTAGTTGCATTTCTAATGAAGAGTTTTACCACTCCTAAAGAAAAGGTAAACATACCAGTAGAAAAATTGGAAAGGGGCCCAGAGAGGTATGTCCCTCCCACAGACACACACACAAGAGTAGAAGCAGCAGCTTTGTTTTGGAAGTTGTTGGCGTTTAGTTGGTTTTGAAGTTGCTGCCAGGAGAGACTGGAGCAAAAGGGACAGGTAGCCAGTCCCAAGCTAAAGAGAAGACCCCAAAATCCAAAGGAATGGAAGAGGTGATAGTCTAAAGAAGGCCTTCTAGTTGAAGGAAGGGCAGGAACCTTGAAAAAGTCCTGTTAAGCTAAGTTAAGAGTGAGGGGCAGAGAGAAAGGCTCTAAGCTTCATATCTAAAAAGACAAAAGCTGCAGAAAGCATATTTAAAGTGAGAACAGCTTGCAAGAGGCCAGGAGGCCCAAAGGGACAACTGAAGGTATGTAACTCTTTGTTTTGGGCTGGCAAAGCAATGGCATTGTTAACGGCTGAGCCAGAGAAAGAGATTGCATGGAAGATAGCTTGAGTGTATGTGGTGACCCAGAAGGAGAGTTCAAAACCCTGGAGGTGAACCCTTGTGGGAAGGCATCTGAGAGAAAGTAAATGTTTGGGAGAAGATTCCAAAAGATTGGAAACACTCGTGTGAAGAATGGAGTTCAGTGAGACTGGTTGGCTCATGGTGTGAGAAGCATCTGAGGGGAGTTGAAGAGAGATCCATTACATCTGGTCGAGGTGGCATCTGTCACTTGGCTTCAGAGTATGGTGTGTCTGACCACAAGGTGCCATATCTTTACATGGACTGTGTACTTACTGTGAACATTAGAGTATAAGATAGTTTTTGTAACTTGTGTTATCTTTACAAATCTGTATATATTTGTAAAGGTATAGTTGTGGTTGAAGGAGTATTGGAAGATAGTTCATCTTTTCTTGTGGAAGAAATGTTTTATTTTTTTGTTAAAAGGTCATCAGCTGACCCCTGTGACTCTGTTTGGTAGCTACTCTCCACGTATCTAAACGCACACATAAAAGTTAGGATCTATCGAGCTGGGTTCCTCCCTGGGATCAGGCATGTCCAGGGGTAATTTCAGCTGGGATAGTAACAACTCCCACCTCAATTCTGGAGTTCAGTTCTTTGTCCATGTTGGAACCAGGGTTGTAATGAGGTCAGGAACTGAGTGGCCCTGGTGGAACCCAAAGTGAGTGTTAGTGAGCAAGTTATTGCTGTGTTGACAACACTTTCCATCAGAGGGTAGACTGATGAGGCAGTAATTGGCCAGGTTGGATTTGCCCTGCTTTTTGTGTACAGGACGTACCTGGGCAAATTTCCACATAGCCGGGTAGATGCCAGTGTTGTAGCTGTACTGGAACAGCTTGGCTAGGGGCATGGCAAGTTCTGGTGCATAAGCCCTTAACACCAGATCCTGGATATTGTTTGGGCCTGTACCCTTTGCTATGCTCAGTGTGTTCAGCCATTTCTGATATCGCATGAAATGAACTGATGAATCCGGTGAACCGCATTTGCAATAGTTCCCCTAGAATCTATCCTTAATTCCCTCTTATTTCTCTACCTCTCAGTATCATCATTGAAAAACATGGTATCAGTTTCCACATGTACGTTGATGACACCCAGCTCTACCTCACCACCAGCTCTCTTGACTCTTCCACTGTCTCTAAAGGACCCGCCGTTCAGTGGCGCATAAGGCTATATAATAAGAGTCCATGGTGTTGGGGGTAGTATATTAACATGGATAGAGGATTGGCTAACCAATAGAAGACAGAGAGCTGGGTTACAGGGGGGCATTTTCAGGATGGCAACCTGTAACTAGTGGAGTGCCATAGGGATCAGTGCTGGGATCACAATTATTTACAATATATATTAATGACTTAGATGAGGGAAATGAATGTACTATTGCCAAGGAGGCTTGACAGGGTAGATGCTGAGAGGTTGTTTCCCCTTGTGGGAGAGTCTAGGACCAGAGGGCATAATTTCAGAGTAAGAGGGCGCTCATTTAAAACAGAGGTGAGGGGGAATTTCTTCTCTCAGGGGGTTGTTAATCTGTGGAATTCTTTACCGCAGAGGGCTGTAGGGGGTGGGTCATTAAGTATATTCAAGGCTGAGATAGACAGATTTTTAATCAGTAAGGGAATCATGGGTTATGGGGAAAAGGCAGGAAAGTGGAGTTGAGGATTATCAGATCAGCCATGATCTCATTGAATGGCGGAGCAGACTCGATGGGCCAAATGGCCTACTTCTGCTCCTATGTCTTATGGTCTTATGAGTAAGTAGAAATTTCCTCCAAATAAACACTTGGAAAACCAAAGTCATGTATTTGATCACCACCAGTCTGTTACCTAGCCAATTTCTCTGGTAGTTATCTGAGGTTAAACAGGATTGTTTGCAACCTCGGTCTTGTATTTTACCTTGACATGATTTTCTTACCACACATCTGTGCCACCTCTTTGACCAAGTTTTGCTGATCTGCCCTAATATTTCCTCATGTAGCTCCATGTCATATTTTGTTTGATCATCGCTCCTGTGAAGCATTTTGGGATTTTTTTACTACATTAAAGACACTATATAAATTCAAGTTGTTGTTATGACTCAGAAAGAGGGAGAACATATCCTTCAAAGGAAACACGATAAAAGCCTGAAGGAAGGTACTTTATTTGGACAGTAAAGGTTACAGAGTAAAACACAGAGATTGCCAAGGGAAGGAAGAACCCTTCCTTCCCCTCTTGTTGTTTCCCTCCTCACTCTGGAGGACTCAGGGATAATATTTACAAGGTGTGTACAGCAAAGAGTGTTATGTGCTGGTGGTTTATAGTTAAAAATCATTAAGTTTATAGTTAATAATCACAGAGTCAGCAATTGTAGTTGCATAACTGATCAGGAATACAGGATGTTGAACAAGACAAGTGTATTCCTGTTCAGTGAGCTAGGTGGCTCAGTCTTAGGCTCATTCTAACTTTGTGTCCTTTCTGTTAGGACTCCTCTTTCTCATAGTCATGGCACATTCCAGTGTGATACAATAGAAATGTTTAAAATGGTGAAAGGTGGGATGGGTTAGATAGAAGCAGGCTGCTTCCAGGGGTCAAGGGGTCAAACACGAAGAGCCATAGAGACAAAATTAAATGTAAGAGTCTTAGAACATTGGTCAGTAGGAACCTCTTTACACAGGGGGTTGTGAAGCTCTGGGATTCACTTTCCAGGGTCAGTGATTGAGGTACAAAGTTCAATAGTGACATGTGATCCTCATGTTTTTATCCAAGACCAACCTCCGTCCAAACATTCGCTCCAAATGTTGATGCAATGGTTCAAGCTAAGAGGTGCCAGGTATCAGTGACAGCAGAAACAGTAAATTAAATCTAAATGCAAGCAAATATCCATACAGTTTATCGTCATCCATTTCTATTTTAATAAAGTTTGATAATAACAAATACCACGATATTGGATTAGGCCCAGAATAGAAAATGAATTTGACCCCTGACCTGATCAAGTTAATCTGTCATATTCTAGATCAAACATCACTACAGTCTCTACAAACTGAGTAAAATTAATTGGTGTAATGTGTGGGGAATCATGTCAGTCTCTGCTCAGTGCACTCTTCACCAGCCGCTGTACAGTTTCCAAACGGTCTTTCAGTGAATCCTTCAGTAACTTGTAGGTAAGAGCAAAGGATGACACGGCCCCAAAGATAGAGAGCGTCACAGGACTGAAGCTGTATTTGATCCCAGTTATCATGCAGGAGGCGATGGTGATTCCCAACAGTACATTGGTAACTGCTACTGGCATCTTCCTTGGCAATCGATGAATCATTTCAGCTTTCAGAACTGAACTGGGTTTAGCGACTTTGCTGGCCAGGCTTTGCAGAAGCTTGTCACTGAGTTCCAACTGTTTCTGGAGGTAGATCCGACCAGCAACTGTCAACCCAATGATGGTAATGACAGACAACACTGGCACTGGCACTGGCACTGACACTGGCACTGCACCCACTGCTCCAGCCAGAATGGCCAATAACCAGACTCTCTTCATCAACATTCTTTTTTTGGGTTCTGTAACATCCAGCATAATCTTTGGGATTGAGCGTGAGAGAACATTTGATTTAATGCTTGGGAGATCCCTGGCGAGGGTGGACTTTAATCTCGGGAAGTCATATTCCTCCAGGTCAAAACTAGAGATGAGAAAAATGTCTGGTGGTGTAACCCCAACAGTTTGGAAGTTACTGATACAGTCCCTGCGGATTGTCCTCCACCCTTCATTAAGATCAGCACCTTGCTTCTTCAGTGAATGAGCATCATTGTCTATTTTGGATCGGACATAGTAGAACTCTTTGCCCTGTCCTTGAATCTTTTTTGCAATCTCTGCATCGTTCTCTCTGAATCGGGCCTGGGACACGATGATGAAAAAGTCAAAGCTTTCAAACTTCACCTTCTTTAGGTAATTATTTAATTCAAAACCAAAGGAATTTGTTCCTGGAAGATCCCAGAGTTGAACATTAGGCAGATCCTGACAGGGATACTTGGTTGGCTCCATCCAGGTTTCTTCATTCCCAGTTGGAGCAGCTCCATGATCACCGCTCTGAAGACCTCTCATAGCATTGATGAAAGTGGATTTCCCTGAGCCCACATCACCCAGCACGGCAATGTTAAGCTGCACATTGTCTAAATTGTCTGACTTACTCTTTATCTGAAGAATCACTGCTTCCAATTCCCCCATGTTATACATAGATTGCAGGTTCCTGTTCTCCTGAACAGTGAAGAGCTTGGAGAGAGTAGACTGGGCCATTTGATCTCTGAAAATGACATAAATACACAAATGTTACACATGATTTCGGGAATAATTGAGAAGTTTTAGATCTTTATTGGGGTGTTTTCTGGCTTCTTTTTGCTACATCTAACAAAGTATAACAAAAAGGTAGCTCTGATGAAAGGCCTTAATCTGAAATGTTAACTCTGTTTTTCTCTCCACAAACGCTGCCAGACCTGCTGAGTTTTTCCAGCATTTTCTGTTGTTTTGTTTTTGATTTCCAGCATCTGCAGCATTTTAATTATGTATTGACAAAAATGTAGATTGAGTCAGTAGTTGGACAAGGCTGGTATGAAACGCGATTGGACTTCCATTTTTACTGCTACTAAGTCTTGCCCCCATGTTAAACTATGCTCACTCTCCCTGGTTAAAGTTAGTCCACCCACAACAAGTGTTCAGTGTTTGTTAAACAACAATCATGTCAAAACCCAACTCAGAATGGGATAATTCCACAGAATGAAATCATTGCTCACCGTTATCTCTGAGAAGAAACTGCATCGCGCAATTTAGGAATATGGTCACCGATGTGAAGGACAAGTGGGGTGGACAACTACCACATCAGCTTGGACCAGGAGATAGCCTTTGACAGAATATTGCACACCTACACAATGGATGTGCTCTCCAAAATGAAGTTTGGGGAATGACTTGGATCCAACTGCTCTACACAAACATCAGTAGTGCAGTTTCAATCAATGGGTGGGAATCAGAAAGCTTTCCAATCAAACCTGGAGTCAGACAGGGCTACCATCTCTCCTGGTCTTAATTGTGAGTTTTAACAAACCTTTTCCTGAGTCCATGAGGAAGGATGCAGATGTTAGAGAGGTGATAATCCCAGGCATGGGAGACACTCAAGTCAAAATCTCCCTGTACATGGATGGTGCCACTGTCTTCTGTTCAGATCCACTGTTGGAGTGCAGGCTGATGAACATCTGTGACCAGTTCAAACAGGCCTCGAAAGCCAAGGTAAATTGTGACAAGGATGAGGCCATGTTCTTTGGAAACTGGGATAACTGATCCTTTGTCCCTTTCACCATTGGGTCAGACTACCTGAAGGTGCTGAGGATGTGGTTCAGGGGGGGCCAAGGCGTACGCTAAAAACGGGACGGAATGTGTTGTCAAGATGAAACAGAAACTGGGCATGTGGGAGCTATGCACCCTCTCCATTGTGGTAAAAGAAGCTGCTCATCAGGTATGAGGTGCTCTCAGTATTCCTCTAGAATGGCCCATACCCAACTCCTGCATTGTGACAGATACCCATCTTCTGCTTTATCTTGAGAATGAAAATGCAGGAACACAATGTACACATCTCTAGATAAAGAGGGAAAAAATCTACCCAACGCCACTCTCATCCTGATGGCCACCTTTGTGTGTAGCTGCATCAAGCTGTGCATAGACCCTCGGTACGCAAATACCAAGTAACATTACATGCTGATGTTCTACCTGTCCCTGGTGTTGTGAAGGATGGGTCTGGCCACGCTGCCGTGGAACGCTCCAAGTAGTTGGACCGTGCCGTACCACCTGTCCCTCATGGAAAAATTTATGCAGAGAAACTCCTTTGACCACAAGTCCATCAGACAGTGGTCCACATGTAGGAAAGAGATGGTGGGTCCCGTCAGATGGTTCCCAGAGCAGATTGCCAAAGTAAATTGGCAGAATACCTCATCGCCAGAACTTTCAAAAAAGTACTAAGAGGTAGCTTGACTCCCCTTCAGATCCTTTCTATGTGCTTGGAGTCTCACTGCCTCCACTTGCTGCCCATGAAGGGGCTGAGATGGGGAAGGGATCATCACCTTCCTCTGGAATGTGCCTGTGCAAAAACATTCTGGAGAGAAATGCAGTGGCTTTATCGTGGTTAACCCTGAGCAGCTCCATGGCACAGAACTCTGTGCTCCACAGTCTGTTCCCAGGAATGCACACTGAAATAAATATCAACTGCTTTTGGAGGAAAATTTCAAAAAGGCATTTGGCAAGGTGTCACACAAAAGATTAATAGGCGAAATAAGAGCTCATGGAGTTAGGGGTAATATATTAGGATGGATAGAGGATTGGGTAACAGACAGGAAGCAGAAAGTGGGCAAAAACGAGTTGTTTTCAAGTTGGCATGTAGTGAATAGTGGAGTGCCACAAGGATCAGTGCCGAGGCCTCAGTTATTTACAATCTATATTAATATATCACGTTTATTGGTGTTGCAGGCTAGGTGGAAAGGTAAGCTGTGGGGAGGACACAGAGAGGCTGCAATGAGATACAGACAGGTTAAGTGAGATGGCAACAGGATGGCATGTGGAGTATAATATGGGGAAGTGTGAAGTTATTCACTTCGGTCATCAGAATAAAAAGCAGAATATTTTTCAAAAAGTGTGAAACTTGTAAACTCTGATGTTCAAAGAGGCTCGGGTGTGCTCATACAAGGTATGCAGGAAGTTATCATGCAGAAGCAATTAAGAAGGCAAATGGCATGTTGGCCTTTATTGTAAGGTGATTGGAGTACAAGAATAAATAAGTCTTGCGACAGTTGTGCAGGGTTTTGGTGGAGTACTGTGTGCAGTTTTGGTCTCCATATTGAAGAAAGGATATACTTGCATTGGAGGCGGTACAGTGATGATTCACTAGATTGGTCCCAGGGATGAGGGGGTTGTCCTATGATGAGGGTAAATTGGGCTTATGTTCTCTGGAGTTTAGAAGAATGAGAGGTGATCTCATTGAAACCTACAAAATTCTGAAGGGGTTTGATAGGGTAGACACTGAGAGATCGTTTCCACTGGTTGGGGAATCTAAAACACAGGGATACGGATAAGGGGCTGATCACTTAGAACTGAGATGAGGAGAAATTACTTCACTCAAAAGTTGTGAATCTTCGGAATTCTCTACCCCAGAAGGTTGTAGATGCTCCATTGTTGAGTATATTTAAGGCCGGGATAGACAGACTTTTGGTCTCTGAGGGAATTAAGGATATGGGGCGTGGGCAGGGAAATGGAGTTGAAGCTCAAGATCAGCCTTGATCGTATTGAATGGCAGAGCAGGCTCAACGGGCCATGTGGTCTGCTCCTGCTCCTATTTCTTGTGATCTTGTGAGAACCATCAATTTGGTGAAAGACACTCTATGGTCCACCTGAAACTTCTTGGTCTTCCAGTGGAAAGAGCTGTCAATAACCCAGTGTTGCAGATTGGCACGTTCCAAGGTCCAGGACTGCGTGCTGAGGGATGCGCTAAAGCTTGGGGCAACTGCCACTCAGGCTCAATGGGAAAAGACCATTGCATAAGGCCATTTGACTATAGTATACTGAGGGGCTGAAACCCATGTAAAACCCCTTGGGCTGTATACACTGGAGAATGCTTGAGATGAAATATAAATGTACTTTGAAAATATAACCTGTAATGGCAAGTGTGGTGAGGCACCTCACATACTGCGTTGCAAGAAAATGATCCCTATTGCATGTTATATCATGTCAAATCTTAACTGTTACATTGTGAACTTTTATACATTTTATGAATAACATATGTATTTGGAAAAAAATTTGTGAATGTAAGAAATATTTTCAAGTTTAAAGCAGAACACTGGTTAAAGCAGAACACTGGTTGAAGCAGCAGTGATTTTAGAGGGAGATTCTGTACCAACAGCCCCTCACCCACAACTGGACACAAGCCACTGCCAGATCACATACATTGAAATAAAAGAACTAACAGGTAACACGTCCACAACTCTTCGTGTGGTGTGAGTGGTGCCGGTAAGGCCAGCATTTGTTGCTCATCCCTAATTGTTCTTGAGAAAAAACAATTTTCCTTGGAGCAGAGAATGTGAAGGCAGAGATTTCATAGAGGTGTTCAAACTAGGAAGGGTCTTGACAAAGAATAAAGTTTTGATGTGCCCAAATTTGGTTTCATTTCATGCCTTAATGACATGACAGTTGTGAGATTGCCTAGCTCTGTCGATCACATGCTGTTTCCACTGTTTGGCATGTAAATCGTCCTATGTTGTAACATCAACAGGTTTTGATACTTCATTTTTAGGTATACCTGGTGTTGGTCCTGGCATGTCCTCCTGCATTCCTCGTTGAGCCAGGGTTGAAGCCTGGTTTAGTAGAATGAGGGATATGCCCGGCCATGAGGTTACAGATTGTGGTTGTATGCAACTCTGCTGCTGCTGATTCCCCACAGCGCCTCTTGGATGCCCAATTTTGAGCTGCTAGGTCTGAATCTATCCCACTTAGCAAGGTAATATTACCACACAACATGCCCTCAGTGTGAAAATGGGACTTTGTTTCCACAAGGACTGTGCAGCAGTCACCCCTACCAATACTGTCATGGTCAGATGCATCTACAACAAATAAGGGACAAGGTCTAGTGATTATTCCCTCACATTGCTTCCCTCACCACCTGCTTTAAGCCCAGTCCGGCAAATAGGGCCAGCCAGCCTGGTCAGCAGTGGCCACTGCCTTCTCCACTGTGCTGCCACCTCTGGTGGGTCTGTCCTGTCAGCTGGGCAGAACAAACCCAGCAATGGTGATGGGTGCGCCTGGGATATTGTCTAAACTATGATTCAGTGAGTAAGACTATATCAGGCTGTTGCTTGACTCATCTGTGGGACAACTCTCTTAATTTTGACACAAGTCCCAGATTCTGGTGAAGAGGACTTTGCAGGTCTGAATGGCCCTTTCTTGTTTCCAGTGTCTATGTAAATGCAAGGTGGACCATCCAGGTTTGTTTCTTATTCAATTTTTTGGTAACAGTTTGAATTAAAGTCAGGTGGCTTGCTAGGCCGTACTGTCTATGGCACCCTCTCTCCGCTCACACTGGCTCTCACAGTTCCCCCTCAGATTCCCTCCATTGTATGTAGGCTTAAGTAGTCAAATTTACTTTTAGAAATAAATCACTTTCATACTGTAGTTAGCATTACAAGTAACAAGGTCAAGGAAGCCATTTTAACACTAACATGCAGTTTCCTGCAGCCATTTCACATTCTGTAACTTTTCTTTGTTAACTATCTATTGATTTTGTGAAAAAAAGCCAGTCGTCAAACAGATAATTATTAAGTAATGTATTTTTGATTAATTATAACTTATTGTATGCTTAAGTTAAAATTAGTGAGTTGATGCAATAGATAATTATTATTGGAAATAATACTTCATAAACCTAAAGTTTCTACAGTGTATTATTAGGATTCTGCTATCTTTACCACCACCCCGACCCTGGCAAGATAAATTTATTCAGTTGAACTATTGTTAGCTTAAAACTTCAACTGAAAAATATTTTGAATCATCATAAGAGCTTAAATCAGCCATGCTAGATATTGATGATGTCTTAAGATAAAATATTCTCTCTTCCATGAGTATTTAGACTAAACAAAGATATCTCAGAATAAAATGTACATGGTACATTATAGCAGAATTATTTCTCCTATTAGAGCGTAACCTCTGCCAGACCTTTGAATCTTATAAATAAGATCTCTGGAAGAGTTAGGATCCATTAGGTTTACAGACTAAGACTTTTTATAATGGTTAATTTATAATACTTTATTCTAAACTTACACCTTGGATTACATTCTGGTAATGTTTTGAATATTGCAGAGTCTAAATGCAAGGTTAACTAATTCATCTAAATATAGTAAATGCAAACTTCAAATCCACTTAGAGATACAAGTAGGATATTCAAACAAATAATACTTTAGTTTTGCACTTACAATTAAAAATATCAAAAGTAACCTTCTGTTGTCTTTGCCTCAGCTATGAGAAAGCCTTTCTAAGATCTTGACTCAATGATGGTCCCATGAAATCTGACTGGCTTATTTACCTAAGAAAACCTGTTGCCTTAGAATATACCATTGTCTTACTGTTAGACCCCTTTGTTCTGAGCAATTCTTCAGAAGTAAAACCATGGGCAGAAATTTTCTCTCATCGGGCAGGCTCGCCCAGCACGAATGCCGGCTGTAGAATGTTTGAGAAGGGACAGGCGTGGGCCTGTTGGCCGCTGGGTCCAGTGGCGACCCAGTGGCCTAACCAAAAAAGGCTCAGGCAGCCCCAGGGAGGCTGCCCACATTGGAGTTGCTGTAAAGGCATGTCTGCAAATGAAGACGTAGAAGCCAGGTGGGAGGTGAGGTCGGCTGGGCACTCGGACCCCATTTTTCCAATGAGTGCCTCGCTGCCCTCCTGGAGGAGGTGGCTGCCAGAACGGATACCTTTGCCTCCAGAGATGGGAGGAGGACACCACTGCACCTCACAAAGAGGGCATGGGAGGAGGTGGCAGTCTGGGTGAGCAGCCACGACATAGTGTGGTGCACCTGGATGTAGTGCTGGGTGAGTACAATGTTGGCATGGGTCAGTGTGTTGAAGTGTTTTGGGCTGACCATCCCCCCCGTGGAGCTCAGGGGTGCTAGAGTCTGAGTGTCGTCTGTTAATGACATGGGAGCTGGCCAAGGGGTGAGGCGTGGCTGCTTGGCCTGAGGGCCATGACTCAGATGTGCCCTGTGAGGTGCTCCTCAGCTGGGGTTGGCCAGGCTGCAATGGTGCTGCAGGTAGAGAGTGGACTAATCCATGCTCCTCTGTCTTTTCAGGAGAAGATATCCCAGAACAACATGGAGAGGTCACGGACTGGAGGAGGACCCCCATACCTTCTCATCCTTTCCACATATGAGCAGGATGCTTTGGAGCTCGAGAGGCGCCATACACCTCAGTCAACCGGCTGTGGTGAGGCTGCGGTATCAGATGAAGGTAAGAGTGCAGTGCACTGAGGTGAGAGTTTCGGATGGTGCAAAGGTTCTTGTGCAGCTTCATCATTGATGGGAGCCTCCAAAGTGGATTTCCCATTGATCATTGAAAGACGATAGCACCATGATCCAGATCTACATTTTCTCACCAAGTTGCCTGGCATGCACAGTGACTGTGTGATGACTTTAACTCAATAGTTAACATGTTCTTGTTCACCCTTAGGTCTGCCACCAGGCAGCCAATCTCAGGACCCCTAGGAGCTACCCAGGCCCCAGAGGACCACCAGGCTCCAGAAACACCTGCGTCACACCCACGCTCTGAGCCAGGCACCAACGCAGATACCAGCACCTTGGTGGGCATTAGATCAGCGGCTAGTATCTCGGTGTACATTGTTCAGGGCACTTCACACTTTCTTGAGGTGCAGGTGGAGGCAGAGAGTGCCCAGGGCACCGGCAGTTGGAGGACTGCTGTGGACCAGGACGATGCTCAGGCGAAGACTGATGATAGACCTCTGGAGTTGTCCACTAGGCAGCAGATGCTGGACATCGAGTGGGGTGTGTGGGAGGGTCTGGCAGAGATCCATGAGGGTGTGCGTGCGCCATGGTCTCTGTTGTGGACGAGCCCATGCAGAGCATCAGTGCTGCATCGATCCTCATGGCTGAGTGCACTGACTTCTCCATGGAGAGAGTGGTGACTCTCATGGAGAGGCAACTCCAGGGACAGAATCAAGGGTTCTTGGTGTGGCGCTCAGACCTGCAAACCCTCATACAGGCACTGACGGCAGAGTCAGCAGCTGCCTCCAATGCCGGTGCCAGCGAGGAGGGAGCACCTAGACGTAGCACCCGTAAACGTAGGTTTAAAGCACTTTAAACACAAGAGGGGCTGGTCACGGGTGATCTTTTGTTCTCCTTTTTTTTTTCCTTTTTTTAATGGTGTGACCATCAACGCCTGACATTGTTATGTTAATAATCTGTGAGTGCCAACGTTATATTACATTTGCTTTTGGCCTGAGTATGCTTCATTTGTTTTGTCGGTGCAGGGTACACCAGTATGTAATGCAGGACGTGAGTGGCTCAAAATTTTACTGCACAGGCACTGAGTGTATCTTGGGGGCAAAGGAAAGGGTCATTTCTGCGATCCAGGATGGTGGCGACAGCCCTGGCATGAGGTGGTAGCACTTATTTGGCAGCCTAGCTGAAAGAGCGTTGGATCTTTTGGAGGCGTCCCTGCATCTCTGGAGGTTACCGAGATCTGTCTCCATGCCCTCAGCATTCCCCTCACCGTGCTCCTCTTCTGACTCACTACTGGCTGCCTGACAAGCGTAAATTCTGCTCCATGGGCAGAGTTTTACATTCAGCATGTGGGCTTGCGTCCGACACACCGGAAGGTAAAATGATGCACAATGACATCAGGTGTGCATCCCAACGTCACCGTGTACCGTCATGATATAGTGCTAGGCGGGTGCTATGAGGATGGAGGCGGGCACACCATTAATTAACGGGCCAGTTAAGGCCCTTGAGGCACCAATTGTCTGTGATTTTTCGCAGCCCATGCGATTTTTCAGGACGTCGCACAGGCGCAACAGGCAGGCGGGTCTGCTCCATTTTCAAAAACCTCATCCATGGGGGGGATAAGAGGGGTGAGAGGGCTCGCTAATGCGAGTTGTTAGCACTTTAGCTTATACCTTGCTGCTGCTTGCTTGTGTGAACAGGGCACCTTAATTTCGCTTCAGAGCTGCTTTGACAGAAATAACAGACTTCAGTTCAGGACTCCGGAGGTGTCATACCACTTGCCCTTCCAGGTATCAGGCAGCCTTCCCTCACCCTGGGATTGGAGATTGTGGTCTCCGCTGGAGGTACCTCCTCTGAGGAGGAAGAGGGTCAGAAGAGGGAGGAGGCCAGGTGTCCCTATTTTGCCTCCAGGGGAGCCACCTTTGGGAGGACAGGCGCAGGCACAAGGGGCACAGGGCCAACAGGAAGTCCAAGGTGGAAGGGGCCACAGAAGATGCCACTATCCTGCTGCCAGGGTTTATAGGTGGCGATGCAGCTACCTCAATATATCTGAGGTGCAATGCTGAAGGATTGCTTCTCAAGCGAGACAGTGACCTCCATTTGTCAGATGAACGGCCCTGAGGTCAGCTCCAACAGTGTGGGTGGACACCCAATGCCAGTGGCTCTGAAGGTCACAGCAGCCCTCAACTTCTATGTCTCTGGCTCTTTCCAGGGGTCAGTGGGGGATCTTTGTGGAGTGTCCCAATCAGCTGTCCACAGTTGTGTCAAGCTGGTGACAGATGCTCTGTTCAGGCGTGCATTGACTTTCATTCACTACCACATGGACGAGGCCAGCCAGACAGAGCGAGCCAGAGGCTTTGCCATGACTGCTGGTTTCCCCCAGATCCTGGGTGCAATCGTCTGCAAACATGTGTCCATCAAGGCACCAGCGGGTGAGCCGGGTGCCTTCATCAATAGGAAGGGATTCCACTCCATGAACCTGCGGATAGTGTGTGACCATAGGCTGCAGATTCTGCAAGTCTGTGCAAGGTACCCAGGCAGTTCCCATGACACTCACATCCTGAGACACTCCCAGGTGCCGGGGCTCTTCAGTGCTCCAGCCCGGCTGGATGGATGGCAGCTGGTTGACAAGGGCTATCCCCTCAAAAGGTGACTCATGATGCCTCTCTGTCATCCAAGAACAGTGGCTGAGCAGCGGTACAATAGGAGCCACGCCTCCACAAGGGCTGTGGTGGAGAGAGACATAGGTCTTCTCAAGATGCAATCTGATGCCTGGACCATTCATGGGGCGCACTGCAATGCCTCCCAGATCGTGTGTCACTGATAGTGGTTGCATGCTGCGCACTCCACAATCTGGCGCTGGAAAGGGGGGACGCAGTGGAGGAAGAAGATGCTGATGCAGCTGCTCTGGCAGCACACGATGAGTCCAGTAGTGAGTCCAAGGATGAGCACAGTCAGGAGAACGCTGAGGGGATAGACGCTGACCCGGACAACCTCCAGGGAGGCAGGGACACCCGGGAGGCTTTGATCCAATGCTCCTTCAACTAGCCTACCAAATAAGAACCACCACCACATGCCAGGGCTGCAGGCTCCATACTCGAAACCTGACAGGAACATTTGCTTGGTGAACAATATGTACTATGTTCCACTTCAATAAAGCTCAATGACAAACAAGTCACTCAAAACATCATGGGTTACCCTGCAGCTGAAGAACTAATGATGCACCCAGAGGCTTATTGAACAGAAACACATCTAATGTTGTGGTGCCTGGCATACATAATATAAATTAAATGGAAAGGTGTTCTCCATCACATCTACTAATAATTAATGTAAAACTGGGGGAAAAAATATCACCAGTGATAATCCTGTGTTGTGCTTAAGGTACTTTAAGTTTTCATTTGCGGGTGCTACGTCTAGGTTCTCCCCCCTCGCTGGCACCGGCATTGGAAACAACCTGCTGACTCTGCTGTCCTGTTGGCCTTGATGACCTTGGCGAGCATCCTCTGGCCCGTGGAGCCTGTGCTGGCCTCGCCTGGGAGGGAGCAACCAATGCCATGGCTGGCATCTCCCCAGTCACCGCAGCCTCATCGGATGCCACGGTCACTGGCAGAGGGGTGGAGGAGCTGCCGCCATCATCTTGGCACCCTGAGAGGAGCCCACAGACTGACAAGCAGCTCGTGCACAAATGTCAGGTCGTTTTGGACCTCCCTGCTCACCATTGATGGATGGGTTCCGAGCTGGGATACTGGGTTCCCAATCCATCTCCCACACTGACAGTCACTGAGGTCATTGCCAGTATGAGGGCTTGCAGGTCCGAGCGCATCCCCAGCAACCTCTGATTCAGCTCCTGAAGGAGCCTCTCCATTAGAGACATCACTCTCTCCATGGAGGAGGCATTGCGCTCGGCCATGAGGGTCATTGCATTGGTCATGCTCCGCATGGACTCCTCCACAATGGAGGTCATAACACGCATTCCCTCATGTGTCTCCGCCAGATCCTCCCGCACACCCTGCTGGGCTTCCAACATCTGCTGCCTCAGGGACGACTCCAGGGGCTCATCAGCCACCGACTGAGCATGTTCTTGGTCCCCAGCAGCCCTCCGACTGCCGGCGCCTTGGCACTCTCTGCCTGCATCTCAAGCGAGTGTGAAATGCTCTCACCGCTGTGCACCGAGATACTATCCGATGATCTAATGCCCACCGAGGTGTTGGTATCTGCACTGGTGCCTGCTTGGCTGAGAGGGTGTGGTGCAGGTGCATATACGTGGTTGCTGTCCTCTGAGGTCAGCAGTGGGCCTTCAGGCTCCTCACCCGGATGGGCTGCTGGTGATCCTGAAAGGAAGAACAAGGACATGTCATTAGTTGGGGCCATTACACTGTTACTGTGCATGCTTGGGACCCAGATCAGGTGCCCTCATCTTTCCATTATTATCGGGGATTCCGTGTTCAAGGCTCACATCAATATAGAGACAGCACTGGAATGGTCGCTCTTACAGACATTCTGACCTCAGTGCATTGCAATCTTACCTCCCGGTGGCAGCCCAACCTCACCACGGCCGGCTGACCTAGGCGCATGGCACCTCTCCAGCTCCAGAGCCTCCTGCTCATATCTACTTAGGATTAAAAGGTGGGGCGGTCCCCCGTCAGTCCACAACCTCTCTGCATTGTTATGTCTTCTCCTGAAAGGACAGAGGAGCATTGATTAGTCCACCCTGTACCTGCATCGCCATTGCAGCCTGGCCAACCCCACCTGAGGAAAACCTCGCAGGGCTCAGCTGATTCGTGACCCTGGAGCCGCAAGACACTCAGTCCAAGCAGCCAGATCTCACCCCCTTGCCCAGATGCTGCCTCATTGACATTTGCCACTCACACTCTAAGAACTCTGAGGCCTGGGGAGGGTGGGGTGGGGGGGGAGCTCCTAACGGCTGTGCTAAGTGACCCATGCCAACACGGTACTCACCCTTCCCGATCGCAGGAGTTCATTGAACCACTTACAGCACTGCACCCCTGTGCGCCTCACCACTTTGTGGGAGCTCACCCTGGATGCCACCTCCCCCCAGACATTTTTGGTGAGGTGGGGGGGGCCTCCTCCCCCCATCCCTGGGTATAAAGACCTCTCTGTGTGCTGCCACCTCCTGTAGGAGGGCAGTGAGACACTCATCAGAAGAACGTGGGTCAGGTTGCCGCTCAGCCCTGCCCTCCCGCCTGCCCTGTTCACCAGTAACCAGCTCCATGACGAGGTGCGTCTGCTTCACTGGCAGCCTTTGCATGGCACCCGCAGCCGCTTTTGAATCAGCCGCTGGGTCGCCATTGGACCCGGGAGACATTGAGCTCTCTCCCCTTCTCGCTGATGCTGTTAATTATGCTGCGTGGGCCATAATTGGCCCGTCTGCATCAAATGGCGGTGCGGAGCGAAGCTGAATGCGTGCAGCGGTCAGGTTCCTGACTGCCCCTGCCTGCTCCGGCCGAGCCCGCCCGACCAATGTAAAATCCTGGCCCAAGTTTCTTTAAAAAGCAGGTACAATATTATCAGCTTGTTCACTGCCTGGAAAAGCCTGCTCTCAAGGCCTTTGTGCCCATGTGTGTGTGTGCGTGAGATTAATGTGTATGTGTTTCTCAAAGGATTTATTTTCAAATTACATTTTTAACCCTTTCATAGACAGTGTCAAATTCTTAACACGATGACTATTCTCATCATGATCGATTAGTTTGCCAACTTTCTGATCATCTGTAAACTTTATTATGTTGCTACCTACACCAGAGTCTTGGTGATTTATAAAACTTGCAAAGATTAAAGTTTTTAAGGAAGTGGGGTTGGAGATATTGGAAGGACTTGCCATAATTTTTGAATCTTCTCTAGATATGGTGGAGGTGCCAGAGGATTGGAAAATGGCAAATGTGTCACCCCTATTAAGAAAGGATGCAAGGACATTCCTAGTAATTACAAGCCGGTTAGTTTAACATCACTGGAGAGTAAAGTGTTAGAAACAACAATCAGGGAAAAGGTTAACAGGCATTTGGAGAGGTTTGAGTTAATTAAGGAGAGACAGAACTGATGTGTAAAAGACAGATTGTGCTTGACTAATCTAATTGAATATTTTAATGAAATAACAGAGAAGGCTGATTAAGGAAATCCGGTGGATGTTGTCTATATGGAATATAAGAAAGTGTTTAATAAGATGCAACATAAATCGCTTGAAACTCAATGAATAGGAGAGTTAGTGTCAGCTAGTGTGTGCTTCAGAATAATGCCAATAGCATGGGGTTCGATCCCTGTTCCAGCAGAGGCAAACATGCGGCCTGTCTCCTCACCCTGTCCCATAGCAAAATCATGGCATAAGCTGTGGTTCAGCAGCCCTCGAGTAATTGAAGATTATTACCTAGAGAAGAAGAAGAGAAGGCAGACAAAGAAAAACTGTTCCCATTAGTGGATAGTACAAGGACCGGGGACACAGATTCAAGGTTGTTGTCAAGGATTGTGGGGAGTGGGCAGGAGGTGGGGAATGTGAAGAGGAACTTTTCTACACAGTGTGTAGTAATGACCTGGAGCTTGCTGCACATTAGCGTGGTGGAAACAGAGACAATGAATGATTTTGGAAGGGGATAGACAATTGAGGGAAAGAAACATGCAGGGCTCCGTGGATAAAGGTCATTCACTCCTCTTTTACTGACACTCACACTGCTTCTCCATAGACTTTCTGGGGAGAATTTTTCCTATGGCGGGCGGGCTTGGCAGGACCGAGCAGGCGCGGGCACAGAGCCGATCACCACCCGTGATAGGCTGCGTGTCACCATTTTACGCGGGTGGGACAATTAAGGCCCACCCAGCGTAACGCGCAGCCGGTAGCTCTCACTACCTGTGCGGGTGGGGGGAGGAGGGAGAGTGGGGGCAGCGATCCAACCAGTTTAAATACTTTTTCAATGGCTTTAATAGGCCGTTGACAGTTCGGCGGGCGCACAGCCGCCTCCAGCGCGCGCCCGCCGAACGAAGTATTGAAATGACGCGCGATGATGTCGGGACGCACGCCCAACGTCATCGTGTGTCATTTTACACGTCGTCGTGCCAGGCCCACCCCCACATGCCAATGGCAAAATTCTGCCCTCTGTCTCTCTCCGCTCACGCTGGCTCTCACACTGTTTTCCCTCAGATTCCCTTTATTGTAGGTAGGCCTGAGTAGTAAACTTAGTTTTAAAAATCAATAACTTTCATACTTTGTTCACCATTATAACTAACAAGGTCAAGGCAGCCATTTTAACACTAATATGTGGCTTTCTGCAGCCATTGCACATTCTGTAACTTTTCTTTATTAACTATTCATTAATTTTGTATTAAAAGCCAGTCATCAAACAGGTGATTATTTTTAAAAAGTGTACCTTGATTAAGTTGTAATTAGTGAAATGGTGTAACAGATAATTGTTATTGAAAAAACTGCACACTTTATAAACCTAATGTTTTTAGAAATTGCAGAGCTAGCAGAATTGTTTAAACAAAGAAATTCCCTCCCAATTTTGCTAAGCTACAGAATATCATATTCTGCCAAAATCAAGCTCAGGAATAAGGATCACTGCTCAATCCAATCGTAATTAGTAAGTCAGAAAGCAATTGCCTTCTTCAAACTGTCTTTTGGTGTCAGCTGTGGCTCAGTTCATAGCACCCTCGCCTTTGAATCAGAGGGTTGTGGGTTCATATCCCACTCCCGGAAACCAAGAACTGTGATTGTACTCGAAAGAGTTGCAATCTGTGACTGTTGATAACTCGAAAGAGTTTCAAACTGTCTTTTTTAAACCAATGTATTAATGAAAGATTATTGTATTAATTACTATGAGTTAATTAGCCACTGAATAAGTGCTGAGCCTTAATTAAGTTATATTTAATGAATCAATAATGGATCAGTAGTTAGATTATAAAGACTGAGTTGCACTTTCCATAAAAATGTAAAATCTTAACTGCTGTATATGTACAGAATGTGCAATTAAGATAAATGTATTGGCAAGAGAGACCTTCAAGCTTTGATTTGCCTCAAAATTAGAAACGATATGAATAACAGATTGTATAGAATCAGATAATTGGGATAGTCTGAAATAAGCTGATTGCATTTCCCTCCTAAGATACTGAAAGTAGGTGTTGTAAGTAATTGGAGATCCAGTTCCATTAATCCGATAACAAAATTGACCCACTGTCATGTTCCAACAGGTCAAACTCTGACGTGAGGTAATGGTCATTTTGGGGCTGAAGGTAAAGGCTCTGAAGGTCACCCAAGACAGAATTCCGAGAGAACAACTGTCAAAGGAGTTTGAGAAGGTTACGCTTCAACGGACTGATCATCTGCATGAAGTTATAAAGAGTCATTGGGTGGAATCGCCCTAGATTTGCGCAAAGTGCAGCAGTGGACTGGAAAAAGGACGTTTTACCCGCCAGCCGTGATTGTGGGTTTCCGCGCCGCATCGTCCCGTTCCCACACATCCCGCCTCATTAATAATGCATTGATGGGAAACACACCGGATTGCTAGTGGGCAGGCTCGGGTTTTCCCACCAAAATGTGACCTCCGTGCTCCGAATGCCATATTTAAAGTGCACCAAAGCGCACACATACTTCATATCTTCAGACCAGGACTGCTCCAGGCGACAGTGTCCCAAAAGCAAAGAAGATGGCAGCCCCCAAATTTAGTGACGCCTCTCTCGGGCGTCTGCTGGACACAGTGGAAGGCCGCTGCAATGTCCTCTACCCCAGCTCTGGCTGCAGGCGGTCTACCAGAGTCACCAATCCGGCCTGGGAGGTGGTGGCAGCAGCGGTCAGTGCTATGGGAGGAGGTCAGCCATCCAGTGCAGGATGAGGATGAATGTTCTCATCTGTTCCGCCAGGGTAAGTCAATCACCTCATCACTCTCAACTCACACACTCACAAACCCATCACACATCCACAGGGACAACACCATAAACTCTCACACACACCCTCACATCTCCATCAGGCTCATATCATCTGGAGCTCATGTCCCCATCCCGTCCATGGCTCCGCTCACCACACAAACATTCCAGGCTGTGCCATGTATCCTGCTCATGCTCTCTCCATCTGTTTTCATGCAGGAGAAACTGGCTCACAACAGCAGGGAGAGGTCCCAGACCGGGGCGGGGGGGTGTGTGTGAAGTGGCCCACATTAGGCACCTCACACTTTGAGGAGTGTGCCATCGTGCTGACTGATGAGGATGTGGACCATGCCAATGGCAATGGTGAGGTCAGCGGCGAACACCCACGTGAAGATCCTGTATCACATCATCCCTCCCTCAACTTAACTGTTGAGTGCTCCCTCTCCTGTTTTTGACTCTGCTGCTATGCACTAATTATCTCTACTTTGGTTCACAGGGAGCTCTGCAAGTGACCAACACACTCAACCAGCCAGTCCCTCAGCTCCATCCATGTCCTCACTTCCAGCCAAGAGGACACCTCCTCCATAGAAGAGCTGGAAATAAGCAGCATGGAAGACCCGTCACAGTGCTTACCAACATCCTGCACCAGCGCAGAGACACACACCTTGGTGGGACCTAGGTCTAGAGCAGACTCGGGTTCACAATCTGGTGGTCACCGCATGGACACGTGTCCGCAGCAGGAGGAGGCAGGTTCAGCTGAGCTCCCCAGCACTCGGAGGTCTGTTGGGGAAGAGGCATCTGTGAGGTCCGAGTCAGAGATGACTCCCTGGATTCGGCCTTCCAACTCATCAAGGAGAAACAGCAGCAGGCGGGGGAACATCACACAGAGCTGTTGGAAGCCCTCAAAAGGGTGGCATATGAGTCGGAGGAGTGTGTCTGCCAGCTCTCTGGTGAAGTGGTGCCCATTTGTGTGCTTATGGAGGTCTCGATGGGAAAGATGACAGACACCATGGAGACCCTGGTCCAGCAGAACGCAGGGATGCACACAGACCTGCACTCCATCGCGGTAGCCATGGGTGAGTTCCTGCAGTGGCAACGTGAGTAATGTGTAATGGTGTCTTTCAGCTCCTTCCTCCCCTGGACACCTTCATCCCTCAGGTACTCCTTCCCCCCACCAAACTCCATCCTCCCCCCCCGGACACCTTCTTTCCCCTGGACTCCTTCCTCTTTCCGAACTCCTCCTTCCTTCTGAACTCCTTCCTCCCCACTCCCAATCTCAGTCCCTGTCACCTGCATTTCCCCACCTCAACCTCACCACCACCCCCGCCCCCCCAACATCTTTGTCCCCCCTCCAATCCTCACCCCATCCTGATACACCTTTCCCAGTCAAACCTAGACCTTCCTCTCCCACCACCCCCGGTACATCTTACTCTCCAACTCACTGCTGGACCTTTCTTTACTTGCCCATCGCCGACCACCTGCTCATAGGCCCATAGCCAAGGCTGTGATGGCCTGAAGCAGACCCCAGACATCAAGGGAGACCTCCATCCTTCCATGACCTGCTTTGCGGCAGATCCATGTCCATGAGAATCTGCCCAGCGTGCAATGCATGCGTTCTTCCTGGGTCCGGTAGCTGTAGGTCTCCTGTAGCTTCTGCTGTTCAGATGTCAGCGATTTGAGCAAGGCCCTGACTGTAAGTCCGATTTCTGCACGTCACACTTGTCCAGACATGGACAGCGTGTTTTCCCATTGGCGTAACGGGTAAATCTGGCGTTGGGGACGTTTCTGGTCAGGCCTTACTTTGCATCGCATTAGCGGGATGCAAAGCGGGTTCACACCGGCCTCCAGTGGGATTTGAATTCCGCCATGGTGGGCTCTGTTGGATGATCCCACTGTGATTTCATGCTGGTGTGAAATCGATTCTTGGTCTTCTCGCTATTGTTTCCCCCGCCTGCCACGATGCCTGACGCCAATGGGGCTGGAAAATTCCAGCCATTGTCTTAAAGATGTTAAATACACCTTTCTCTTTTAATAAGCTTTTAAAAAATTTACTATCCAAAGAGTTCTACCTTTGCCTTAATCGATTAAATTCTTTTCCAAACCAAACTAAATTTATTAAAGGGCAAGTTGGGGTGGATTAAATCAATTAAGTTACAGACACCAAGATCAGCTAACATAAATCTTACCAAAAATCATGTACTGTTCTCACATTTTTATTACAAGATATTGATTTCAGTGGGGGTAAAATAATGGGCAGGATTTTCCAGCCCCTCCCACTGCTGGGATTGTCCAGTCCTGGCGAGAGCCAATGGGCTTTTGGCTGGGCCGCCGGATCGCCTGCTGTGGGTCTGGCCAGGACGGGGCCGGAAAGTCCTGGCCAATGTTTCACTCATCCTCAAGTTGTAACTTGCTGTCAATTTAAAGCGTCCATTTCAAAATGCCTTGTCTCAGACTATTAACCTGTATTCATTCTGTAACCCATGTGACAGATCCCCCTATCTCTGAGCCTCCTTTCCTTTATGAACTATACTCATTAAACAATCAAAGTTTTAAACACAGGTTTTTTTTAATGCAACAGCACAAAACCAGCTGTAAAATGCCTCTTCCACCTCTCCAAGTCCCAACCTCTTTCAGCTTCTTACTTCCCCTGAATGTCCCTTTTTATGCTCCTCAGCTTAGTCAGCTCACACTCAATGTGCAATTAACTTCAATTGGGAAGATTCTTAAATGGGATGCATCCTTACTCTGGGATGAGTGCCCTCATCAGCCCAGCGCTAATCTACTGACCCTCAAACACCTACTCTGGGTCCCATCTCCCACCAGCCACTCTGAGTGACACACCTTGTAACCTTCACTCATTGTGGGTTCAATCTCCCACCATCATCATGTGAACTGAACCCACTCTGGGTCCCATCTCATACACCATGCACCTTCATCAGTCCCCACCCGAAGGAGAGAATTTGAAAACTGAAGCATTACTGGACCAGGAGCCAATGAAGGTCGGTGAGCCCATAGTGATGGATGAATAGGACTTGGTGTTTGTTAGGATATGGGCAGCAGGATTTTGGATAAATTCAACAAGTTTCAGAGGATGGAGGATGAAAGGCCAACAGAGAGGGGTGATAAACACTTAGCTCCAATTTTAATAAAGACATGGGTGAAGATTTCATCAGCAGATGAGTGATGCAAGGGTTGAAGTAGATTGCCTTGTCGTGCAGTGGATATGTGGTCAGGAGCTCATCTCAGGGTCAAATATGACATTGAGGTTGCAAACAGCCTGGTTCATCCTCAGACAGCAGCTAGAGAGAGAAAAGCTTCAGTAGCTTGGAGGCAGAGTTTGTGGCAGGGACCGAAGACAATGGATTCAGTCTCTCCAGTATTAGTGGAAGGAAATTTCCACTCATCCAGTCCTGATTGTTGGAAAAGCAGCATGATAAATCAGAGACAATGGAGGGGTTGAGAGAGATAGTGCAGGTGGGTTAGGTGTTGTCAGTGTTCATGTGGAGCTTGGCATGTTTTCTGATGATGTCACTGAGGGGCAGCATGTAGATGAGAAATAGGAGGGGGTGAAGGATAGATCACTGGAGGCACCAGAGGTAACGATGTGAAAGAGAAGCCATTGCAGATGACACCATGGCTAAGGTTAGATAGATAAGGATGGAACCAGACAAGAGTAGACCCGTCCAGATGGATGATGATGATGAAAATACATTAGAGGACGTGACCAATCATATCAAAGGCTGCAGACAGATTGAAAAGGATGAGGAAAGAAATTTACCATTGTCACAGACAGAGGATGTTAGTGTGACTTTGATAAAGAGCTGTTTCAGTACTGTGGCAGGGGCTGAGACCTGATTGGAGGGTTTCAAAGATGCAGTTCTGAGAAAAGTGGGCATGGATTTTGGAGGTGACAACACATTGAAAGATGTTGGAGTGAAGAGGGAGGTTTGAGCTCGGGCAGTGGTTAGCAAGGACGGTGGGGTCAAGGGTGGCCTTTGAGGAGACTGGTGATGACGGCAGATGTGAGAACTAATATCTGAGGAGGGGGAACAGTTAACAGCATCAGCTAATGTGGGAGCTTGGAAAGGGAGTTAGACAATTTAGAACATGGTTGAGGCACCAAGGGGTGTGTCTCAGAAACAAGATAAACTCAGAGACAACATGAGGGAAAATAGGAGAGAAACGAGTGAAAAAGATATCTTGTACCGTTCACTCACTGTGTGTCCAATCTCACAGTCTGTACACCACACTCACTGAGTGTGGGTTTCAGGGTTGTGATAACAGCAGCTACTAAAAAGGAATTAAACAGCATACAGACATTCAACACACAGAAACCAGCAGCTGGCCTCAGCAGCGAGGCAGGGGTGGAAATGGAGCTACTTACCTTGGGCAGTCCCTTCACTGCTGTTTCTGTTTGGATTCTGGACCTGTTTAAAACACAAACTCCTAAAATTAAGATGTTTTTGTGAGGATTTGGCAGCTGCAAAAGATTTCTGCGAAAATGAAACTGCAACTAAAGGATAAGTAAAAGGGAAGGGGAGGGGTGTTTAGTATCAGGGCAGGAAATGGAAGGCACTCGCTCTAGAGTGCAGTTACAGAGCCAGCAACAGTATAACTCGATTGTAAACACATTGCATGATTTAAACCTTGGGCTGACCCTTAGATACTGTCACTGATAACAGATCACGTTCAGCAGAGGTTGAAAACTCTGAATTCAGAGTTTGACGGTTGTTGTTAATCACCCAGTGGTTAATCAAGCACTTTATGAGTTAGTTTTCTTCTCTGAGAACCTTAAGATCTGGTTCAGACTGGATGACTGAATGTTGGCTGAACCAGGAGAATGAACCCGATTGAATACTGGACACAACCTGCGTCCCTGTGACAGCCATTACTTTTCTGCAATGGGAACACACTGTTCCATTCTTAAGCAAACTTAATGGGCTGTAACTACCAAGCTCCAGGGCAGTGTAACTGGGGGGTACCCCAAAGAAGCACTGGGGAACCCCCACCCAACAAAACTCCCACCCTTCCCCAAGAAGTTCCCAGGTAAGGGTTGCAGCATGGCAATTGCCCGAGAAGTGCAAACTTCCACTGAGCAATTGCCCTGCAATGGAAACCATCCGAAAATGCAATTTAAATCACAAATTTCGGATGGTCTCAACTGTGTGACATCAATATTTACCCAGAAAAAGTTAGAAGAATTAAAGCCAATTCAAACATCCAGCTAACTATCGTACAGATCCACACCCCCATCCCTCCCACCCCACCCCCAGACCCCCACACCCCCCACCAAACCACGAGACTCACCCGATGCCCCGAACCTCCAGGGGAACCAACTCACTCCCAGACAACCTCCCCCATGGGACACCTCCACCACATCCCCCGATTAAACCACCCCACAGGGGTTCCCTCAACACTACGGAACTCCCCCCGCCCTCACCACCCCTCCATGGGACTCCTCCTTTCCAAGTCCCGACTCCTGACTCTTACCCCTCCCATCCAGACCTGACTCCTGACTCTCACCCCCACCAGAGGCCCGACCCAACCCTGGACCTTTACCTTACCTGGTTTATGGCAGCTAGTGCCGCAAAAAATGGGGCATGGCTTCCTTACCTCCAACTCTGCAGTATTCGACTGAAGGCCTCAGGAGTGTGCTACACAGCACAGGTCTCGACCGGCCTGAGTCGGAAGTTGGGGCAAGAAAGGATTGCAAAAAATTTAAAGGTCAGGCAGTAGGAGCAGAATGGCAATCCGACTCGGACTAGCACTCTGCGGATGCTTAGGCCCATTTAGAGTTCAGGATTGCCTGCGTTCCTGACTAGTGCAGGTGCGCTTGGTGCTGTCCCCTTTAAAATTGCAGCTTCTGTGGAAGAAGAATAACTACTTTGGCACCAGCGTTCATGAGTCTAATTAAAAAAACCAGTAATAGAAAAGTTTAGTCGGTGAAGTGAATAATTAGTAACATAAATACTCTAAGACCAAAAGTCAACAGAGCTGCAACACTTTTAAACAGTTTAAACAACTAACTTCTGACTGTGGAAGGGTCACTGCCTAATGCGGAAATTATTAATTCTTAACCAATGTAATGGAGCTGTACAAAGTTCACAGATGTCCCAAGTTCCAACCACCGAACACGTGGAAGAACCGATCATCATTGACGAAAAATGTTCAAGAAAGAATTGGTTCTACCTGGGTTCTCACAGAATGACCATCCAGAGGACACAGTGAGTAACAAGGCATAACAGTAAACTCACAAAAAACAACTCTGCGAGGTGCTGATGATCAGGGGATTTTGGTTGTTGTGACTTGCAGAGTCTCTTTGTGGGGTTCAGGGTGTTTCTAAACTACCAACTGATTAGTGCTAAATGGAGAACAACACAGTGTTTCTGTAGCGGGTGAAAACTGTACTTTTTGTTTGAGTTCTAGCCTGGGAAAGTCTAATTTCTGAGTCAGCCATTTCCTCTCTCTCCCCCAGGCTGTCACCAATGAACATGTGGGTGAAAGTGACGAGAATGTGGAGCGAGGCAACTGGTCTTCGAAGACTGACTACTTGCTCTCAATGATCAACTGTGCTGTGGGTCTGGGCAATGTCTGGCGATTTCCTTATCTGGCTTACAGAAATGGAGGAGGTACTGTAGTCAAATTCAGAATACCTGGGAGAGGAAGGCAGAAATAAATTCATGAAGTTATAAAGAGTATAACAATTAATATAAATAATACAAAGCTGAACATTACTGGAATAGGGAACAATGACTTGGCTACCACAGCTTTAATCCATGATCTATATATCAAATGTGTTTGATATTCAGATGTGAATGATGTGACAGGGTGGTATTTATTGCCCTTTTCTGAGGGTAGTAAGAGATGATCACAAAGTGTGAGACTGGAGACAGGTAGGTCAGACCAGTCGTGGGTGGTAGTGACCTTTTCAGCTGGGGATATTCATGATTCAGTATTCGTTACCAGTCATTGATAACTTATTATTTTAAATGTCCTTTAAAGTAATAATTATACGGCTGTTTGTTAGACAGGGTGTAATGGGGCAGTAATGATGGGAATTTGGACTCAAGCCCTCATCCTGTTGTTAGCACTCAGTTTTATTCTGTAAAAGTGGCAGGTGCATGAAGCCTTGGTTTGGACTTTCACCACAAATTTTACTGGGGGAATATGGGTGGAAAACTGATGAGAATGGGCCCCATTCCGAAATCAACCCCAGGGGAAGGTACAAAATGAACCTGAAAGTGTGATCTGCAAGTGTTGAAGAAATTCAGAATTGGGGTGTTGTTTGATGTCATACTCATATATACAGGTTACGTATCCATTATCCGTAAATCCGAAAACCAAATACATCCAAAACCTCATCGACTTTTAACATGGGAAGTGCAGTAGTTATGGTTTTGTTAAATGTTGGACTGTACCTTTAAGAATAGTCCTGTGATGTAAGATCACATGATCTATGTAAAGCAATGTGTTAGCAGCGCAAAAACAGAATTACCTGGAAAAACTCAGCAGGTCTGGCAGCATCGGTGGAGAAGAAAAGAGTCGACGTTTCGAGTCCACATGACCCTTCAACAGAACTGAGTGCTAACAACAGGATGAGGGCATGAGTCCAAATTCCCATCATTACTGCCCCATTACACCCTGTCTAACAAACAGCCGTATAATTATTACTTTAAAGGACATTTAAAAGTAATAAGTTATCAATGACTGGTAACGAATACTGAATCACGAAAATCCTCAGCTGAAAAGGTCACTACCACCCACGACTGGTCTGACCTACCTGTCTCCAGTCTCACACTTTGTGATCACCTCTTACTACCCTCAGAAAAGGGCAATAAATACCACCCTATCACATCATTCACATCTGAATATCAAACACATTTGATATATAGATCATGTCATGTGGACTCGAAATGTCGACTCTTTTCTTCTCCACCGATGCTGCCAGACCTGCTGAGTTTTTCCAGGTAATTCTGTTTTTGTTTTGGATTTCCAGCATCCGCAGTAGTTTTTTGTTTTTATCTCTTTGTTAGCAGCGCAGGCTGCCTCCACAGGCAGTATAGAGATAGAGATGGAGTTGAAAACACATGTGCAGTTGCTGCTGTCTGTATTGTAAATAAATCTAACGTTTCCAATTAGGAATTTGCCTGCAGATCAACACTTTTACAAATAGGCATTTTGGCCACACTACAACAAGAAGTCTAGTTGTTTGTCTGCATTGTTTACCTTGCGATTTTTGTGGTGAACATGTCAAAACAAAATTATTTATTATTCAGTGATACATCTTATTTTTCTGGCCATTTTATTTACATTAGACTATAGCCAACCTAGGCTTAGGCTATTGTAATGTGAGTTTATATACGATATCTGAAAACTGAAATTATCTGAAATCCGAAATGCATTTGGCCCCAAGGTTTTCTGTAGTTTGGGAAGGAATGATCGACCCTCCATCTCCTGGAGCAAATTCAATGCCTAATGTTTCTGCTGGGATCACAAATTATATTTTCACCTCCAGCATAATGAATTCCCTGTAAACTACTCGATTGTGCTGAAATGGAGAATTTACTCCGTATAAACTGAATGAACTTGCAACCTGAAGTCACACTGTTCTGCCAATGATAATGTTTAGTTCCCATATTAATTCAAAATGCAATGTTTAGTTGTTTAACATCTACTCCAAAACTGCACTACTAAAATCGGTCGCCCAAGCATCCAGACAATCTCTTTCAGCTTTCCTTTACTATATTTTCCAGGTACATTTCTTATTCCCCACACACTCATGCTGGCACTCGTTGGGATACCAATGTTTTTCTGGAATCTTCCTTTGGGCAGTTTGCCAGCCTGGGACCTGTTGCAGTGTGGAAAGTCGTGCCAATGTTGTAAGGTTAATGTTTATTAAGTAACACGAGCTTGGAAACAGTTTAATTGGGTAATGGGGTAATTTTTTCTCTGGGTGTTAGAGGAGAGATATTTAACAGTCAGCTGAATTATTATCACACATTTACACTCTCACACAAAGTGAACATTACCTCCGTAGTGTTTAATTAATATTAATATCCTGTTTATAATTTCATTATCAGCAGAGTCTGAGCCAGATTTGCTGTTGTACTGTTTGCAACCTGATCTTTCATTCACTTTATGAAGACAGATACGGACCATGAAGAGACAGACACAGCAAGTGAAATGGTTTCTCCCCTCCTTTTAAATTAAACCAGATATTAGGCCTAATATCTGGAGAACACTCTATCTGTCATTCTGTCATTTACACTGATGTTGGTTTCATCATTAATTTTGCTGAATGAAATATTGGTTCATTGAAATTGTGTTAGTTTCATTTCATTCCATTGCAGCAACTGGGGGCTCAAGAGGTCATTGAAAGGTATTGATAGGTTTGAATCAAGATGGTTCATTGTCAGTCTGTGGTGGTGGGAAATCATTCTCTCCTAGTGAACTGATTACATTGGATATGCAGCACAGAAAGAGGTCATTCGGCCAAACCAGTCTATTCATACTCCACTTGAGCCTCCTCCATATCTAACTCTGTCAGCAAACCCTCTACTCCCTTCTCCCTCATATAATTATCAAGCCTGTCCTTAAATGCATCTTATCTATTTGGTTTAATCCGTCTCTGAGATAGCGAGTTCCACATTCTCATCACCCGCTGGCTAAAGACGTTTCTTCTAAATTCCCGGTTGGATTTCCTGGTGACCATCTTACGTTAAGGGCCTCTCATCTTGCTCTTCCTCTCACTGCAGAAATGTTATCAGAAGAAACCCACAAACAGCAGGGAGGCCGTTAGCTGGTCAGGAATGCATGTTTTAGCAGTGGGTTTGCCTTGGCTCTTCAACTCGGCTAAAGCATTAGCATTCCGTTTTCAGTTTTCCCAACAATCTCAGCGTGTGGGTATGATGTTGACTGTGAATGATGGCTCTGTATTTAAAGGCAAACCTGCAGGGGTCAGAATGGTTTCTGGAAACCTTGCTTGTGAAAGCTACTGGAGGCTGGAGCATGGAAGGACAAGGTGGGAAGGCTGGCCCCTGGTCTTTGACTCTTCCTTGGAGATAATGCTGGAGACATTAGGGCCAGAAGGGAGATCTTTCTTCTGGACTCGAGGAGGAGGAGGTTGGCCACACTGCTGAAACAGGCCTGGCTCATAGTTGCAGGGGCTGGAATCAGCAGGACCTGGGTACTGTGTTGGAAAAGGTTTAATGACCTTATTAGCCAGGAAAGATGAGTGTAATACCACTTTCAAGCCTCTACCACTGTCCTAGCTATAGTTAGCTAACTCGCTGCCTTTCCCAGCATTCTCCAGTCCAGCACCCCTCTAGCCCACACACCTTGCAGATCCACACATTCCTTTCTCTCCAATGTTCTACTCAAATCACATTCAGAGCAGCCCACACTCACATTCAACCTCACCCAGTTGCCATCTCACACCCATCCCTCACAGTCACCCTCTGCAAACGTATCTGATTACACACTCGCCACACATTACACCTCTCACATTCCTAGCCCTCTGCTTTCTCTCATTGCGGGACAAGAGAATGCACAACTCCAGAGAGAGAGAGAGAGCCAGAGAGCCAGGGTGGAGGAGGGGGGTGGTTGGTTGGTTGGTTGGGGGGGTGGGGGGGGGGTGGTTGGGGGTGGGGGGGGGCACGGTGTGGTGGATCTGCAGCCAAAGCCACCCTGGGCGCAGTGGAGGAGCTTGCCCAGAAGATTGGCAGGGTGGCACAGACATTAGGGATCAGGGATGAAAAGGCAGGCATCACCCCACCAACCTGCCAACCTGGTGACAGCATTAGGTATCACATTGCCACTTGGCACATAACAATCATTCATGTTGAATTGATGCTGCCACTAACTGAAGTATCATGATATGTACAATATAGCGTTTGAACCTTTTCCACATATGAACTCTAATCCATGCCTTTTTACTCCCCAGGTGTTTTAATGGTAATGGAGGAGCTGCAGTGGGAGGAGGTCAAGGAGTCCTCAGAGGAGGGTGAGCACACAGAGAAAGCACTGTCACATGCACTGTGCGCACCCTCACCAGCGCATATACATACTCCTTGGTGGGTACAGCAGTGGAGATAGCTAGGTGTTCACATGGGGAGATGTACAGCGTGGGTGTGCAGGAGCAGGTATTAGAAACAGGGACAGCGGTGGAGAGACCCCGTTAGAGGGGAGAGGATGCTCAAAAAATAAATATTGGGAAAATAATAAATAAAAACAGAAAATGCTACAAATACTCAACAGGCCAGGCAACATCTGTGGAGAGAGAAACAGAATTGATGACCAGATTTCTGCGAAGACAGGTTGACTCCAGAGACATTTGAAATTGCTAGGCAGGACCTGGTTGTGGAAGTCCCACCCCCATTTCTGACTGATCCCGTTTTTGGCGGCAGAGAGAAGAGGTGGGTCTTGAATCACATAGGCGGGAAATCTGAGTCCAGTCAGGGCCATTTGAAATTAATGCCAACCCCACTTTTATTGTTCCAACGGCCTCAACCCGCAGTGTGAGAGCCACAAATTTATGCAGCAGATGTAAGGGCTCTTGAAGTGCAGATAAAATCTGTTTAATTGTCATGATCAGCCCTTTAAACATGGAAAATAGGTCTGAAGCAGTCAATTAGAGTTAGAAAACACCCCTGCTGGACTGATTTGATTGACAGGCCATCTAGTGTAGGTTATAAAAATGCATTTTACAACCTGGAGTCCAGAACTGTATAGTCTAACCAAGATTCAATACAAGTTTAGTATTATTTCTCTACTTTTCAATTCTATCCCTCTAAAAATAACACCAGTGCTTATTTTTTTTAAAATAGCCTCATTACTTGAAGGTGTTCTTGTGGTGCAATTGGTTGTGCCCCTTCCTCTGAGCCAGAAACTCTGGGTTCAAGTCTGGCCCCAGGGCTTGATGACCAAGGAAGGTGTGTACATAATGTGGCCAAACAGGTTGAGCATCAACCTGTAAATCCTTCCAACAAATGCCATTGGCAGGCACTAAGAGTGGGAGAGATTCCTGGTCAGCCATGTGATAGAAAGAATGTTGGAGCCTCTACCATCGCTTTCCATAACTCCAGACGACAACATGCATGTAAAAAGTGCATGTTGCCACAGCAACCAGGATTCCCTGAATGAATTGTAACACATCACCAATAAACCTATGCTTTGTGTATCAGTACTCCCAGATCCTTTCATCCCTCCACCCATTTTATATTCTTACTTTTCGAGTAGCATGTAACCTTTTTATTTTTCAGACCAAAATGTGATAGCTCACACAGATTTATCTATGTTGCAACTCATTTACCAATATTTTGCCCACCCTGTCCTCCTGGAACTGATGCAGTCCACCTCAAAATTAACTAACCCGCCCCCTTCCCCTGCGCACCACACCACACCCCCAATCTCTGCTCCTTCTGTCTTGCAGCCAGCTAGCTCTCCACTCTGCTACTTGTCCCTTGATTCTGTGTGCTCTAACTTATTCATTCACCTATTTAAGTAGCAAGTTATCGAAGACCATTTGAAAATCTGGATAAATGATCACATTAGCTCAATGAAACATTCTTACTAAATTCCTATAAATACTTTACTGAAGACTAAGGGAGTTATCCTAAGCACAAGTTTTTTCAACAGCTTAGTTTCATCTGTTTCATTTCCAGAAAGCATATTTAAAATTATTCTGTACTCCCACAGCCCCAGTATTAATATGGAGGTAGCTTCCATCGGGGGATGAGGTGGCATTGCATCAGGAAAGCTGAATGGGCCAGAATCTTGGATCTAAATTGAATTGTACCAATTGATTTTGAGAAGCAGATGTGTTGCGCGCCTACCCGTATGAAATGAGCTCAGCTGTTTGTAAGGGAACAATGTACAAATGGAAATCAGAGATGTTCACAATGGATGGTGGACATGGAGCAATGGCAGCACCCAGATTCAATGATGCATCACTGCAGTTATTGCTGGGACCAGTGAGGAACAGGAGAGACACATCTGTCCCCAGAAACAGGAGGAAGAAACTTGCAGCACTTACCGATGAGATATGGCTTGATGCAGCTGAGGCGATGAGCAGTCTCGGAGGCGGCGCAGGAAGGATTTGATGACCAAATCAGGTCAGGCAATGTGAGCACATTCAATTACACTCTGTGGTTTAATCCCTTTCACCCTCTCCCCTTTCACTCTGTCTAAGCTTGTGCCATCATGTCACCGCTCATACACACCCAGCAATACCCAGTCTTCACTTTCTATGCTCCTCATCACCTCCTCAACTACCATTGCCGCTCACCCCAATCCTTATGCAATGCGGTACATCTGCCTCATGGTGACCCTGACTGAATGCACCACATCCTTCAGGTGAATACCTCACTATCACTCACTCACAGGCCTGTCTTCTTGCCCTTTGTTGGTGAAAGAAGCACAAATGTGAGGGAGTTGGACAGGAAGGGAGATGGTCCACCCCAAATAGCCCAACTGGTGCAAAGAAGGATGCCCTGGAGATAAGTGGCACGTAAATGTTCCTCTCAGTCAGAGATGGAGAGACAAGGAGCTCACAGATATTGCAGCCTCACATGTGCTGACTTTACTTCACCATTGACTGAACCATGATAAGACTGAATTTGGTGATTACCAAGATCGTGACTTTTCTATGAATAAATCATATGTATTTCCTTTGTCTTCCAGCACCTTCACGCATAAATAAGTGTTGCATGTTGTGCATGAGGATGATTCCTCAGAGGATGGCATTACTTCTGAGGCTGCACTGTAGCCCCAATATTAATCTGAAGGCAAATTGACAGTGATAGTTACACTACCCACAACTCCCGTGTCCCTCCCTCCCTGTTCACCTCACTCCTGTGCACCTGTCGCTCCCAACCCACACATTTTTAGGAGTTAAAATTCCCCCATATGTTCATTGCCTCTTTAATTCAAAAATTAAAAATAATACAAACTTCAGTGTTAAACTTCATTATTTTCACTAGCGCACCTCATGTGGCATTGCTCACAGTATCAGGCAATAAACTGTTTTATCAGAAGAGATATTCTACACCACATAACATGCACTGTATTATTCTGCTGTACAAAGCTGTGCTTAATTTGTTCTTTAAGGCCAGGCCGGTTACACGCTTTAAATAGATACATTCTGAGATCCACTAGGG
Organism: Cetorhinus maximus; assembly: GCF_964194155.1. Taxonomy (NCBI): domain Eukaryota; kingdom Metazoa; phylum Chordata; class Chondrichthyes; order Lamniformes; family Cetorhinidae; genus Cetorhinus; species Cetorhinus maximus. Next base: position 62,208,229 of record NC_135886.1, read on the forward strand.
AACAATTGTTTCTCTGTAGATTTCACCTGCTTGTGAATTCCTGACTTTTCCTCAAGTCAGAAAATGAGGAGGCAATAACTGGCTCTCTTCCCCTGGCCTTCATGTTATATTATTATCCAGATAGCTTATAGAATAAAATAAAATTGTGACTTCTAAAGCAAGACTGCCTCAAAAATTAAATATATCATGTTAAAAATGCAACTATTAATAGTATATATAAACCTGCAATGAAGTGCAGTTTGTATCAATCTATAATTCTAGAGAATTATGGATACACACATAATGGCAGACATCACCATGGTGACCAATTCCAATGAAACAATATTGATTTTCCAGACCAGCTGAATCCATGTGAAAGAACTGATTTCAAATTAATAGTTTCTACTTTTCCTTGTTCCATTTCAAGGTGTGGATATAACTATGATCCTTTTTGGTTCAATTTCCAACATTTCCTACACCTGCATCATCGCCTACAGCCTGTTCTACTTATTTGCTTCCTTCCAATCGCCCCTGCCGTGGGCAGACTGCTTCAGTTGGTGGGACGCAGATGAAACATGCAGCAGGACTCCCAAAGGTACTGTCTTCAAATCTATTGGACAAAGTGTAGACTGCAACTATTTTTTTTTGGCCCAAATGGGAGAGAAAAATTAGCAATAGTTTCACTGACCCTATTCATTGTGATCCTACAGCAGAAATACTTAGATAGAAATCAGCAGCAGGAATCATGTTACTGAGTCACTGGGATTTTAGGATAGCCAGTAAGAAATATTTATGAACAAGCAAAATACTTTAAGAAAACTAGTTGGTCTCCCATGGAGTGACTCTTCCTTTCTGAAGCTGTCTCTGCTGGCAATATGTTCTCTTGTTCTTTCCCTTTTGCTCCCTCAGTCTTTCTATTTCTCTTCCACTCAATTAATCTCCAGGCTTTAAATTTGGGAATACCTAAATTTGTGCATCCTCCCCATCCTGTGCACAAATATAGGGCCTCAAACCTCATCATCATGAATCTCACCTGTGGCCCACAGGCAAGACCTTATGCTGGGCAGCAAGTGGTTTTGGGTGTATTTGGAGCCTGAAGTGTGCAGCGAGGATTGACAGGTCAGGAGGGAGGGATCAAGGGTCATGGGGTTACAGGCTGGATTCAGGGTCTGGGAGGAAGTTCAAAGATCAAGGTCATGGCTTGGATGTAAAGGGTCAGAGATCTCAGGAATCAGAGCAGTGACAATTGTGGTAAATCACATCCATTTTTGACATGCAAGATGTTTAAAGCTGGTTTTCTCTGAGGTAGCCAGTGCTCTGACACCCATTGTAGGACTTTGCAGCAGCTGTTAGGACCCTTATTTGCATTTACAAATGGCCCAAGGTCTTTTTAAAAATTTAATCATGGGCTGTGGGTGTCGCTGGCTAGTCCAGCATTTATTGCTCATCCCAAATTGCCCTTGAGAAGCTGGTGCTGAGCTCTCTTCTTGAACCGCTGTAGTCCAAGCCTGTTTTAGATGTGAGTCAAAGTCATCTCCTGTTTGTCCTTATCCAGTATGGTGGGAGGTGCACTTACAGTTGGGAGAGTGCCTACACATCGTACCCACCATTTTGGGGTCTTAACAGACAGTAGAACCTGGAAAATGGATAGTGCACAACCAAATTTAATCCCTGATGCCTTTTTACCTGCAGGTTTCTATGTTTTTGTCTCATATATTTTCTCTTGTCTACATCCCTCTGTGTATGTAATTTTTTTTCTCATTCTTTTGATATTACAAGGCCTATGTGATACTTTATCATTTCTGAGTCTGGAGAGTGATCTTATTGATCACCAATGATTTAGATAAAGGAGCTGAGTGTAATGTATCCAAGCTTGTTAACTATACAATATCAGGTGAGAAAGTAAGCTATGTGGAGGACATAAAGCAACAGAAGAATCTGATTGAACTTTTTGAAGAACTGACAAAAGTAGCAGACAGGGGAATGTCTATGAATGTTCTTTATATGGACTTCCAGAAGGCATTAGAGAAAGTCTAAAGCTCAAGTTGAAGCTCATGGAATTAAAGGAAAATTATTGTTCTGGTGAGGAACTGGCCAAGTGGAAGGCCATAAAGGATGGGAACAATGGGTAGGAACCCTAATTGGCACAATGTGACTAGTGATGCCCTGCAAAGATCCGTGTTTGAGGCCTCGACCATCCACTGTATTTATTAATGACTTGGATGATGGGCCAAAAAAAAACACATCCACATTTGACAGTGGTACAAGGATAGGTGATACTGTAAACAGTGTAGATGGAAGTCTAAAATTACAAAGAGATGTTGAATGTACTATGATCCTAGTTGCGGCCCCCAACATTTTATTATGATCTGGTTAGGGACCATTAAATTATGTTGTTAAAGTAGACAAAATATCAAATCTCAGTTACTCGCTAACAGAATAAATCCATAAGACTCCATGATTTTTAAACAAACAGAAGAAATTTTACTGTACACAAGTTAACAAGGCAAACAGTCAATACTATCTATCTTATACTCTAACATGTAGAACATGAGGTAAACATAAGTTAACAGGCAAACTGTGGGTGTACATTAAAGGGCAGACACAACCAAGACAGAGCCCACAAATTTCTCAGCAGCCTACCCAGATGTCAGTCTTTACAATAAATCTTTAAAGCTCTGTGTACCTCATGAGGAATTTTAGCTCCGCTCCTTCAAAGAGCTCGTCTGATCCCCAGCTGACAGCAGCTCTACTCTACCTGAGTTCCACAGGTACAATATTAGCCCAAAAGGCACACAATATCAGATCTCCCTCAGCTCTGGTCCCAGGTGCAGCCTTCATGGCCTTCTTTTCTAGCTGAGCTGACCTCCTACCAAGACCGCATCCCCCTCCTCCTCCCCACCGCCACCCTCCCCACCCCCCCACACTGTGTTGGCCAAGCTACATTCCAGCATCTAAACACAACCAAGCCCCAGTTTCCCTTGAGCCACAGCTCTCAGGAGCAAGAAGCTACCAATGGTTTCTGGGGCTCTTCTGAGCTCCAGCCCGTTCAGCAACCTGGAGCTAATGGCAGCACTTCAGCCGCATGGAACCAAACTTATCTCTAGGTCTGCTCCTGATTAATCTGCCTTTGAACACATCTTTCCTGTTAATGTCCCCCAACATGGCTCCATCCCCTGTTCTGAGGCAGGACAAAACGTACATATACTTGGTATATTTTGTACCCTAAATGTTACAATATCCAGGAAACCAAACAGCTGCAAAATTACAAAAAACATACAGACAAAGTTTTATTAAAAAATTGATTTTCCTCCGAATGGATTGGACAAAAATGTGGCAAATGGATTTCAAGGTAAGCAATTGTGAGGTAATCCATTCTGAACCTAAAAAGTATAGAACAGGGTCCTCTCTAAATGGTGTAAAGACAGAAACAGTGGAGGATCAGATACTTCGGGTCCAGGTGCGCAGATCACTCCAATGACACAAGGAATTAGAAAAAATAATCCAACAGGCAAATGGAATGTTGGCTTTTATACCTATAGAACTTTAAAACAAGAGAATAGAAGTTATACTTCAGTTATACAAATTCCTAATTAGACCACACCTGGATTATCATGAGCATTTCTGGGCACCAAACCTTAGGAAGTATGTTTTTGTTTCTATTTTTGTTTTTGTTTCAGATTTCCAGCATCCGCAGTATTTTGCTTTTATCTTAGGAAGTTTATATTGGCCTTGGCGGGAACTCAGTATGGATTACTAGAATGATACCTGAACTCCAAGGGTTAAGCTGCAAAGAGAGATTTGAAAAAAAAACCCAAGATCGTATTATTAGAATTTAGAAGATTCGGGGGTAATTGTGTCAAACGTTTTCAAGATATGAAAGAGAACGGACAGTGGAAATTAGGAGAGGCTATTCCCACTAACTGGGGAGTCTGGGACATATTGAGCCAGACCTTTCAGGAGTGAAATTAGGAAACACTCCTTCATACAAAGGGTAGTACATGTTTGGAACTCCCTCCTGGAAATTACATTTGATTTCAAATCAATTTAAATCTGTGATTGATAGATTTTTGTTAGCCAAAGGGATATGGGGCAATGGTGGATCTATGGAGTAGGGTTGCAAATAATCTATGATCTCAATGAATGGATCAACAGGCTCAAGAGGCTAAATGACCTCCTCCTGTTCCTAGGCTCCGGCCAGAGATGCCAGGGAAATTGTGAGCCTGTAAAGTAACACATGGCTGTGTTCCTATGTTTCCATGTTTCTATGCTCCAGCTCCTGGAACACAGGATCTTCTGACTTTGTAACTTCATCTTCCAGGATGTCGAGTTCAGATCTTCAGTTATGGTAAAGGTATGCAGGATGCAGAACAACATGTCAATACTTGCTACTCTCTGTGGAGCATTGAATTTAACGAACTCTCTAACTCTACAGAATTGGCTGTTAGTGATCTGTTGAATGCTATCCCTCACTGTCCCCATGACTGATCTGACACAGGTTCCTTTGTGGATGTGTGGAAGGGTTAGAGCTGAGTTTGAAGGCTGTGACTTTTACTTCCAAATGTGAGTACTCTGCAGCACATAAACCGTAGCTTCAAGTGGTCACAGAGCTGGTCACACAGCCAGTCGATGGTCTCCTTTGTGAATCACTAACATTGCAAAGTCAGTTTGTCCGACATATCCAGGGACGTCAGTTGAGATCTGCAGACTCTCCAGGCAGAGTATTGGTGAATGTGATACAGCCTCCTCCTGTGGGGCTTCACTCTTTGGGCCTCTGTCCCTGGATCTATTCTACCTCTTCCTTCAATACAGCAAGAAGCAAGGGGTACAGCCTGAACTGAGCTGTCCTTATTCATTTACACTGCTTAATGGTGTCCAGTAGCAACAAGAAATGGTAATGGCTTTAATTCTATTCCTGGTCAGCTGATCTGTGCTTGCTTCAGTGAGCACAGGTTCCATACACCTGAGACACTCAAAGCGATGTTCAGAGTGTAGCTTTCAATTGTTCTGTGGTTAATTAACTGATCAATGCTCACTGTACTTGATTGGCCAAGCCTGGGAGTGGACTCAGAGCAAAGTGAAAAGAGAAGCTACTAGAAGATAAACTATAAGCATGGGTGCAGACATTTTGTGATTGCAGAGATATTTTAAAATTCTCATAAATAAGCCTGTTGCACACTTGGAAACTAACATCATCTCTGCATTTCTCTGAGATATTTAACATATACAACAAACCAGAGAATCATCACAAAATTGACAATGAGGGTAGTTGAAAGAAGTTCAACTTTACCAGTTCCAGCTATGCTTCTTTCATCGCCAGTAGATCCACCCATGTCATGGTATCAGTGGATTTCAGGGTTCAAGGCCTATTTGTTTGCTGCAGGGATGGATAGTCCAGATGTAGCAGTGATCCACAAAAAGGTGATACTCGTACATTGTCTTGGAGCAGAAGGCCAGTGAGTATTCAAGTTGCTCACAGAAGGCATATCTATATTTGCTTTGGCAGTAGGCGCTCTCGAAAAATGCTTTGGGGCAGTGAAAAATGTGATGATCCAGTGATCTACATTCAGCCAGAGATGCCAGGGAAGTTGTGAGCGTGTGAAGTAATATATGGCAGCATTGCAGCAATTGGTTTCTGCATTTAAATTTGGTACACTAACCAATGAACTAACCTGTGACCAATTAATTAAAAATACTTTAATTCTATGAATTAGGGAACACCTCCACATGGAGGATGATGATTGAACCTTGGACCTTGGAAGTCCAAATCAAATCTGCCATGTTAGATTCATAGAAGTTACACAGAAATGCACTTTCAGAGTCAGCATTGGACAACTTGTCCAACCAGCTCAAGTGCAAGGGTTATGGACAAGGAGATCTCAGCAATCTCATCAACACATGCCCTATCACGGTCAGATACCTTCATAAATGTGCTCAAATTGTGTAGGTGCTCATTGATTCGCAACGCCATATCCAGCTCTCGGGAAAAGTGTAACTCATGCTTGAAGTGGAACCGCTTCACAGAGGTGTATATCAAAACAGAGGACTTCATCAGTTTGACATGTGGAGGCATCTCTTCCTGGGAGTGAGGTTCAGCATGTATATACCATCACCAATGGGGCATTTTAAGAATTGCTCATTCAAGATCGTGGGCATTTCAGTATTGCTTCTCATTGACGTTGATGTAAAAGTATCTATATTGAGTGACAAACTCTGCCACCAGTATATTTTGCAATTTTCTCTCATTCCTGCGACAGACACTCTTTAAGTGTATGAAGACACGATCATTCCGGTTTTGGAAACAATCACAGTCGGGTACAGTGTGGTTCTCGGGTACAGAGTGACAGCAGCTGGAGTAAAGCTTACACATGAAAATGTCAAAGTCATTCATGTGCTTCTGACTCTGTCTAACATGAGAGAGTTGTCATTGTTGCTTGGTGCTACCAAGTTTTATCACAATTTGTTCCTAAGCATGCAGAGATCGTGGAGCGTGTTTGGAAGCTACTGTGCAAAGATGAACAATGGGAATGCAGGATCTCACAGTAAACAGCGTTTGACACATTAAATGTGAAGATAGCATCACTGCCAGTCCTCGCGCATTTTGACCCAAATGTGGAAACATATGTCACAACAGATACATCAGGAAAAGCGATTGAAGCTGTACTCTCACAATACATTGAAGGTAGTAAATGACTTGTTGCTTATATGCATCACGCCTGTTGTCAGAAACTGAATGCAAATGAGAAGGAAGCACTCATCTGCATCTATGCTTGTGAACATTGGCACATGTATCTCTATGGTAGAAAATTCACTCTTCGAACCGATGACCAAACTCTGACTACATTGCTGGACATGTCAGGATCAGGTCATCAACCTCTATGCATCTACAGATTGTTTTCATCAGTACAACTTCGAGGTTGAGTATCTCGCCGGTTCACGCAACTGAGTAGCTGACATGCTCAGCATGACTACTATCGCAGACAGTATTAGCAATAACGCAGCAACTTGCAGCATTGCAGACTATGTGATCACAGAGATCTCACACGTGGCTTTGAATCTTGTTACATGAGATGAGCTGAAGGCAGAATCACTGACACACAACACACTGTAGAAAGTAAGCCAGTACCTAAAAAGCCCAGATATCTCATGAAATAGAGGGAAAATTGGTCCCATGCTACAGAGTACTCAATGAGCGCTCATTGTTTGATGATAACTGTATCACATGTAGAACTCGAACAATTATTCCCAAAAGTTCTACAGTAACATGTATAGCCTCTTACCCATGAAGAACATTCGGCTGTTGTTAAAACAATGATGCTGCAAAGCAGTTTGGTGGCTGGCAATAGATCGCTGATTAGAAGAGTTTGTACGCTCAGTGAAATAAATCTGTAAAGTTGTGTCTTATCCCTCTACAACTGACTCCATAGTCAACAAAACCATGGCAACAACCCCAAGTCAACATCATTCCCAATGAAATGTCATTCTAAAACACATTCCACATTTTCTAGATCTGCTCTGCAATCTCACTCTAGATGATGGATATTTTGAAATCATGAACACAACATGGCTGCATGTAAACAATGGAACATGTCCAAATGGATCAGAAATCAACGTTCCTCACCAGGGTCCAAGTGAGCAATACTGGGAGTAAGTAAATTACTACAGATAGCGGCACCAATAACCTGCACAGCTGTACCAGTAGCTTCCTCTCGGGAAGGTTAGTTGGGCGAATGCCTTGTTTAATATGTGAAAAGGTGTTTGATTTAGATAGAGATACCATTTACATCATACACCTGTTACAAAATAACATCACAACAGGGGATGCCCTTTCATTGGTTAATAGCTCCCTGGTTTCTAACATTGCAGGTTTACTTGAACAATATTTATATGGTGAAACATTTATTAACCTTTTATTAACTTTCTTATTTTTCAAGGGAAAGATTTACCACTAGAATTCCTAAACATTAAGTAGTTCCTATTATCAGTGACTCATATCCCTCTCTTTGTGTTTTAATTGAATACAGTATTGTGTTTAACCCATAGACCCTGGAACTGAATTAGGGGAAACTGGGAGTAGGTAACATGTATAACAATATGAAGGAGCTGAATTCATTGGGAGGCACAGTGACTAACCCAGGGAGTTCTAACAGTGCAATGTAAGGCAGTCAGTGAAGCACTGTCAGGAACTGTTTCAAATCAAATCAGCTCACCAGGGAATCTCATCAGCACTCATTGATTGTTTTGTATTTTAAATATAATAAATAAAAATAGAGAGAAAAAAATCACAAAGGAAATAAAATTTCTTCTCAATACTTGCCAAAAATTCACTTCTTATTGTAGAACTGTTTAAATTGGATATTATTCAAACCCATGTCTATTTGATTAAATACTCTGGTGCGTTGTATCGGATAGTGAATGTGTGTAATGAATAATATTATGTAAGATGTTTTCTGTTATAATTTTATTCAGTAAAGTGGTTTTACGCCGTACCAGTTCAATGGATGAGACTGGGGAGATAGTCTGGTATTTAGCCCTCTGTCTGCTTCTGGTCTGGCTGATTGTTGGGGCAGCATTATTGAGAGGAGTCAAATCTTCAGGAAAGGTAAAATGATTGGTGATTAATGATGTGTTGTATAATGATATAAGCACCAATCACTCATAAGGGATTGTGTAAACATGTTGTGGATTCATTTATTGAGACTAGGCGCATGAGAACATTTATAAAAAGGTAGAAAGTTTGAAGACATCAGCAGAAGAGCTTTGTGTGTGTGTGCTCTGCTCAGAAGCAAAAGTGAAACTAAGACTGGATCACTTGACACACTTTCCTTCAAGTAATGTCATGCTGCTATGCATTGAAGGCATATTACAATATCCTCTCTTTTTAAGGATATTTTTCCCCCTTCCAAAGAAGTATAACCATTTACAATACATGTTCATGCTTAGTTACCATTACATAAGTGTATAGGACTAGTGAATCTGTGAGTCTCTGAAATGGAGAGGTAATCTGTGGTTCACTCGGATCTCAATGTGATAATCTTGTCTGAAGGTTTCTTTAATGGCTCACAGTGATCTGTGGGGTTGTCATTCTTGGATGTTGTTGCTGGTTGCATTTAGGATCTTGTCCTCAATGCAATAGGATAGCACAGTGGTTGAGGATCAGGAATGGATCTGATTTTTCCTCAGTTGCACCTCACTGTTGCACCTTTGTGTGTAATGACTTCATAGGACCCTTGTTCTGAACAAATCCTTCAGCAGGTGGACATGTACTTTCTCTGGGATCCTGGATACAAGCTTTTTTGTCCCAACTGTAAACTTGGCAATTCTGTGCCCAGATTTTCATCATGCATGTTGGTCATCTTCTCTTGTAGTTTTAAAAGTTGTTCTCTAGTTCCTGAGAGAAAAGAATGGGTAAGAATAGGTCAATTGTTGTGCACTGGTCTGCCAAACATGAGCTTTGCTGGTGATGGAATAATTGCACTTAAAGGTGTCATTCTCAGATGTAACATTGCGATGTGGAGACCTTGCTTGGATTGTCTACATTTAAGAATGAGGGATTTTACCATGTGAATCATTCATTCCAGCTAGGCTGCTGAATCTTTCACCATTTCTTCTTGTACCTGCTGGCATTTGCATTTCACAAAATGTACCAGATCAATTGATGGACTTGCATTCTCCTGCAAGCGTAATGTTGCAGCTCCCTTGAAACTGCCAATTTTATCAAAACATTCTGGGTGGTTTGATGTTAGGTTGCATCTGAGGTGATCGGGGTAGTTTCTAAGGTTGATCTGCAGTGTGAAGTTTCACCGATTCCATGGATTGTCACTAGTGTGTGGTTATGGCTTGCTGGTGACCTACGATCACCAGGCCTTTAGTCTCCACAATGTAGAACATTTATGACACAGTATCACAGTATCTCTATAGTGCAGAAGAGGCCATTCAGCCCATTGAGTCTGCACTGGCTCTCTGAAAGTGCATTCTAGCTAGTTCCACTCCCCTGCCTTATCCCCATAATCTTGCACAGTCTCTTTTTTCAGGTAGCAATCCAATTCCCTTTTGAATACCTCAATCGAAATTGCCTCCACCACCCTTTCAGGAAATTTGTTCCAGACTCCAACCACCCTCTGGGTGAAAAACATTTTTCCTCACCTTGGAGGATTGATTGTACTTGTACTCCAGGAGCCTGCACATAGAATTAGTGAACCATTGTGCATTGAAAGTTGCACAGTAGTAGGTTTCTCCATGGTCTTCCATGTCTGTGGGTACATGTCTTTTAGAATTCACAAGGGTAGTATGTTGGCACTTGCCCCTTGTCAAAATACAGCCAATAACGACTACTTGCCTACTTTCTTATGACAAATAACTTGAATCTTGGCAAACACTTTGGATGGTGTGACAGTGTCTATGTTTTCCACAAGTTTGGCAGTGTGAATCATGTGTTCACTGCTCTTCACCTCATCATACACGATTGTCATGTTTTGGTTTGTTAATCACCGCATGTATATGTTTCTGACAGGTTCCAGATGGTCATTTCTCTTGCCTGAAGGTACCTGTTGTTTATGGTCTGTTTGGTCAGTGCACGGCTCTTTGTAGCTGCATCGGCCTTTCCTCTAGTTCACTGCCGCTGCCAATGGCCCATTCTGCCACATGCTTTGCAGAATTGGTGGAAAGCTGGGCATTTCCTTGGTGCATGCAGAAAGCCACACCTTCCACAGGACTTACTAGGTTTGGGTGTTTTAGTAAATGTGTCAACAATTGGGACTGTACATAGGACCTGCAAGCTTTGTCAACCTGAGAGGATCGTTCATATTTACAACCATCCTTGAGTAGCTCTTCAATGTGATACTTTTTGAGGTATCTAGCAGATCTGGAATACTTCCATAGGAGTGGACACGATCACCAACTCAACAAGTCTGTTTGCTAGCTCTGCATCCGAAAAGTCACAGTACATACCCATTTCTCTGCATCTGCTGATGAAGTGGTCTATGGATTCTGTAGGCTATTGTCAAAATGACATGAATGCTAATCGATGAATACTGAATTTTAATCTAATATTGAACAATTCTTCCAATGTAGGCCATATATGTTGAGGACCCCTAAGTTTAAATCTTCTGCTGTTAATCCTGACATGTTCAGCCCATGTAGACCTTCATTCCCAACTGCACGGACTGGAAGGCCATCCAATGCCGGTTGCGCCGAAGGTAACTGGCTCTCTCAACCTTTTTGCGCCAGCGGATCATTCCAGGGTTGCACTGGGGGCCTCTGTGGGATAACAAAATCATCTACTCATAAATGCTTGTCTGGTTCAGACACATCTGAATCAAGAATCCATAGCTCTGTACATTGTTTAAACATTTTGAATCAGGACAGTAGGTCAGCTGCACCCCAATTTACACTGGGGAATTCTATGGACATTTTGCTAATAACCCTTTGACCTTCCTTCTCCTGTAGTACCTGGGTGAGTGTTACTGTAGCCGCTTGTGCATGCTTTTCCGAAGCTCTGCCTCTTATAATCGCAAGCATCTCTGGGCCGATATTTGCAACATTTTTTTTGTTTGTCTCTCCCTTGCTCACCATCGATCCGGTCCACACACTGGTCACTTGCCTTTCTCGACTGAGCTAACCCAGTGCTGGCCCTCTCGATGGGCTGTCCCATTCACTGAACTGACTGGTTATGTGCTGCAATCTCACTACGAGCGATCCATCTGCTTACCGGCTCCACACTTAAGCACTATCCCAGCCCTGTGTCTTCAAAGCTTTTCTGTGCACTCACCACTCTGCCTTATCGACACTGTCCGGCGCTGCAACTCTAGTGCAATCTGACCAGGATGTCGAGGGTCGTCTCATTCCATGTAACGTGATCTAAGGCTGTTCACTGTGTCGTACCAGTACTTAATCTTGCTGCCATGGTGTTTGACCTGCTGAGCACGATGTTAAGTTTTTAGAATGATATTAAGGCACAAATCACTCATAAAGGATTGTGTAAACAAGTTGTGGGTTCATTTATTGAGATGAGGCACATGAGAACAGTAGGGTGTGTGTGTGCACTCTGTTCAGAGGCAAAAGTGAAACTAAAACTGGATCACATGTCACACTCCCCTTCCAGGGATGTGTAATGAACTTGGTGTTTCGCACAGGTTTCTTACTTGAAACAGATAACTTTATTACAGAGCTCCTTTAGAAGCTACATGCTTGAACCAGGTCCATGACTAGAAAAGTGCATCCCCAAGATTACCCGCGCATAGGGCTCATTCATCAGTACAATCACGTGACCCCTAAAGGCAGTAGGAAAGGTTATACCTACAATCACTACATTTCATCACCCTTTAGTTTTATAACATTTCCTATTTAGAAAGAATATCTTAATCCACAACAAATACATAGTACACAGGTCATGTGATTTAAAGATTAAGTCTGTGAGGTAGTTTTCTAATTCGGTTAGAGCAGTGTACCTCTACCACTTGAGATTCTCCCACTGGATTGTCATGGTCAGGAATAACAGCATCGGGGCATCCTTAGACAGTGGCAGTTCAGGATTAGATAATTCAACAGAGATATTAGGTATGTCTATTCTAGATCGGTCTGTCAACTCAGGGATGAAAAGGTCGGCATCAATTACAGGCACAAGAGCTGGTTGTTGGAATGTCTCTCTACTCTTTTGATGACCCATATAAGACCATAAGACCATAAGACATAGGAGCAGAAATTAGGCCAATCGGCCCATCGAGTCTGCTCCGCCATTCAATCATGGCTGATAAGTTTCTCAACTCCATTCTCCTGCCTTCTCCCCATAACCTTTGATCCCCTTACCAATCAAGAACCTATCTATCTCATTCTTAAATACACTCAATGACCTGGCCTCCACAGCCTTCTGTGGCAATGAATTCCATAGATTCACCACTCTCTGGCTAAAGAAGTTTCTCCTCATCTCAGTTCTAAAAGGTCTTCCCTTTACTCTGAGGCTGTGCCTTCGGGTCCTAGTCTCTCCTACTAATGGAAACATCTTCCCCACGTCCACTCTATCCAGGCCTTTCAGTATTCTGTAAGTTTCAATCAGATCCCCCCTCATCCTTCTAAACTCCATCGAGTATAGACCCAGAGTCCTCAAACATTCCTCATATGTTAAGCTTTTCATTCCTGGGATCATTCTCGTGAACCTCCTCTGGACCCTCTCCAGGGCCAGCACATCTTTCCTGAGATACGGGGCCCAAAATTGCTCACAATATTCTAAATGTGGTCTGACCAGAGCCTTATAAAGCCTCAGCAGCACATCCCTGCTTTTATATTCTAGTCCTCTCGAAATAAATGCCAACATTGCATTTGCCTTCCTAACTACCGACTCAACCTGCAAGTTAACTTTAAGAGAATCCTGGACTAGGACTCCCAAGTTCCTTTGCACTCCAGATTTCTGAATTCTCTCCACATTTAGAAAATAGTCCATGCCTCTATTCTTCCGACCAAAGTGCATGACCTCATACTTCCCCACGTTGTATTCCATCTGCCACTTCTTTGCCTATTCTCCTAACCTGTCCAAATCCTTCTGCAGCCTCCCCGCCTCCTCAATACTACCTGTCCCTCCACCTATCTTTGTATCATCTGCAAACTTAGCCAGGATGCCCTCAGTTCCTTCATCTAGATCATTAATGTATAAAGTGAAAAGTTGTGGTCCCAGCACTGACTCCTGCGGAACTCCACTCGTCACCGGCCGCCATCCTGAGAAGGAGCCCCTTATCCCCACTCTCTGCCTCCTGCCAGACAGCCAATCTTCTATCCATGCTAGTACCTTGCCTCTAACACCATGGGCTCTTATCTTACTGAGCAGCCTCCTGTGCAGCACCTTGTCAAAGGTCTTCTGGAAGTCCAAGTAGATAACATCCATTGGGTCTCCTTTGTCTAACCTACTCGTTACCTCCTCAAAGAATTCTAACAGATTTGTCAGGCATGACCTCCCCTTGATGAAACCATGCTGACTTTGCCTGATTTTACCATGCACTTCCAAGTATTCTGAAATCTCATCCTTAATAATGGACTCTAAAATCTTACCAACGACCGACGTCAGGCCTGTAATTTCCCGTCTTTTGCCTCACTCCCTTCTTAAACAGGGGGGTTACATTAGCGATTTTCCAGTCCTCTGGGACCCTCCCTGACTCCAGTGATTCCTGAAAGATCACCACTAACGCCTCCACTATCTCTTCAGCTATCTCCTTCAGAACTCTGGGGTGTAATCCATCTGGTCCAGGTGATTTATCCACCTTCAGACCTTTCAGTTTTCCTAGCTCCTTCTCCTTAGTAATGGCCACCATACTCACCTCTGCCCCCCGACTCTCTTGAACTTTGGGGACGTCACTCGTGTCTTCCACTGTGAAGACTAACGCAAAGTACCTATTCAGTTCCTCCGCCATTTCTTTGTTCCCCACTACTACTTCTCCAGCGTCATTTTCCAGCAGCCCAATGTCTGCTTTTGCCTCTCTCTTACCCTTTATATATCTAAAAAAAACTCTTGCAATCTTCTTTTATATTACTGGCTAGTTTACCCTCATATTTAATCTTCTCCCTTCTTATTTCTTTTTTAGTTGTCCTCTGTTGGTCTTTGTAGGTTTCCCAATCCCCTGGTTTCCCACTGCTCTTCGCCGCATTGTATGCTTTCTCTTTAGCTTTTATGCTGTCCCTGACTTCCCTTGTTAGCCATGGTTGCCTCGTCCTCCCTTTAGTATGCTTCTTCTTCCTAGGGATGAATTTTTGCTGTGTCTCCCAAATTACTCCCAGAAACTCCTGCCATTGCTGTTCCACTGTCTTTCCTGCTAGGCTCATCTCCCAGTCAATTCTGGCCAGCTCCTCCCTCATGCCTCTGTAGTTGCCTTTATTCAACTGTAATACCGTTACATCTGATTCCAGCTTTTTCCTCTCAAATTGTAGGGTAAATTCTATCACATTATGGTCACTTCCTCCTAAGGGTTCCTTCACCTTAAGATCCCTTATCAAATCTGCCTCATTACACATCACTAAATCTAGAATTGCCTGTTCCCCAGTGGGTTCCACCACAAGCTGTTCCAAAAAGCCATCTCGTAGACATTCCACAAATTCCTTTTCTTGGGATCCACTACCAACCTGATTTTCCCAGTCTACCTGCATATTGAAATCTCCCATGATCACTGTAACCTTGCCTTTCTTACACACCATTTTTATCTCCTGTTGTATCTTGTGCCCCACATCCTGACTACTGTTCGGAGGCATGTACATAACTCCCATTATGGTTTTTTTACCTTTTCAGTTCCTCAACTCTACCCACACAGATTCTACATCATCTGACCCTACATCATTTCTTGCTATCGATTTAATTTCATTTCTTACTAACAAAGCAACCCCACCCCCTCTGCCAACCTGCCTATCTTTTCGACAGGATGTATATCCTTGGATATTTAGCTCCCAGTCCTGATCCCCTTGCAGCCATGTCTCCGTAATGCCCACCACATCATACCTGCCAATTTCAATCTGCGCCACAAGCTCATTTACCTTATTTCGTATACTGCGTGCATTCAGATACAACACCTTCAGTCCTGTATTCCCCGTCCCCTTTCTCATTGTCATCCCTTTATCTGATGTGCTTGAAGTTAGATTCCTAGCCCTTTCCAAACACTCTGTCCTATTTTGTGTTCTGGAGAATTTAATAGCCTCTCCTGGGCTCTCCTTTCTTTTCAGTTTTTTCATAATTTTCCATGAAGTTGAATCCACCCCCCCGGACGCTAACCTGCTGTTTTGTTTCCCATTAGTCATACTTCTTGGAGTTTTACCCTTCCCTCCCCGCCACTTTCTAGTTTAAAGTCCTGTTGACCACCCTATTTACCCTTTTCGCTAGAATATTGGTCCCAGATCGGTTCAGGTGGAGACCGTCCCAACGGTACAGATCCCTCCTGTTCCAATACTGATGCCAGTGCCCCACGAAATGGAACCCCTATTTCCCGCACCACTCCTTTAGCCACGTGTTTACTTCCCTTATTCTCGCGTCCCTATGCCAATTTGCACGTGGCTCGGGTAGTAATCCGGAGATTATAACCCTTGAGGACCTGTTCTTTAATTTAGTTCCTAGTTCCTGATAATCCCAAACAGGTCCTCTTTCCTAGTCTTACCTATGTTATTTGTCCAGACATGGACCACAACAACTGGATCCTCCCCCTCCCACTCCAATATCCTTTCAAGCCGGTCAGAGATGTCCCTCACCCTGGCATCGGGCAGGCAACATACCATGCGGGACTCTCGATCCTGCTTACAAAGGAAGCTATCAATTCCCCTAATTATAGAATACCCTACAACTACCACTTGTCTTTTTGCTCCCCCCTCTTGAATGGCCTCCTGTGCCACGGTGCCGTGGTCAGCTGGCTCATCCTCCCTACAGCCCTGTTCCTCATCCACACAGGGAGCAAGTACCTCGTACCTGTTGGACAAGGTCAAGAGCTGAGGCTCCTCTGTTCCTGAACACAGGATCCCTCTACCTGCCTCACTTGCAGTCACACCCTGCTGACCCTGACCACTGACCAGACTTGAGGTACTTGATCTACTGGGTGTGACCGCCTCCTGATACAAAGCATCCAGGTAACTCTCCCCCTCCCGGATGTGCCGCAGCGTCCGGAGCTCGGACTCCAGCTCATCAATTCTGAGCCGAAGTTCCTCCAGCAACCAACACTTGCTGCAGATGTGGTCACTACGGCTCGCAATGGGATCTGCCAGCTCCCACATCATACAGCTACAGCACATCACCTGCCCAGCCATCTCTACTTAGATAATTGATTTATTAATTAGCTTTGCAGTGTTTTTTTTCAAATTTGGTGCAGATTTCCTACCAACCAATCAGGTCACAACTTTCCTGTGACGTCACTTTTTCAATTTTGGCTTCAGTTACTCTGTGCCCCGAGGTCACCGCTCCGGTGCTCTTCCCCCCTGAGTCTGCTCCCTGGAGACAAGGCCGCGAATCCCCGAGATAATCTAGATTTATACTCACTGCTCCGGATATGTTTTTGAACAATCCGGATTTCCACTTCTACTTGGAATTACAAAGGTCCAGTTTCAAAGACAATTATACCAGGAACCCAACAGGGATCATTTCCAAAATTCTGCATGAAAACTGTATCTCCTACAGTAAATAGTCGAACTTTGCTATGAATATTGTGATTCAATTTCTGACTGCTCTGATTGTTCTCTACCTTCCCCTCTAAATTTGGAAACACCAGACTCAACCTTGCATGAGGACGGTGTTTCATCAGTAATTCAGACGGTGTTGAACCTGTGGTTGCATGAGGAGCCATATGATAATTGAGAAGAAAGTGTGAAATTCAAGTTTCTAAAGTACCTTCGGATTACTTCTTCATTCCTGATTTAAGCATTTGTACTGCTCTTTCATCTAACCCATTTGATGAGGGATGTTATGTTGCTGTTTTAATATGTTTAATTCCATTTAAACTCATGAATCTCTGAAATTCCATACTAGTGAAGACAGTACAGTTATCTGAAACAATGACTTCCGTTCGGCCATGTATGCTGAAACATTGGTGCAGCTTTTCAATAGTTGCACACAATGTCAGTGATCTCACTTCATACACATCCATCCACTTAGAATGTGCATGAAAGGGACAATGACTCTTGATCACCACAACAAGATTTCATCTTGACAACTTAACACTGTTTTATGGGCATGGAATGGTCTTATCTCTTCAGGCACTGGTGAATTCGATCATCCTTGCAATACCAGGTCTTGGAATTTTGACAAAATTGGATCCCTGTTTGTACAATTCCTTATTTGCTTCACACAGACAGGCAAAGAGTCCAAGAAATTCAACACAAGCACAACTTCTTGTGACACTGGAGCATGTATAATGTTGTCTGGTAATGGAAGACGACTGAGTGCATCTACATTTGCAATTGCAATATGCACACCTGGACGGTGTATAAAGGTATATACATACACCAATAAGATCAAAGCCCAGCTTTGAATTCTTGCTAATGCTATTGGTGGAATGGCCTTCCCCTCCCCAAATAAACCCATTAATGGTTTATGGTCCCACATTATGGTGAAGTGTTGTCCAACCAATACTGATGGAATTTCTTCACTCCAAATATGACTGATAAACCTTCCTTTTCAAGTTGTGAATAAACCTTCCCGGCTGCAGAGAGGGTTCTGGAGACATAGCTGATTGGTCTTTCAGAACCATCTTCCATCCTCTGTGTCAGTAAGGAGATCCATCACAGGCTAATATTAATTATTTTGATGGGTCATAATGTACCAATAGACATGATGAGTGTAATAGCTTCTTGCCTTTTACAAAAGCCTCTTCTCATTGTGCATTCCATGACCACTGATGGTTCTTTTTCAATAATAAGTGTAAATATGTTAACTCTGTTGACAAGTTTGGCAAGAAGCAACTATAATAATTTACCACGCCCAAAAGAGACATGAGTTCAGTGATACTGGTAGGAGAGGGGGCCTCCTTCATTGCCCTGACTTTCTCCTCTACTGGATGCCTTTGGCTTCCATTCGGTCACTCGAATAAGTGACTTCTGGTGCTTGGAATGTACATTTCTCTTTCTTCAATTGTACACCAGCTTCCAAAACTCTTATTAAAACCTGTTCTAGGTTGGCCAAATATTCAGCTTCTGTTGATCCTGTGATCAGGGCGTTGTCCAGGTACATTACTACTCGGGAAAGTCCTTGCAATAGGCTTTCCATGGTCCTTTGGAAGATTGCACAGGCAGATGATACACCAAAGAGTAGGCGTGTATATTGGTACAGGCCCTTGTGCATGTCGATGGTTACATAGCCTATAAATGTGCTGTCCAGCTCTAGCTGTTGGTCTGTATGGCTCATGTCCAGTTTGGTGTAGGATTTTCCTCCAGCAAGCTTAGTGTACAGATCTTCAATCCTCAGGATAGGATATTTATCCAGTTTAGCAGCCGTGTTCACAGTTAATTTGTAATCTCCGCAACAGCGAATAGTTTGATCTGGTTCCATCACAGGGACTATGGGCACTACCCATTCTGAAAATTGGACTGGTTGGATGATGCCCAGCTTCTCTAAGCAGCACAATTCTGCATCCACCTTCTCCTTTAGGGCATAAGACACAGGTCTGGCTTTAAAGAACTGGGGTGTTGCCTCCAAATCTACATATATTTCAGCTTGTAGGCCTTTTACTTTTTCTCAAATCATCATAAATATGCTGTTGTATTTCCTTAACAGCTAGAGAATTCCTCCTGTTCTCACTTGAAACATTTTTGTCCAGCTGAGCTTAACTTTTTGTAGCCAATCGTGGTCCAGAAGGTGACGGCGCTGAATGGAGTTGTCGTGAATGCTACAAACCAACCGGCCTACAACATGTCATTGAACGTGTCTCCGAAGTCGCAGTGCTCCGTCAACTGCTTCAACTTCGCTATATAAGTTGCAATGGACTCTCCCAGGGCCCTTACTCTGGAATTAAACTCACATCTCTGCATAATTACTGATGATTCAGCTGAAGACGCATCTTCACGAGGTCTACTAATTTGCTAAAAGATCTAGAATTGGGCGCGTTTGGGGCTGTTGGACTATGGGTGAGATTTTATATCTTGCTACCACAGACAAGGTTGCCAAGGGTCACGTGGCAGCCTCACTTTCTGCTTCTCCTCCGCTGTTATTTCAATCCCCACAAAATAAAAACTTAGGCGCTGTATTTACTGGCACCAGTCTTCCGTGGACGAGACATAAAGGTCGATTCCACCGAAGAGCGGCATGGTTTTTCTTTCTTTCCTTAAGAACTGATGTACTTCCATTCACAAGTCGAGGTGCAGCATCGGACCTATTTATCCTCCTCGCCAATTGTAATAAACTTGGTAAACCAGACAGGTTTCTTACTTGAAACAGATAACTTTATTACAGAGCTCTTTTAGAAGCTACCTGCTTGAACCAAGTCCACAACTAGAAAACTCCACCCCCAAGATTACCCGTGCTTAGGGCTCATTCGTCAGAACAATCATGTGACCCCCAAAGGCAGTAGGAAAGGTTATACCTACAATCACCACAAGATGTCATGCTGCTACCCCTTAAAGGCATATTACAAGAATGAGTAGAATTAAAACTCATGACAAAGTACAGATATCTGTAAAAATAAAACCAGAATGTATAAATCATTTATGATTTACACACAGTTGATGTTAAAAATGTCTGTTTATGGAGCGAGGAGAGTTTGTCCAAAGATTTAACCTTGGACCTCTCCTATTTCTCACCTGTAAGCTGCCTCTCAGCGATAACATCCAAAAGCACAGTGTTGTTTTCATACGTACACTGACAACCAGTATTAACTCACCAGACTACTCAACATTTACTAATATATAAGACTGCTTATCCAACACACAGTGATGGATAAGCAGAAATTTCCTCCAATTAAATATTGGGAAGACTGAAGTCATTCTCTTTGTTGCCTCCTTCATTCTCCAGTTCCTAATCACCGCATTTATCTCTTTCCCTAGCAACGTTCTGAGGTTAAACCAGTCTGTTTGCAACTTTGGTGCCATATTTGACTCTGAGATGAACTTCTGCCCAGATACATTTGTATTATCACTAATGCCACTTTTTCCACCTCATAATATCACCTGACTTTGCCCCTACATCAGCTCAGCTGCCCCTGAAACCCTAATGGCCAGGATTTTATGTGCCCGCTGGTAACCAACCAGCCATGGGCCAACTGAGGCCCTTAATACACCAATTAATGTCGACTTCAGCGCCTCCTCCCACCACTGGTATTTGACCAGTAGTGGGATGGACATCCAAGCTGTGTGGCGAGGCTGCCACGTGACCCTTGGCAACCTTGTTGCAGACTGGGGCTGTGTCCATCATGTTCAGGCACCCTGTGCCCAATGGAAGTGCCTCTTACCCCACCCAATGGTACTCTCACCCCTACTTGTTCTCCCTGTGCCCTCCCAATGACAGCTACCCCACTCCCTCATTGGGACCTGTCAGATTGACCCAGTGAAACCCCTGCACCTCAACTGGCTGCAGCCCTATCAGTGGCCACCACTCCAATTTGATTAGCCAGCAGATCTTGGAGGTTGGACGTCCTCTGAAGTCTCAGCCTGAGGCAGTTAAGTCAGCTCGGGGACCCCCAGAGATGTGAAGGAGGGCTGACCCGTGACTTTTCAGCCGTGGGGGAGTGGGAGCGGGGCCACAGCCTCCATGTAAAATTTCAGCCAATATCTCCTTACATGGCTCGATATCATGCTTTGTTTGATAATGCTCCCGACAAGCACCTTGGAATCTTTTATTGCATGAAAGGTGTTATATAAATATAAGCATTTGTTGCTATTGTTAAGTGTGAGATCCAGAATTCCTGAACACACCAGGTCTGAGTGAGACCTGAAGATCTTTCTTCTGAGTGAAAGAACAGCAGCAATTCCCCCAAACTGTGAGATGTGCCCCTCAGGGTTTCAGTCACTGTTACAGGGACTCAGGGTGAATTCCCAACCGCTTTGGAAGGCTGGACAGGACGGGCTGAGTGATTGAGCAGATTGGGCTCATGGTTTTATTTGAGTGAAATGAGGTTTGCCGGGATAATGAGATTGAAAAGAAATCTAATCAGTAAATGTGAGGAGCTAAATATATTTATCACACTCTGATCGATTCTCCTCTTGAATTGTGTTATCTCCTGAATCTGGGATATAAATAGTTTAAATAATATTGAGTGATTTAAGTTCAGTTCCAATTTGCAACTCAGTTTTAAATATACTCTTCATGTAGTTATTGACTCCTCAAATAGCCTTTTGGATTATTTTCTGCTTTGATCACAATCCTATTAATTTACCATCCAATTGGATTCAATACTGTAAATGTTGCAGCTGCAATACAGGAAAATCTAACAAGTTCCTCTCCATGTTCAGGTGGTTTATTTCACTGCGACATTCCCTTATGTGGTTCTGACCATACTTCTGATCCGAGGTGTTACCCTGGAGGGAGCCAATAAAGGAATTGATTTCTACATTGGAAGCCAGTCAGACTTCTCCAAACTGGCTGATGCTGAGGTAAACTCACCACAACAATCCTTAGCATTTCAGTTGCACTTTTCAGTGAAACTGTTTCAGATTTATGTTTATTTATCTCCTGGGTACTTGAGACAAAGTTAAAGACCTGAGTGTTGATTTTGGATGTAGGTCGCTTAGAAGCCAGATGTCAATCATTGCTTTTTAAAAATTCATTCATGAGATATGGGCTTCGCTGGCTACGCCATTATTTATTGCCCATCCCTAGTTGCCCTTGAGAAGGTAGTGGTGAGCTGCCTTCTTGAACTGCTGCGGCCCATGTGTTGTAGGTACATCCACAGTGCTGTTAGGAAGAGAGTTCCAGGATTTTGCCCCGGCTACAGTGAAGGATTGGCGATATATTTCCAAGTCAGGACAGTGAATGGCTTGGAGGGAAACTTCCAGATGGTGGTATTCCCATCTAACGGTTGCCCTTGTCCTTCTAGATGGCAGTGGTCGTGGGTTTGGAAGGTGCTGTCGAAGGAGCCTTGGTGAATTCCTGAAGTGCATCTTGTAGATGGTACACACTGCTGCTACTGTGCTTCGGTGATGAAGGAAAGGAGTGAATGTTTGTTGATGTGGTGCCAATCAAGTGGGCTGCTTTGTCCTGGACAGTATCAAGCTTCTACAGTGTTGTGGGCACTGCACTCCTCTAGACAATTGGGGAGTATTACATCACACACCTGACTGGTGCCTTGTAGATGGTGGACAGGCTTTGGGGAGTCAGGAGTGAGATACTTGTTGCAGGATTCCTAGCCTCTGACCTGCTCTTGTAGCCACAGTATTTATGTAACTAGTCCAGTTCAGTTTCTGGTCAATGGTAACCCCCAGGATGTTGATAGTCGGGGATTCAGTGATGGTAATGTCATTGAACAGCAAGGGACGATGGTTAGATTCTCTCTTGTTGGGGATGGCCATTGTCTGGCACTTGAGTGACACGAATGTTACTTGCCATTTGTCAGCCTAAGTCTGGATATTGTCCAGGTCTTGCTGCATTTGGACCTGGACTGCTTCAGTATCTGAGGAGTCGTGAATGGTGCTGAACATTGTGCAATCATCAGCGAACATCCCCACTTCTGACGTTATGATGGAAGGAAGGTAATTGATAAAGCAGCTGAAGATAGTTGGGCCAAGGACACTACCCTGAGGAACTCCTGCAGTGATGTCCTGGAGCTGAGATCACTGACCTCCAACAACCACAACCACCTTCCTTTGTGCTAGGTATGACTCCAACCGGTGGAGAGTTTTCCCCTTGATTCCCATTGACTCCAGTTTTGCTAGGGCTCCTTGATGCCACACTCAGTCAAGTGTGGCCTTGATGTCAAGGGCAGTCACTCTCACCTCACCTTGGGAGTTCAGCTCTTTTGTCCATGTTTGAAGCAAGGCTGTAATGAGGTCAGGAGCTGTGTGGCCCTGGTGGAACCCAAACTGGGCTTCAGTGAGCAGGTTATTGCTAAGCAAGTGCTGCTCGGTAGCACTGTTGATGACCCCTTCCATTACTTTACTGATGATGGAGAATAGACTGATGGGGCAGAATTGGCTGGGTTGGATTTGTCCTAATTTTTGTGTACAGGGCACACTTGGGCAATTTTCCACATAGCCGGGTAGATGCAGGTGTTGGACCTGTACTGAAACAGCTTTGCTAGGGGCATGGCTAGTTCTGGAGCATAAATGTTCAGCACTATTGCTGGAATATTGTCAGGGCTCATATCCTTTGCTGTATCCAGTGCCTTCAGCCGCTTCTTGATATCACGTGGAGTTTAGGTTCAGGAGAAAGTTTTATCTGAATCCTTGGGATAAGCCTGAGTGGTTAATTTATGATTTTTGGCTTCTAGATGGTAGCAGATTGAAAGGACTAAAATAGGATAAAGATGTGATAAGATATGATTGGATAGAATCAGGAGGGGAGTGCTAGAAGAGGACCCTTGGACAGGCAGTCAGTCAGCAGCAGCTAAAGGAGAGTGCGAGAGGAGGACCCTGGGACAGGCAGTCAGCAGCACCTAGAGGAGAGTGCGAGAGGAGGACCCTGGGACAGGCAGTCAGCAGCACCTAGAGGAGAGTGTGGGAGGAGGACCCTGGGACAGGCAGTCAGCAGCACCTAGAGGAGAGTGTGTGAGGAGGACCCTGGGACAGGCAGTCAGCAGCACCTAGAGGACAGTGTGAGAGGAGGACCTGTTTCTACCTGTCAGAGCCGAAGTGTGACGCCAAAGGCAAACAGGTAGGTGATTGGTGGGTATCTCTTCCGTGTCTCTTTTGATTCGCCAAGTGGTTTCAATCAGGAGACGTTATTACAGCTGAACAGTACAGTTAAGAAATTCACTTTTAAAATATTTATTAATCAATTAAATAGAATAGAGATGGCTGGGCAGGTGATGTGTTGCAGCTGTAGTATGTGGGACATGATGGATGCTGGTGCAATCCATGGTGAGCACATCTGCAGCAGGTGTTGTCTGCTTGAGGAACTCCGGCTCAGAGATGATGAGCTGGAGTCCGAGCTGTGGACACTGCGGCACATCAGGGAGGGGGAGAGTTACCTGGACGCTGTGTTTCAGGAGGCAGTCACACCCCTTAGATTAATTACATCAAATTTGAACCATAGTCAGGTTCAGGAGGGTGTGACTGTGAATGATGCAGGTATGGGGATCCAGAATTTAGCTTTGGAGGAGCCTCAGCCAATGCCCTTGTCCAATAGATATGAGGCTCTTGCTCCCAGTGTGGACATGGGCACAGACTGCAGGGAGATTGAGCGAATTGACCACAGCACAGTGGCACAGAGTGTCATTAAAGCTGGGGGAGAAAAGAGAAATGTAGTAGTAATAGGGGATAGCACAGCACAGACAGAGAGCCCCGAAGGCTGTGTTGCCTACCTGGTGCCAAGGTTAAGGACATATCTTCTGGGCTGGAGAGGAACTTGGAGCGGGAGGGAAAAGATCCAGTTGTCGTGTTCCATGTAGGTACCAACGACATAGTTAGGACTAGGAAAGAGGTTCTGCTGAGGGACTACGAGCAGCTCGGGGCTAAATTAAAAAGCAGAACCAGAAAGGTAATAATCTCCAGATTACTACCTGGGCCATGTGTAAATTGGCGTAGGGTAAATAAGATTCAAGAGGTAAATCTGTGGCTCAAAGATTGGTGTGGAAGAAGTGGGTTCTGATTCATGGGGCACTGGCACCAGTACTGGGGAAGGAGAGAGCTGTTCTGTGGAACGGGCTTCATTTAAACCATGCTGGGACCAGTGTCCTGGTGAATCGTATAACTAGGTTTTAGATAGGACTTTGAACTAATTAGTGGGTGGGGTGGGGGTAGGGTTCAATTGAAGGGAAGTTTGAAAAATCAAAAAGAAATGAGAGAGCAGAGGTGCAGGGTAGTGAAGAGGCAAACAATATTCAAAGTGTGACAGGAAGGGGCAGAAAATATAAGCAGAATAGTGCAGCAGAAATTAGAACCAGAATGCGCAATAATGGTAAAAGTCAAAGCTTAAGGCTCTTTATCTGAATGCACGTGGCATTTGTAACAAGATAGATGAGTTGATGGCAAAAATAGAAATAAATAAATATGACTTGATAGCTTTTACAGAGACATGGTTGCAGGGTGACCAAGATTGGGGCCTCAATATTCAAGGGTATTCGATGGTTCTGGAAAAGTAGGCAAAAAGGAAAAGGAGGTGGGGTAGCTTTGTTAATAAAGGAAGGTATCAGTGCACTAGTGAGTAATGATATAGATACAATAGATCGCAATGTGAAATCAGTTTGGGTGGAAATAAGGAATAGCAAGGGGAAGAAGTCACAGATGGGAGTCGTCTATAGGCCCCGGAAGAGTTGCCTCACTGTAGAACAAAGTATAAATTGGGAAATAATGGAGGCATACAAGAAGGGTGCTACAATTGTCTTGGGTGATTTTAATCTGCATATTGACCAGACAAATCAGAAGACGTAACATGGAAGACAAATTTGTAGAGTGCATCAGGGATTGATTCTTAGAGCAATACATTGTAGAACCTAGCCAGGAACAGGCTATTTTAGATCTAGTAATGTGTAACGAGGTGGGATTAATAAGAGATATTGTAGTTAAAGACCCTCTAGGGGGTAGCGATCACAACATAGAATTTCAAATTCAGTTTGAGGGCGAGCAACTTGGGTCTCAAACCAGCGTCCTCAACTTAAATAAGAGCAATTACAGATGTATGAAGAAAGAGTTGTCTAAAGCAGGCTGGGAAAATAGATTAAGGGGAAGGTCAGTGGCAGACATTTAAGCAAATATTTCATAATGCTCAGCAAAAATTTATCCCAGTCAACAACAAAGACTCGAGAAGGCTGAACCACCTGTAGTTAACAAAGGCGGTCAAGGAGAGTTCCGATCAAAAACAAAGGCAAACAAAGCGGTGAAATCCATTGGTAGGCCAGAGGATTGGGATTTTTTTTAGGAACCAGTAGCGGATGACTAAAAAGCTAATAATGAGGGAGAAAATTGATTATGAAAGTATGTTGGTAAGAAATATAAAAACAAACAGCAAGAGCTTCTACGGGTATATAAAAAGAAAGAGAGTGGCTAAAGTGAGCGTGGGACCCTTAGAGGATGCGACTGGAGAATTATAATGGGGACCTGGGAAATGGTAGATAATTTAAACCAATATTTCGCATCAGTCTCCACAGTGGAGGACACTATAAACATTGCAAAGTTATCAGCTAAGCAGGGAGCTAATGGGAGGAAAAATCTTGTAACAGTCTCTATTTGACAAACAAATGGGACTAAAGGCCAACAAGTTGCCAGTACCTGATGGCCTGCATCCAAGGGTTTTAAAGGAATTGGCTGCAGAGATGGAGGAGGCATTGATTAAAATATTCCAGAACTCACTGGATTCCGGGAGGGTCCCAGCAGATTGGAAAACTGCTAATGTGATGCCCCTGTTCAAGAAGGGATGGAGACAAAAAGTAGGAAACTATAGGCCAATCAGCCTAACATCTGTCATTGCTAGAGTCCATTATTAAGGAAGAAATAGCAGGGCATTTAGAAAAGCCTAACACAATCAAACAGAGTCAACATGGTCTTGTGAAAGGGAAATAACGTTTGACAACTTTGCTAGAGTTCTTTGAGGATATAAGTAGAGTTGATAAGGGGAAACTGGCAGATGTAGTGTATTTGGATTTTCAGAAGGCATTCAATAAGGTGCCACATAAAAAAGTTATTGCACAAAATAGGAGCTCACGGTATTGGGGGTACTGTATTAGCATGAATTGGGGATTGGTTAACACACAGAAGACAAAGTCAGGATTAGTGGAGTGCCTAATGGAGTGCCTCAAAGATCAGCCCTAGGGCCTCAATTATTTACTACCTATATTAATGACTTGGAGGAGGGGGCAGAGTGTAATGTATCCAAATTTGCTGATGATACAAGAATAGGTGGGAGGGCATGTTGTGATGAGGGCATAAGGACTCTGCAAGGGGATATAGATAGGTTGAGCGAGTGGACAAAAACCTGGCAGATGGAGTTTAATGTTGGAAAGTGTGAGGTCATGCACTTTGATAGGAAGCATCAAAAGGCAGAATATTATTTAAATGGAGGGAGATTCCAAAAAAATGCAGCACAGAGGGATCTGGGTGTTCTTGTGCATGACACACAAAATGTTAGCATGCAGGTGCAGCAAGTAACTAAGAAGGCAAATGGAATTTTGGCCTGTATTGCTAGGGGGTTGGAGTTCAAAAATAGGGAAGTCTTGTTTCAACTGTGCAGGGTGTTGGTGAGGCCGCACCTGGAGTACTGTGTACAGTTTTGGTCCCCATGTTTAAGAAAGGATATATTGGCATTGGATTCAGTTCAAAAGAGATTCACTAGGCTGATTCCTGGAATGAAGGGGTTGACATATCTACAACGGCTCAACGGGTTAGGCCTTTATTCATTATAGTTGAGAAGAATGAGGGGTGATCTTATTGAAACGTACTCGATTCTGAGGGGGCTTGGCAGGGTAGATGCTGAGAAGATGTTTCCACTATTGGGATAACCTTGAACTAAGGGACATAGTTACAAAATAAGCGGACACTCATTTAAAACTGAGATGTAAAGGAATTTCTTCTCTCAGATAGTAGAGAATGTCTGGAATTCTCTACCCCTGAGAGTTATGGAGGCTAGATCACTGAAAGTATTTACAGAGGAGGTACATAGATTTTTGAAATATCGGGGAGTTGAGGGCTATGAGGAGCTGGCACGAAAGAGGAGTTTGGGCCTGGGGCAGATCAGCCATGATTTTATTGAATGGCGGGGCAGGTTTGAGGGGCCGAATGGCCTACTCCTGCTCCTATTTCTTATGTTCTTAGAATATGATGGGACAGGACAGATGGTGGGAGACAGGATGGGGCGTGATGTGAATGGAAAAGATGTCATGGGTTCATGATGAAGAGCAATGGCTGCCATAAACTTTTTGATACCTGTTTCAGTGTAGTTGCCTATAACAAGTTAAATAATAAAAATTTCAGTTAAATGCTGTATCAAAACATGTGTGTGGGTCATTTAATTTTAACACAGTAACATGTAAGAGGACATTCAAAATTAAGATATTCTTTGAAATCTCCCAATGCTGACTAATCCTCCTTTCTATTTACCAGGTCTGGAAGGATGCTGCAATACAAATATTCTATCCTAACTCAATCAGCTGGGGAGGCTTAGTAACGCTGTCATCCTATAACAAATTCCACAATAACTGCTACAGAGATACCATTGTTGTCTGTGTTGTTAATTGTGCTACGAGTGTGTTTGCTGGATTTGCCATCTTCTCCATCTTGGGACACATGGCTCATGTACAAGGCAAGCCTGTTTCAGAAGTTGCACAGTCAGGTACCTTCAGACTTAAATTGACTGTCTTCTGTTAAAATGTTTCTAATCTGGAGATGAGGGAATCTCAGCCTTTCCATTCTGTTGGTAACATCTGGATCCAGTAGTTTAGAACTAGAAATAGTTTGGTATAAATTTGCTGAAGTTTACAAAAGGCACCACCACACTAACTGATCGGCTGCTTGTAATTCACAGAGGTATAAGCAGAAGTGTAAAGCTATCAGGCTCATACAACTTTAACCATCTCACAATCGGTTTGATATGACATGACGCACAATTGTTCCATTTTACAGACATACAATATACAACATGCAAATAAGAGCAGCTGAAGAAACTGAGTGCAGACTTGGAGTCTGATGAGTGGGGTGGGGGGGGCGGGGGTGGTGAGGTTTAAAGTGTTAATTTTGTTCTTAAATATTGCTCTTAAAATCTAACCTAGTCTGCAATTAGCAATAACTGAAAAGTGCTGTGTACTTTCTTTCTTGTAGTTTAGGCAGGGTAAACTCACTCTCAGCTGTAGGAGCTGAGTAGTTAATTAGCTAACTGGTTGAATCTGGTTACTGTAGCACCAGTTCAGTTTACTATAAATTCAGGGCTCTTTAGTGCAGCCAAGGCAAAATGAGTGCAGCTCAGGAAACTGAGTGCAGACTTGGAATTTGGTAATTGGGGGAGTTTGGGGAAGGGCGGGGGGAAAGGAAATGTTCATTTATTTTTTCAATCTTTCTCACCTTGTAGCAATTGGTTCTTATTCTACTACAGGGAAAGGAGCTGCTGTTTGGTGAGTATCTGGTAAGTGGGTAAGTTCTATTCTATCCCTAAGGTTTAAAATAGAACACAAATTTGTGATAAATTTCATAGAATATTTTAAAAAGCAACATAAATAAGGGAATAATATAATTAAGTAATTATTTAAAACACATTAAGGATGACAGGAGAGGTGATGTGTCAAGGCTGCAGCATGTGGGAGCTCCTGGATAATATTGTGACCCAGGGCAAACACGTCTGCAGTAAATGTTTGCGGCCTGAGGAACTTGGGCTTAGAGCCGTTGAGCTGGAGGCTGAGCTGCAGACTCTGCGACACATCAGGGAGGGGGAAAGTTACCTGGATGCATTATTACCAGGAGGTAATCACACTCTTTAGGATAGGGTCTTCTGGTTTAGTCAGTGGTTGGGGGACAGGAAAGTGTGACTGCGAGTGAAGAAGGTAAGAGGGACCC
Organism: Cetorhinus maximus; assembly: GCF_964194155.1. Classification (NCBI taxonomy): domain Eukaryota; kingdom Metazoa; phylum Chordata; class Chondrichthyes; order Lamniformes; family Cetorhinidae; genus Cetorhinus; species Cetorhinus maximus. The sequence goes on from NC_135886.1 coordinate 62,238,280, forward strand.
AGAAGGTAGGAGTGCAGGAGTGAGAGCTCCAAAAGGTTTGAGGTTCCCTCAGCTTGTTTGGATGAGAGTGGGGGCTGTAGGGTGGATGAGCAAACTGACCATGACACCATGGTACAGGAAGCCATCCAAGTTGGGGGAGCAAAAAGGAATATAGTGGCAGTAGGGAACTGTACAGTGAGGGGGATTGACATGGTTCTTTGTAGCAAAGAGTGAGAGTCCAGACGGCTGTGTTGCCCGGTGCCAGGGTTCAGGATATCTGCTTGGGGCTGGAGAGGAACCTGCTGTGGGAGGGGGAGGATCCAGTTGTTGTGGTCTGTGTAGACCCTAATGACATGTGTAGAACTAGGAAAGAGGTTCTGTGTAGACAGTATGAGGAGCTAGGCTCTAAATTGAAAAGCAGAACCTCAAAGGTTATTACCTGAGCCGCGTGCAAATTGGCACAGGGTACATAAAATTAGAGATGAATATGTGGCTCAAAGACTGGTGTGGGAGAAGTGGGTTCTGGTTTGCGGGGCACTGGCATCAATACTGGGGAAAGTGGGGTCTGTGCCATTGGGTCGCTCTACGCCTGGGCTGTGCTGGAACCAGTGTTCTTATGAACCGCACAACTAGGGAAGTAGAAAGGGTTTTAAATTAAATAGTGGGGACAAGGAATCAAATGTGGAAAGATGTGATATATTAAAGGGTAGAGACAAGGTAAGAGTGGAAAATAGTAAGATAAAAGCAAAAAACTGCAGATGCTGGAAATCCAAAACAAAAATAAAAATACCTTGAAAAGCTCAGCAGGTCTGACAGCATCTGTGGACAGGAACACAGTTAACATTTCGAGTCCGTATGAATCTTCAACAGAACTAAGGAAAAATAGAAAAAATGTAAAATATAAGCTGGTTTAAGGTGGGGGGGGTGGTGGTTCAGGTAGAGCTGGCTAGAGGGCCAGTGATAGGTGGAGATAACCAAAAGATGTCATAGACAAAAGAACAAAGAGGTGTTGAAGGTGGTGATATTATCTAAGGAATGTGCTAATAGGTGACATTAAGGGTAGAAAGCAGGATGAGCAAGGTACAGATAACCCTAGTGGGGGTGGGGTGGGGGGAAGGGATCAAAATAGGCTAAAAGTTAGAGATAAAACAATGGATGGAAATACATTTAAAAATAATGGAAATAGGTGGGAAAAGAAAAATCTATATAAATTATTGGAAAAAAGGGGGATCGGAAAGGGGGTGGGGATGGAGGAAAGAGTTCATGATCTAAAATTGTTGAACTCATTATTATGTCCAGAAGGCTGTAAAGTGCCTAGTCGGAAGATGAGGTGCTGTTCCTCCAGTTTGCGTTGAGCTTCACTGGAACATTGCAGCAGGCCAAGGATGGACATGTGGGCATGAGAGCACGGTGGAGTGTTGAGCACGGTGGAGTGTTGAAATGGCAAGCGACAGGGAGGTCTGGGTCATGCTTACGGACAGACCGAAGGTGTTCCGCAAAGTGGTCACCCAGTCTGCGTTTGGTCTCTCCAGTGTAGAGAAAACCACATTGGGGCAGTGAATGCAATAGGCTAAATTGAGGGAAGTGCAAGTGAAATGCTGCTTCACTTGAAAGGAGTGTTTGGGTCCTTGGACAGTGAGGAGAGGGGAAGTAAAGGGGCAGGTGTTGCGCCTTCTGCGGTTGCATGGGAAGGGGTTGAGGTGTAGGGGGTGATGAGGAGTGGACCAGGGTGCCCAGGAGGGAACAATCCTTGCAGAATGCCGCCGGGGGGGTGAAGAGAAGATGTGTTTGGTGGTTGGCGGAAATGGCGGAGGATGACCCTTTGAATGCGGAGGCTGGTGGGGTGATAAGTGAGGACAAGGGGCACCCTAGCATGGGAGGGAGAGGAAGGTGTGAGAGCGGATGTGCGGGAGATAGGGAAAATAGTAATATTGGAAATGTGGGTCAGAGAATGGGAGGAAGGGACAGAGAAAAAAACCTAAAAATGCACAAATAATTAAGACTAGATGTTACAAAGATAACAAAAAGACTAAACTAAAGGCTCTGTATCTGAATGTGTGTAGCATTTTTAACAAAGTAAACAAATTGATAGTGCGCATTGAAGTAAATAAACATGACTTGTTAGCCATTATGGAGATCTTGCTGCATGATAACAAGGATTAGGTCCTGAATATTGAGAGGTATTGAAAGAATAGGAAGCTAGGTAAAGGTGGAGGGGTAGCACTGTTAATCAAGGATGGCATTTGTGCAATAGTTAGAGATAACCTTGGTTCAGGAGATCAGGATATAGAGTTTGTTTGAGTGGAGATGAGGAGTAGTAGGGGAAAGAAGTCACTAGTGGGAGTGGTCTACAGGCCCCCTTAATAATAACCACAATGAAGGACAAAATATGCAAGAAGAAACATTGTGTGCTTATCATAAAGGGAGAGCAGTAAGCACGAGTGATTTTAATCTACATACAAATTGGAAAAATCAATTTGGCAGTAATAGCCTGAATGAGGAGTTCATAGAATGCTTTTGAGATAGTTTCTTAGAACAGCATGTTCTGGAACCAACCAGAGAGCAGGTTAGATTAGACTCGGTATTGTGTAATGTGACAGAGTTAATTAATGACCTCAGAGTGAAAACACCCCTTGGTAGCAGCGACCACAATATGATTGACTTTTACATCCAGTTTGAAAGGGAGGAGAGTGGGTCTAAGACTAGTATTTTGAACTTCAATAAAGGCAACTATGTGGGGGTGAAAGCTGAGTTGAAGTGAACTGAGATACTAGGCTAGAGGGTAGGTCAATAGAGAAGCAGTGACAGACATTTATGGGGATATCTCAGACTGCTCAGAATAAGTTTATTCCTACGATAAAGAAAAATTCTAAACCATCCATGGTTAACTAAAGAAGTTAAGGAAAGCATCAAACTTAAGGTAAAAGCATTTAACTGCACAAAGACAAGTGGTAGGTCAGATGACTGGTCAGAATATAAAGAACAGCAGAGAATGACTAAAAGGTTAATCGGGAGAAAGAAATTGAGGGAAAGCTAGCTAGAAATGTAAAAATGGATAGCAAGAGTTTCTACAGGTATTTAAAAGGAAAAGAGTAAGTAAAGTGAGAGTTGGTCCTCTAGAGAGTGAGCATTTCTATTTTACTCATTCATGGGATGTGGGCATCACTGGCTCGGCCAGAATTTATTCCCCAACCTTAATTGCCCTTGTTCAGACAGCTTTTGAGAGCCAACCACATTGCTGTGGGCCTGGAGTCACATGTAGGCCAGGTAAGGACAGCAGATTTGCTTCTCTGGGGGACATTTCGTGAACCAGATGGGTTTTTACAACAATCAGCAATGATTTTGTGGTCATCATTAGACTTGACTGAAGTATACAAGATCCTGAACGGCCTTGACAAGGTGGATGTCGAAAGGATGTTTCCTCTTGTGGGTGAGTCCAGAACTAGGAGGCACTGTTTTAAAATTAGGGGTTGCCCTTTTAGGACAGAGATTAGGAGAAAGTTTTTCTCTCAGTGGGTTGTGCAACTTTGGAATTCTCTGCCTCAGAAGGCAATGGAGGCGGGGTCACTGAATATCTTTAAGGCAGAGGTAGATAGATTCTTGTTAGGCAAGGGAATCAAAGGTTATTGGGGGTAGATGAGAATGTGGAAGTCGAAACACAAGAAGATCAGCCATGATCTTATTGAATGGTGGATCAGGCTCGAGGTGCCGAATGTCCTGCTCCTATTTTGTTTGTTCGTATAAGGCAGAATTTTCCCTGAATTGCACTAAGTTTGGTGACGGGCGTAAAAAAAGACATTTTTTCTGCCAGCCGCAAAGGTGGATTCATCCACCTCCCGGTGTGTCCTGCCACATTAATAATGCGTATACGGGCAACACACCAGATCACTGGCAGTCGGGCTGTGACCTCAGTGCTTCTTCGCTATGGGTGCCATATTTAAAGCGCAGCCTACTTCATGTGTACAGACTGGGACTGCTCCAGGCAACAGATGACCCTGGAAGCAAAGAAGACAGCAGCCTACTTCATGTGTACAGACTGGGACTGCTCCAGGCAACAGATGACCCTGGAAGCAAAGAAGACAGCAGCCCCCACATTTAGCGATGCCTCTCTGGGGCGCCTGCTGGATGCAGTGGAAGCCTGTTGCAAACTCCTGTACCTCTGCTCTGGGCGAAGGCCAGCCACCAAGCTCACCAATCCAGCATGGCAGGCGGTGGCAGCAGTAGTGAGCACGAATGACCTCCAAAAGAGGACAGGCACCCAGTGCCACAAGAGGATGTATGATCTCCTCCATTCTGCCAGGGTGAGTCACTCTACTCATCACTCCCAACTCACAAGTCCAGCACACATCCACAGGGTATGCACTCACTGCCAGCTCAAGGGGCATCGCCACCCATTCTCACACAAACACCCTCATCTCCCCTGCCCATGTCCCCATGCCGTCCATTGCACCACTCACACTCCACACATGCCAGGATTCCTTCTCATTTGGCCTGGCAGGCACCTTGCTTACACTCTCTCCATCTGTCTCCATGCAGGATAAGCTAGCCCACAACAACAAGGAGACGTCCCAGACGGTGGGGAGGAATGCCCATGCTGAAGGTCCTCATGGCCTTTGAAAACTGAGCCATCCAGCTGGCCGGTGAGGAGCTGGACCGGTCCTGTGCTGACGGTGAGGTTGGCGGTGCTCAACCAAGTGAGGATCCAACACTACAACATCCATCAAACAACCATACTGTGAGCGATGCCTCCTGTTTCACTGTCCCTTGCCATGCATTAATTATCTATCTTTTCTCTTGCAGGCACAGCTGGGAAGAAGCCAAGGGAGGCCTGAGCCAGGTTATCGACTTCAGCCACGAGGTCTCCTCAGAAGAGGAACCCACAGACACACCAATGGAAGATCTATCACGGACCTTGGTTCAGAACATTGGTCCTGCACTGCTGCCGGAGCTGTACTCCATTGCTATAGCCCTTTGTGATATCCATCAATGTCAACGCAAGAGGTGCACGGAGCATCTCAAACTCATTCTAACTGCCCCTTCGTCTCAAGAAGGCAGCCAGGGGCCCTTGGGCTCCCATAGGGAGCAGGATCAGCTTGTGCACACCACACGGCCATCCACCCAAGTGTCCAGGAGTGCCCAGTCCATCCGATTCCCCTGTTCCTCCAAACCCCGACCTCTGATTGTTTGCTCCACCAAAGCCCCATTCGCTGCACGAGCCTCGTTATACCGTCGCTCTGCTGCAGTCTGAGGCCGCCGCAAGGGCATCATCAGCCAAGTCCTCTCTGGGTAGCCCTTGTCCCCGAGGAGCCAACCCTGCAGCCTCTGTGGACCCTGGGAAATGCCAGGGATCTGAGACCTGCTGAGGATGTAGGAGTCATGGACACTCCCTGGGAATCATGTGCAGACCTGTAGGATGCATTTGTGGCAGTTGCAGACTAGCTGAACATTCAGCAAATGGAAGCCCTTGCAGTTGACATCGTTGACTGCTTCCTGCCATGGAGATCTAAGCGTCATGTGTGTGCAGTCAATGGCACCCTGCACCTGTGGAAAACCAGAGAACTGCACCAATCCCAACGCTCTTACTTCCTGGCTTTCCTGATTCTGGTCAAAATTCGCCAAGTTCTGTGCCTTCCTGAAGATGGCGTCCATGACCTCCTAGACACATCTGTGGCTAGAGGCTTGTGAGATCCCGCATAGGTCAACTGTGGAGTCCTGGAAAGGAGGCACTGGTATGGAAATTGAGTGCCGTGGTCACTTTCACAGCCACTGGCAGTAGATTTCCTCCAACTCCCCGTGACATCAAATCCTGCAGCAGGTGGCAGATGTGGCCGACTAGTTCTCTAGACATTCGCAGTCTTCGGCGACACTGGTTCTCGCTCATCTCGCCATCTATAGAACCTGGGTCTAGCAAGGTACCTACGAGCGACAGTTCACTGTGGATCTTCAGCTGTGTGCAGAGGTGGCCCTGCTGAATCTTTAACCTGAGGGTGGTGCTCCTCCCTTTGCCAAGCCAGGCACCCCCATCACCATCTTCCTCTTCTGCTCCATAGGCCACTCAGCTTCATGCTGTGCTCTCAGCTCAAGCGCAGGAATTATCTTAACCTGCACTGCAAAGCTGCACTGTTAACTTTAGCCATGAGGGATACTGGTCCAAACCTTAATAAACACATTGCAAGGGGCTCTGAGTGCCTCCATCAGTGACTGTTCCCTGCCCACTTTTCACAACGGGATTCTACAATTTACCCAGTCATCTATTTGTTCCGCAGGCGCTTAAAACTCTCATTAATTTGCAAGGGGCAAAGGAATAACGATATATTTCCAAGCTAGGAAGGTGAATGACTTGGAGGGGAGCTTCAAGGTGGTGGTGTTCCCACATATCTGTTGCCCTTGTCCTTTTAAATGGTAGTGGTTGTGGGTTTGGATGGTGCTTCCGAAAAAGCCTTGGTGAATTCCTGCAGTGCATCTTGTAGATGGTGCACACTGCTGCTACTGTGCGTTGGCGGTGGAGGGAGTGAATGTTTGTGGATGGGGTGCAAATCAAGTGGGCTGCTTTGTCCCGGGTGATATCGAGCTTCTTGAGTGTTGTGGGAGCTGCACTCATCCATGCAAGTGGGGAGTATTCCATCGCAAAACAAAAACAGAATTACCTGGAAAAACTCAGCAGGTCTGGCAGCATCGGTGGAGAAGAAATCAGTTAACGTTTCGAGCCTTCACGGCCCTTCGGCAGAACTGAAGCATAGTTAGGAGAGGGGAGAAATATAAGCTGGTTTAAGGTGGGGGGGCGGGGGGAGAGAGAAGTTGAGGGTGTGGTGATTGTGGAGATAAGCAAGCAGTGATAGGAGCAGATAATCAAAAGATGTCACAGACAAAAGGATCAAAGAGGTGTTGAAGGTGGTGATATTTGTCTAAGAAAAGTGCTAATTAAGAATGGAAGACAGGACACTCAAAGTACAGCTCTAGTGGGGGTGGGGTGGAAAGACTAAAGGTTTTAGTTTTAGATTTAAAAATAATGGAAATAGGTGGGGAAAGAAGAATCTATATAAATTATTGAAAAAAAAAAAGGGGGAGGGGGGAGAAACGGGGTGGGGGTGGGGGTGGGGGTGGGGGGAGGGGGAATTTAAGATCTAAAGTTGTTGAATTCAATATTCAGCCCGGAAGGCTGTAAAGTGCCTAGTCGGAAGATGAGGTGCTGTTCCTCCAGTTTGCGTTGGGCTTCACTGGAACAATGCAGCAAGCCAAGGACAGACATGTGGGCAAGAGAACAGGGTGGAGTGTTAAAATGGCAAGCGACAGGGAGGTTTGGGTTTTTCTTGCGGACAGACCGCAGGTGTTCTGCAAAGTGGTGGCCCAGTTTGCGTTTGGTCTCTCCAATTTCTGATTTCTTCTCCACCGATGCTGCCAGACCTGCTGAGTTTTTCCAGGTAATTCTGTTTTTGTTTTGGATTTCCAGCATCCGCAGTAGCTTTTAGCTTTTTGTTTTTATCTCAGTATTCCATCGCACCCTGACTTGTGCCTTGTAGATGGTCGACAGGCTTTGGGGAGTCAAGAGGTGAGTACTTGTCACACGATTCATAGCCTCTGACCTGCTCTTGTAGCCGTAGTATTTATATGGCTAGTCAAGTTCAATTTCTGGACAATGGTAACCCGCAGGATGTTGATAGTGGGGGATTCAGTGATGGTAATGCCATTGAACATCAGAGGGCGATGGTTAGATTCTCTCTTGTTAGAGATGGTCATTGCCTGGCACTTGTGTGGCATGAATGTTACTTGCCACTTGTCAGACCAAGCCTGGATATTGTCCAGATTTTGCTGCATTTGGACATGGGCTGCTTCAGTATCTGAGGAGTTGCGAATGTATGGAACATTGTGCAAATCATCAGCGACCATCCCCACTTCTGACCTTATGATGGAAGGAAGATCATTGATGAAGCAACAGAAGATGGTTGGGCCGAGGATACTACCCCGAAGAACTCCTGCAGTGATGCCCTGGAATTGAGATGATTGGCCTCCAACGACCACAACCATCTTCCTTTGTGCTAGGTATGACTCCAACCAGTTGAGAGGTTTACCCCTGATTCCCGTTGACTCCAGTTTTGCTAGGTCTCTTTGAAGCCACAATTGATCAAATGCTGCCTAATGTCAAGGGCAGTCACTCTCACCTCACGCCAATATGGGCAGTATATTTGACGTGAGGGGGGTATGATTCCGACAAGGGTCATCTCGCAATATTTTCCGCTCATGCTGCCAAACACACCTGCTGCAAACAGGAACGGTAAATTCTGGACATAGTAATCAACATTTGGATCCAGGACTGGAGCTGAATAATGAGCTGGAAAGTCTGGAGTTGGCACTTCTCTTGCCTCCAACTCCTCAAAATTCTGATTGGCTGTTGAAACACTGCAGTTGCAATTGCATCATAGGAGTCCTCATCACATGAGTGCAACCAACACCAAACCCAGAGATCAAATGATCCTGAAAAATCCGCACATTAAAATACCATAGACAGACCTTCTGAACTTATGCTCAGATTTCCCATGGGATATTGGACCCACACGCCCTGTCTATCACCAAGTCATTAATCAGCGCTTCAGTCTCTGGAGTGTAGCTGGAACTGGTGATCTTCACACGCGGAAGGACAAGTGCAGTTCTGACTGACTCAGCACTGATATCTAAATTGCTGTTGTATATACATGTACTATATACATAGTAGTAAACTATATATAAATATATATAGTCATAGCCATTAATTTACTTATGCATTGATAGCATATTACTGATAACCATTTATAAAACACAATAGGAGTAGGAGTCTGCCAGACAGCAGCTGCCTCACCATTTAATAAGATCGTGGCTGAATTTCTACTTCAAGACCACTTCTTTACCTGATCCCCATATCCCTCAATTCCCTTAGTGCCCAAAAATCAATTGATCATATACTTCAATCCCCTCATCGGCTGAATATCCACAGCTCCCTATTGGAGAATTCCAAAGATTTACATGTCTGAATAAAGAAGTTTCTGCTCAACTCCGTCCTGTATGACTGACCCCTTATCCTTCGTCCTGGACTCTGCAACCTAAGGAATCAACTCCTCAGCTTCCACCCTGTAAAGTCCTCCAAAAACACTCAAGAAACTTGGCACCATCCAGGGCAAAGTAGCCCACTTGATTGGCACCCTACTCATCACCTTCAACTTTCACTCCTTCCACCACCAATGCAGTGTGTGCCAAGCACAAGATGCACTGCAGCAACTCACCAAGCCTCCCACTTCAGCACCTTCCAAAATCACAAACTCCACCACCCAGAAGGACAAGGGCAGCAGACACATAGGAACACCACCATCTGCATGTTCAGCTCTCAGACACTCACCATCCTGACTTGGAAATAAATCGCCATTTCTTCACTATCACTGGATCAAAATCCTGGAACTCCTTCCCTTACAGCACTGCTGTTGTACCCACACCACATGGACTGTAGCAGTTCAAGAAGGCAGGTCACCACCACAAGACAATTAAGGATAGGCAACAAATGCTCATATCCCACAAATGCATAATAGAGATCAACTGAGTGTAGATGGAGACAGGGAAAAAGAAATTGGGAAGGGGGCCAGTTGGGGAGGAATGAAAGAGAGAGCGGTGAAATAATGAATGAAAGAGGAGACATGAATAAATAAACCATATCACATTAATTTAATGAGAATTATTAGTTTTTTTTCACATTTTGAAATGGTGACCACCCACACCATGCTGGTGATTCACTTTTATACTCAATGTACACACTGTTGACCCATGTTTTTGGAGGGATTGTTCAAGAATTCAAAGGTCATCTTATACGCCGACATCTACATGATGAGTGCAGTAACTTTACTACAGTGCTACTGTCCCCATCATGTCAGCAGTAAATCCCTGGAAGGAGCCAGAGGTGAAGAAATGATCTTGACAACCATTGGTAACGCATGTCCACCTGGTTCTCTTGGAAGAAGCTATTGGCCTCCATTTTCGCAGATGGAGAGGCTCTCTGTCTTTGCAAAAATGATGGCAGAGGCTCGGATCCAGAAGTCCTGTCCCTGATCCCGGCCCCTGCCAATTTGCAAGGTTGGAAGTGGGTCTGGGTTCTAAATATGAGGCACATCTGTGGTTCACAAGGGCAACTGTACATGTTAAATTGCAGCTGCTTCATTCAGATCTGATTTTGGCTAGTGATATGTCTAAAACATGACACGTGCACTTTAGACCAGGTAGGGGAAATCAAAAGCTGCCGGAGTTCTTGGGAGAGGTAGGATACCCTTTTGGATATGGTCCCAGGACACCTTTGGGAGAGGTAAGAGGCCCTTTGGGATTGTTAAAGTAGAAAAGAATATGTACAAAAAGTGCATAAACTCTTTAGAACGGTCAAGCTCATTGGAACCGTCAAGAAAGCTTTCAATCTGTCAAGGGATTTAACTCTCCTAATCCTCAAATTAAAAAAAAACAGTTTGCAGTGTTAAAAAATCGGTGCTTGTTACTTCACTCTGTCTGTTGACATAAGCCTGAGGGTTATTATAAAGAAATAGCACTGCATGGCTGGTTTCACAATCTTTCATTAACACCATCAATTCACTGCTTAATTGACAACTCCAACTGCTTATAAACACTTTGAAGTGGTACTATGAACATATGTTTTCATAAGGGATTGAAGGAATTTAAATGGAGTGAATGTTTCTTTTTAATCAATGAGAATGTTTTTTTAGCTAGTGAATTCATCAATAGACACTTAAGAACTTTATTTAATGTCAGCATGGGTCCTGAGCTCTGCCCATGATTGATACTGCATGACTTGCATGGTGGGTGTAAGAGATAAGTGTGATGGGTGGGATGCATGGGTTGTCATGAGTTGACACTAAGTTGGCATAGGTGCTATAATGGGCCATAAGGGTGGATAGAGGGACATAGGTTGGCATGGAGGGTATGAGGGCCCAATGAGGTTGAAATTGTTAAATTTGCTGATGATACAAAGACAGGTAGGAAAGTAAGCTGTGAAGAGGACATGAGGAGGCTACAAAGGGATATTGATAGGTTAAGTTAAGTGACTAGTGGAGTTCCACAGGGATCAGTGCTGGGACCTTTGCTGTTTGTGGTATACATAAATGATTTGGAGGAAAATGTAACTGGGCTAATTAGTAAGTTTGCAGACAACACTAAGGTTGGAGGAGTTGCAGATAGTGAAGAGGATTGTCAAAGGATACAACGGGATACAGATCGGTTGGAGACTTGGGCGGAGAAATGGCAGATGGAGTTTAATCCGGACAAATGTGAGGTAATGCATTTTGGAAGGTCTAATACAGGCAGGAGTTATACAGTAAATGGCAGAACCCTTAAGTGCATCGATGGGCAGAGGGATCTGGGTGTACAGGTCCACAGGTCACTGAAAGTGGCAACGCAGGTAGATAAGATAGTCAGGAAGGCATATGGCATGCTTGCCTTCATTGGCAGGGGTATTGAGCATAAATGCTGGGAAGTCATGCTGCAGTTGTATAGAACCTTGGTTAGGCCACACTTGGAATATTGCATGCAATTCTGGTCACCACATTACCAGAAGGATATGGAGGCATTGGAGAGGGTGCAGAGGAGGTTTACCAGGATGCTGCCTGGTCTGGAGGTTATTAGCTATGAGGAGAGGTTGGAGAAACTCAGATTGTTCTCACTAGAGCGACGGAGATTGAGGGGCGACTTGATAGAGGTTTACAAAATTATGAGTGGCATGGACAGAAGCTTTTTCCCAGGGTGAAAGAGTCAATTACTAGGGGACATAGATTTAAGGTGAGAGGAGAAAACTATAGAGGAGATGTGAGGGGCAAGTTTTTTACGCAGAGGGTAGTGAGGGTCTGGAATTCGCTGTCAGAGGAGGTGGTGGAAGCAGGTACGATAGTGGTGTTTAAGAGGCAGCTTGACAAATACATGAATAGGATGGGAATAGAGGGATATGGACCCCAGAAGTGCAAAATGTTTTAGTTGACGGGCAATGTGATCGGTGCAGGCTTGGAGGGCCGAAGGGCCTGTTCCTGTGCTGTACTTTTCTTTGTTCTTCTTCTTTATTCTAAGTGAGTAGGCAAAGACCTGGCAAATGGAGTAAAATGTGAGAAAATCTGAAATTATTCATTTTGGCAGGAAGAGTACAAAAGAAGCTTCTTATCTAAATGGTGAGAGGCTGTAGATCTCTGAGATGCAGAGGGATCTGGGTGTCCCAGTGCATAAATTGCAAAAGACTACTATGCAGGTACAGCAAGTAATTAGGAAAACTAATAGGATGTTATAATTTATTGTGAGGGGAATTGATTACAAAAGTAGAAAGGTTATGTTTCAATTATACAGGGCATTGGTGAGACTTGGAGTACTGTGTACATTATTGATCTCCTTATTTAAGGAGGGATCTAAATGCATTGAAAGTAGTTCAGAGAAGGTTTACTAGACCAATACCTGGAATGGGTGGATTATCTTATGAGGAAATGTTGGACAGGCTAGGTTTGTATCCGCTGGAGTTTAGAAGAGTAAGAGGTGATTTTATTGAAACCTTTAAAATCCTGAGGGGTCTTGACAGGGCCGATGTGGAGAGGATATTTCTAGAACTAGGGGTCATTATTTAAAATTAAGGGGTTGTCAATTTAAGACAGAGATGGGTCAAAATCTTTTCTCTCAAAGAGTCGTGAGACTTTGGAACTCTCTTCCTCAAAAGGCAATGGAAGCAGAGTCTTTGAATATTTTTAAGGCAGAGGTAGATAGATTCTTGATAAGCAAAGGGGTGAAAGGTTATTGGGGGGTAGGTGGGAATGTGAAGTTGAGGTTACAGTCAGATCAGCCATGATCTTATTGAATGGTGGAGCTGAGTGGCCTACTCCTGCTCCTCATTCGTATGTATGTCCATGGGGGGTAGGTGGGGGACATGGGTTGGGTAGCAGTGATAGGGCATGGGGAGTGTGTGGGGGTATGAGGGATGAGGGCTGGAGGGCTGTTTTTGTTTTGTTGTTTATATCTATAGCCTTGACAAATTGCTGGAGCACCAAGGCCGGCCTTCCGCTCAGCCCGCGTCCACACCCGCCAGCCTCTGACCTCTTTGCAAGGTCATCCGCCATGACTTCCAGTTTCACCCACCAAACCCCCAATTAAGATCAAAAATCCAAACTTCTGGGGTATTTTTTCCCACATCAGGTTTGCGGAGCTGGGAATTATCCCAATTCTAATTCAGGCCACTGTTTCAGGAGGCTGCAGATGCCAGCAACAACCTACTGTGACAACCTGAGCCTCCTGACGCACCATTGCTCTGTCATGTTGAGACCCTCTGTCTGTGTACTCTGTGCTGGGGTGTTGCCTCCTTCAAGCTAGACCTGTGTGTCCACCCTGTCTACCCTGTGAGCAGCAGTAGATGAGGAGAATACAGCACTGCTATTTTTATTTATGTAACTGATAGCAACTGAGTCTTGTCAATGGAAGAAAAACAGTAAATGCTGGAAAAACTCAGCAGGTCTGGCAGCAGGTCCGGAGAGGGAAACAGAGTTAACGTTTCAAGTCCGTAAGGCTCTTCTTAGCTCTGAAGAAGAGTCATACAGACTCAAAACATTACTCCCGTTTCTCTCTCCACAGGTGTTGCCAGACCTGCTGAATTTTTCGAGCATTTCCTGTTTTTATTTCAGATTTCCAGCATCCGCAGTATTTTGCTTTTATTCTCCTCAATGGAAACTGCCTCGTTCTCCATCACAGACATTATTCCACCTGATGAAATAAATAACAAAACCTAAAACTGAATACACAAATACTGAGCAAAAGGTAATTCCTTTTAATAAGCTGAAGTGTAAATCAATTAATGGATTTTAAATAGATTATATCAGTTTTCAGTGTTTCTCTTGCAAGCACCTTTAATTTTAGTGATTTCAATTTTATCCACTGTTTAGGTTTCAGTTTGGCTTTCATCGCCTACCCAGAGGCTCTTGCACAGTTGCCATGGTCACCTTTATGGTCCATTTTATTTTTCTTCATGCTGCTCACTCTGGGACTTGGTGCTCTGTTTGCAGGTTTCAGTAAGAGTGACATCGCCATATTAAAGCATTCTCTTTGCATTTTATAAAAGAAAGTTATATGAACCGAGGAATGTGATTGTGTCTTAATTGGTGCACAACCCCAGTGCAGCTCATGATGCGCATTTATTACAAGGCCGGTGGCAGGACCAGAGGAAATTAGTCCCCCAGCCTCATTTATTTATTACCAGTTAGAACCTCAGGGAGAGCTCACCGATCCCGGGAGAATGAAGGTCAGACGTGAGCAGAACCTGGGAGAACAATCCTGTGCCTCATGGCTCCGCAATGGGATACATAAAAAAAATTAAACTTATCTTTTGAGAGAGAGCCTCTTGCTGTCCCTGTTACAGCCATTAGTTGACCTCCAAGTGCCTGAAAATTTTACAGCAGTGTGTTTGGAACATGTCAGGTCATTCGCTGACACATTGTGCAAAGACAGCCTCAAGCAGTCCTTGGACCTGTGTTTTGAACATGCAAAAGGGCTAACAATGGTTTCAGGCCAGGTCCTGGACACCTAAACAGGGACTTTTACTGATAAGCTGTCAGCGCACCTCCGTTGCTGATTGAGCACCAGGCACTACCTGCCATATTGGCCCCTCTTACACTGGCTTCATGCCTGTAAAATTAGTGCAACAAATTTCTGCAGTCTGAACTTTATAACATAGGATGTGAAGGCACTATTTGTGGTGTTAGTGGATGAATATGTAATGTTTCTTTGTGACAATTTCCTCTTCGCTATTTTAATGGGACATCAACCTGTTTATTTCAAATAGGCTCACATCTGCCTTTAACTAACAGCCATACGTATATCACTGCAAAACCTGGAAGAGCTTGTATTGGTTGTGTCTCTATTGGGAGGAATCTCACCTCTGCATCAGCAGGTTGAGTGTTCATTTCTGACTGATCTTTTTCCCTGGACATTGTCACTATCTCTTCCCTATAAATACCATTAGGATCAAATCTCACATTTAACCCTTTCAGACGTGCTGATAACTTTTGAGGCACCTTGACAATCAGTAGTTATAACCCAATTTATGTAATAAATGATGCCATTCATCCCATTCCAGCTGTAGTGGTGCTAACTCTTTAGCTACTGTTATCTAATCTAATGCCATTGCCTTGCCCACTCCATAGGTGCAATTCTCCTGGTCCCACAGAGATGGATTTGGAGGTGGTACTGGGAGCAAAATTAGAAAATCTCTTATTGGAAAGCTCCCTGACTTGATCCTTCCTCCTAGCAATCTTGCTGGAGCCAGGGTCTGACTGGCACCGGCTATCTGCCTTACTAGCAGCGGTGGGTAACTTGTTAGCAGCAATACTAATTAGCAATACTAATTAATTAGTCGTCCACTTGGGGGCTACTATTCCCCAATCTAATTCCATTTCCCCACCTATCTGATACACCGTTTTAAAATTCTTCCTCTTTAAACACTGACCTAATTTCCTTTTTACTGATCCTCAGTCTCTTTCTCAACAGCCACTTATGATAAAATAATTCTCATTCTAATGTTTGAAGTATTTCTTCTGTTCTCGCCCTTTGACCTTTTAGTGATAATTCTCCACTAATATTCCCATGTTAACAATTCAACAACCACTGACACAAACTTTCACAATTTGCCTGCTATTATTTTGAAATCCTCCATCGTCTCACCTCACTCTTTCTCTTCTGGTGAAAAAGCTTCAATTTTTCAAGCCTTTCTTTCTCGCCATAACCTCTAATTCTAGGATAAAAGCAAAATACTGTGGATGCTAGAAATCTGAAAGAAAAACTGAAAGTGCTGGAAAACTCAGCAGGTCTTGCAGCATCTTTGGAAAGAGAAACAGAGCTAACGTTTCTGTTAGAGTTGATTTTCTAGGCAACTTTTTTGGTGGGCACATTTAACTTTATTTACAAGACAGCAGCAGCAACTACACATGTGCATCAAACTCCATGACTAAAGGGTAACTCTCTCTTCGAGGCTCCCCGTGCTGCTAACGCATTGGTTTACACAGATCATGTGATCTTACAACATAGGATTATCCTTAAAGCTACAGTCCTACATTTATCAAAACTATAGTTACGACATTCCCCCCCTTTAACTTTTCTGTACATTTTGTATTTACAAGGATATGCATCTCATGACATTGCAATATTTACACAGGTCATGAAGTTACAAGTTCAGTCTTCCAGGTGGTTTCCTGATCCATGTGGAACGTTGTGGCTCCACGACTTCTGATTCTTTTATAGGAAACAAGTTCTCTTGAACCACTTTAACATCAGGTACCTCATTAGGCACAGGCAGTTCAGAGATATCTGGCATGCCTATCCTTGGTTGAACAACTTCAGCAGGAACCACAGGTTCAGCAATGGTTACAGGTGGAACATCATTTTGTTGGGGTATCACTCTTTTTCTTAAATGATCCACATGCTTATGGGTGATCCGGCCCTCCACTTCCACGTGGTCCAGTCACAGAGCTTACTTTACCAGGTAACCACTTCGGTCCTCCACTGAAATTCCTTACACATACTGCTTCCCCAATAGTAAATTGTCGCTCACGACTATGCAAATCATAAGTCACTTTTTGTTTCCCTTGACTTTTCTCCACCTTCCCCTCCAAATTGGGAAGTATTAGACTTAGTCTTGGTCGAAAACTAGACCTCATCAGTAACTCTGCAAGTGTTGCTCCTGTCGTACTGTTGGGTCGGGGGGAGGGGGTTGGGGGGGTGGGGTCGGTGCTGTTCTGTAGTGAAATAGGAAGCAAGCGAGTCTACTTTCCAACAATTCATCTGTTAACTTCTTCATTCCCTCATTAAAAGTGTGTACACCTCTTTCTGCCAGTCCATTAGACGACGGATGGTATGGTGCAGCCTTCACGGGGTTAGTACCATTGATGCTGACAAATCGTTGAAGATCAGGGCTTGTAAATGCAGTCCCATTATCTGAGATGATTACCTCTGGCAATCCATGGATCGCAAATCTTTGGCGTAGTTTTTCTATAGTAGTGCCTGACGATGATGACTTTATCTCATAAACGTCTAACCACTAAGAATGAGCATCTATAATTAGTAGAAACATGTTTCCAAAGAAAGACCGATGTAACCTATGAGCAGTCGCAACCAGGGTCTGCCAGACTACTCCCATGGGCGTAATGGGGCTGCCACCGGCAACTCCTGTAGCTGTTGACATTGAAAACAATGTTTAGTCACCTTTTCAATATCACCATCCATTCCCGGCCACCAACGATAACTTTGCGCTACCGTCTTCATACTTGAGATTCCCGGATGGGCACTATGTAGTTCTACTAAGAGTGGTTCCCTTCCTTGTGAAGGAGCTACTACTCATGCACCCCATAATAGAATACCATCTTGACTGCTCTTCTCATGTCTTCGGTCGAAAAATGGCTTCAATTCATCAGAGACTGTTTCCTAGGACCAACCATGTAACAGTTGGTCTCTCATTCAAGACAGGACTGGATCACAATTCATCCCGTTTCTTATCTGCCTGACACAAACTGGCGAGGAATCCAGGAAATTCATCACTAATATGATCTCTTGGGGAATTGGGACATGGTCATTGGGCATCGGTACTTGCTATATGAATCCCTGGTCTATGTACAAAGGTGTATTCATATTGATGCCAAAATTAGGGCCTATCTTTGCATTCATGCAGAAGCTATGGGAGGTATAGCCTTTTACTCGTTAAACAGATCCAAAAGTTGTTTGTGGTCTCATACTATCATGAAGTGTCATCCATGCATGTATTGGTGGAATTTGTTTACACCAAATATAATTGACAGACCTTCCTTTTCGAAATGAGAATATTCTTTCTCAGCTGTGGTAAGGGTCCTGGATACATAGTCTATTGGCTTCTCTGTACTGTTGTCCACCTTGTGAGATAGTACCGCTCCCACTCCATAGGAGGACACATCGCAGGTTAGCAACAATTCCTTTGCCAGGTCGTAGTGCACTAACAAATTTGAAGAGTGCAAGAGCTGTTTTACTTCCATAAAGGCTTCTTCTTGGGATGACTCCCAAACCGAACACTAGTTTGCCTTGAGCAGTGAATGTAGAGGGGCTAGAACTGTTGATAAATTTGGTAGAAATCGGCCATAATAATTTTTCATCCCTAAAAATGATTTACGTTGAGAGGTGTTCTTAGGTGCAGGTGCCTCTCTGATTGCTTTAACCTTTTCTTCAACAGGGTGTAACCCTGGGCATTTACCCAGTGGCCCAAATAAGTGACTTCATTTGCCTGAAAAGTGCATTTTTCCTTCTTCAGGTGCACCCCTGCTTCTAAAAATCATTTCAGGGCTTCCTCTAGGTTAGCCAAGTGTTCATTTTCTGTGAATCCAGTTCTCAGTACATCGTCCAGGTGGACCACAACTTGAGGTAGTCCCTGTAGCAAGTTCTCCATCGTCATCTGAAAAATGGCACAGGCCGAGGAAATACCGAAGGGCAGGTGTGCATATTGATATAACCCTTTGTGGGTATTTATGTTCATAAATTTCGGGAGGCATCATCCAGCTCCAGTTGCTGATGTGCGTGACTCATGTCAAGCTTTGTATACATTGTCTCTCCTGCTAATTTGGCACCGAGGTCTTCAACCTTGGGAATAGGGCACCTGTCCAGTTTGGCTGCTCTGTTAACCATTAGTTTATAGTCCCCACAGATCCGGGTGGTCTGGTCTGATTTAAGTACAGGGACTATGGGTCTGCCCCACTCTGAGAACTGAACTTCTTTTATGACACCCAGCCTCTCTGGCCGGTTCAACTCAGCGTCAACCTTCTCTCTCAGGGCGTTTGGCACCGGTCTTGCTTTCAAGAAACGAGGAGTTGCTTCTGGATCCATGTAAGCCTTGGCCTTTGGGCCTTGGATTTTTCCCAGTTCATCCTTGAAGATGGTGTCATGTTTTTTTAGCAGTTCTGGTAGTCCCCCTGCTCACAACTGGAAGATTTTAGACCAGTTTAATTTAATCTCTTTCAACCAATCATGCCCTAGAAGTCTTGGCCCTTCACCTTCTACCACCATCACAGGTAGCTGTGCCGATTGATGCCTATAATAAACAGTTATTCTGGTGATACATTTTACCTGGATTTCTTCACCTGTGTATATTTTCGGCTTGGCAGATGTTTGTTCCAAATTTAATTGTTTATTTAAATGTCTTAAAGTGTGTTCTCCCATTATAGTGGTAGAAACACTCGTGTCTCCTTCCATGTTTAAGGGTTTACCATTCACTTGCACTGTGACAATAGTCGGCTCTGTCTTCCCAGCTTTCATGTTGAATAATGAATAAATGTTAGAATTGGCTGTTTCTGGCTCTTCTACACTATAGACTTCATTAGACTTCGATTGTTGCCTGGAAGCCTGTTTAAATGTCACTTTGCACTGTTTCAATATGTGTCCACTTATGTGACAAAAATAACACCCTACCTTTTTAAATTGCCAATTGTTAGGAGTATGATTGTTTCCACGTCAATAAAACTTAGTTTTCAACTTTGCTGCTAAGCTGTTTCCTCTAATTTTTCGGTTAGCCGGGGCTGTTACCTGCGGCAGAGTCTCAGCTTTTCGCACCACTTTCGGCTGACTGTTCCCACCCAATGAAGAGAACGGTGCCATTGTGTGCACCTTGAATCGCTTGCAAATCCCATACAGCGCTTTCCATCATTAGCACTATTTCTAACGCATTTTTAGAAACAAGATTCATTTCAGCCAGCAGTCTTTTCTGAATAGCATCCTCCTGCACACCACATACTAAATGATCCCTGAGCACATCATTCAGGGTTACTGAAATCACAATATTCCATTCGTTGTTTCAATTTTGCCACATATGCAGCAAAGGTCTCCCCCTGGGCTCTATTCCATGTATTGAACCTGAACCTCTGCATTGTGACTGAGGGCTTGGGTTGGAAATATCCCTTAATGAGGTCTAATTCACTGAAAGTCTTCGAATCTGGGGCACTGGGGCTGTCAAGCTTCGAACTAAACTGTAGGTCTTGCTCCGACAAATACTCAGAAGAATCGCTCTCCTCTTTTCCTTCCCCATGATTTTGGTGTCTTGAAAGTAGAATGCAAGACATTCTATATCTTGAGACCAGTTGTCTGTGGCTGGTTCAAAGCGATTGATTCTGCCAAACTGTGGCACCTCGGATGAGTATATCTTCCTTTCTTTTAATTATCTTAGATACTCACAGTTGCTAGACGAGGTACAGCACTGGATCTGATTTATCCTCGTCACCAGTTTTTTATAGAGTTGATTTTCCAGACAACTTTTCTTGGTGGACACATTTAACTTTATTTACAAGGCAGCAGCAGCAAGTACATGCGTGCATCAAACTCCATAACTAAAGAATAACTCTGTCTTAGAGGCTCCCCGTGCTGCTAACACATTGGGCAGAATTTTCTGCCTGCCAGGCGGGCCGGCCCGACCCAATCTCCAGCAGGCGGGGAGCCAATCCCCACCGGGGAAGCGGGCCCCACCGTCGTTTTATGTGGGTGGGCCAATTAAGGCCCGCCCAGCGTGACGTCCGGCGGGAAGCGCTATGCGCTTCCTGTGCAGGGGGGGCATTCCCCAAAAGCGAGAGTGCGCTCTTTCACACATGCGCCCAAAAAAGCGCACATCTCCCTGAAGCTAAGTGCTGCCTCAGAGAGATCGCTTACACTTTTAAAAATATGAAAAATAGAAAAAAAAATTCCTAACATGTCCCCCTTATGTGACAATGTCACAAGAGATGGAACATGTTCATAACTTACATAATAAGTTTATTAAACTTTTTAAAACCCTACATGAAACCTCATCCCGCCAGTGGATGAAGTTTTATGTTTTTTCTATTGCCCGCCGGGGCTCCTGGCTGACCTGCCAACCTTAAGGTTGGACGGGCATGTTCTTTAATTGTATGATTGATCCTGACAATGGCCTCAATTGGCTATTGACAGGTCGGCGGGCCCGCAGCTGATTTTGCTGCAGGCCCGCCTTCCTGAAAATTTAAATGGGTCGGGATGACGTCATGGTTTCCCCCGACGTTATCCAGCATCATTTTACGCGTTGGCGAGCAGGCCCCGCCCCCTGCTCACCGACGGCAAAATTCTGCCCATTGGTTTATACAGATCATGTGATCTTACAACATAGGATTATTCTTAAAGCTACAATCCTACATTTATCAAAACTATAATTACTACAGTTTCGAGTCCAATGACTTCTTCAGAACTTTGGTGTTCCAAAGAAGAGTCATATTGGACTTGAAATGTTACTGTTTTTCTCTTCATGGATGCTGCCAGACCTGCTGAGTTTTTACAGCACTTTCTATTTGTATCTCTACTTCTAGGCACCTTTCTAATGAATTTTCTCTGTACCTTTTCTCATTGGCTCCAATATCTTCCTTACAGCGGGACTGCCACAGCTACACATTTCCCAGTTATGTCCTCACCAACAACCTTTCAAAATGTAACATCGATATTCAATATCCCAGTGTAAAAGTCGAGAATGATTGTCATGGTTATTTCAACCAGTACGACTACCTTTAAAAATCTCTGTATCTGCTCCCCTGGATCTCTCTATTCTTCCACATTGTTAACAATCTCACAGAGGGCACTGTGGACTGTGTAAGACCATCAGCAATTTATGCAAAATTCAAGTGATCAGCTCCATATCTCTTTGTTCTGACATTGGTTCACATTTTTTTTCATGAGGTGCTGGTCTATAGCTTGGGTGAAGTCCACACCAGGGAAAGCAGTGGCTGCTGCTGCTGCAAAGACATTTAGCGAATGTCTGTAAACATTAAATTCATTCTGACTTTCATAATAAACCCTAATTGGATTGTGGTTTTGTTCTACAAGTGGAAGAAGTTTCATGTATCTGAAATGGCCATCTTATTGCTTGGGACAGCAAGCACAATAAAGAAGTGAATTCTGCCCTATTTCCTCCGCATGGACCTTGTTCATTTGACTCCAGCCCTCATTCCAATCTTCAACTTCCTCACCTGTTTAGTACAGAGTTCACCCATGGATGGACCTGCAATGGTTTTAAAGAGAGAGGACAGGCTGAGCCCCCCAGTCATTACTGCCCCTCTGAGGGAACATTGCTTGGAACATTGCCTCTCCCTGAAACTTCTTGCTGGGTACATGGAGAGAAGATTGGTCCTCCAATTCCCCTCTTCATCCTCCTTATTACAACCCCTTGTGTCCTAGAAGAAAGGCTGCAATGCCCGGTAATGGGCTTCTGTCTTCTATGCTACAGCAACACTAACCTCTCAAGTTCACTGTAAATGGTTTCAAGAAACAGCAGTAGAATGCAGACACTGAAGGTATCAATCTGCTTCAGCAGGGTCAGATCATTAGATTCCTGTTCCTGGCGTAAACACAGCTTAAGCACAAGCAACCATGTTATAGTCTCTAAAATGGCTACTATATTTGTCCACATAACCATGGTAATGGGAGTATGGCCCAGACCTCCCAGTTCCCAGATCATCGGAGACCTGGCATATATCCAAGATGGGTGTCAGGACCCCGCAGACTCACTAACTTCATGGGAATTGCTTTGTAAGCCTGAACTTCCGATTGGTAATTCCTCTGCTCCTCGAGTGATATTCTGCTTTATAATCTTGTAAAGGGCTGACAATCTGAGCACATCTCTCCAATGTTACACAGAGTGGGTACATGGATAGAGGAATCAGTCCCCACCTGCTCCTTTATTTACAAAGCTTTGGTCTCTCCAGTGGTGGGGTTCTCTGGGACTGTGTAAATTATTAATTAATTACTGATTTCATTTAACTTTTTATATATTCAGAAACAATTATCACAACCCTGCTGGACCAGTTCCCTAAGTTTCTACGACCAAGGTACCTTTATCTGATAACTGGAGTTTGGTTCTCATTTTATTTCCTTGGTCTTGAATGTGTAACACAAGTATGTTCTCCTTCAATAGCTTGCTATGTTTCCATGTAGTGCTGGTTATGACTCTATGGAACCAGAAATTTCACAGGATTCAGTGATGAAGAAGGACCTTGTATGTTGGTCCTGTTGCTTTTTCCATTTGTTTAATATTGTGCAGTGATGGTGTGGGGCTGACTGACCCTTCCCCATCAACTGTTACCAAATACAGAGCCGGCTTAAAGAGATGATTCTCAGCTTTGTTAACAGGGTGTGAATTAGATTTATCAATGGGATATTGTTTGCAACCTTTTATTTCCATGTAGGAATGACCCCTTCAGTAAGGTTCAGTCTCTATGTTAGTTTGACTCAGTTGGTAACACTCACCCCTCTGATCAGAAGATTGAGGCTTGTTAATCCCTAGCCTAGGAATCAGGTATATCAGCAAATTCTTCAACACAATGAAGACGCATGGTAATGTGCACGTGGGATTCATTTCCTTGTATAAGTCTGGAGGAAAAACCTTGGGATCATTGAAAAGCAAACAATTAGATGCTGCAAAGAAGGGATGTTAGCAATACCTTAATGGTTTAATAAAGATGAACTAAATGGCCTTCCTGAGATATAAATATGTTATAGTCAATGAAAAGGCTACCATATTTACCCACATAACCATGGTAATGGGAGTATGGCCCAGATCTTCCAGTCCCCAGATCGTTGGAGATCTGGCGTATATCCAAGATGGGTATCAGGACCCTGCAGAAGCCCCGACTCACAAACTTCATGGGAATGGCTCTGTAAGTTTGAACTTCCAATGGGTAATTCCTCTGCTTCCTGGGATTATTCGAAAAGATCACTTATTCTGAGTTAGAATCAGAGGCTTTGGACAGTTCCATTTTACTTACCTGAACAGTTAACTAGGAAATGTGAGACAGAAAAATCCTAATCTAACTCCTGGGTAACTATATAACTGAGACACAATCACTACATTGACCATGATGACGCTCCCCCTCAAACCCACTTCCAACTGTCCCTTCTGCCCCTTGAGACCGTCCCCCTGACTACATATCTTCCCCCTTAACTCCCTTTCTACCCACCCTGTGCCCCAGCAATCCCCCGACCCATGACTCCCACCTACCCCCCAACTCTTCCACCACCCAACTTACCCTCCTCAACCTGATCTGACCTGACTACCCCACGAACTACTTACTACCTCACCCACCTGCCACCCTACCCACATGCCATCCAGCTAACCTAACCACCTGCCACCCTATTACCTTACTCACCTGCCACTCTACCCACCTGCCACTCTACCCACCTGCTACCCTACCCACCTGCCACCCTACCCACTTACCCACTTAGCTCATCCACCTGCCCACTTACTCATTCAGCCATTCACCCATATACTCATTCACTAATAAGTGGGGCCTTTAAACAATTACCTGAAAATGGCAGCTAGGGCTGTTAAGAGGTTGTTGGTTCTGTGCTGATTCTCTTCACTGCTGTCCCTGTGGGTTCCCGCACTGAGGGAGTTCTTCAGGAACCTGCAATGGACATTTGGCCTGAAATACCATATCCAGGTCGGTGGGCAGTTTCCTGTCTGCTCAGCATTGGACAAAGTGGTTCCAATGCCGATCAGAAGATTCTGGACCAGTATAATCCTTCGGAGCCCTTTTCAAGGCACTGGATAGAATGTAAATGGTGGATCAAAGTTGCTGTGTGTGTAAATATCTCAAACATTAATAACTACATGGGAGTATCTGGCAAGAAGTGTTTTTATTCCAAATGAAGTCCAGGTGGAGCAGAGAGGTAGCAACGTGACAGCGTAGCCAAGTTAAGTGTTGCTTTAAAATTGAATAAAAATGGCAATTTAATGTTACAGACTGCTTCTGTTGAATGGAGAGTTTATTGTTTTATATACAGCATATTTTCTTTTCAGGCTGGGATTTACTGGATAAAATTAATTGATCATTTCTGTGCTGGATGGGGCATTCTCTTAGCTGCTCTGTTGGAACTCCTGGGTCAAAGCTGGATTTATGGTAAGTTCCACAGGGAAAACACAGAAACAAAATGAAATCATTAAACTTTTTAACTAGCACCCTGCATCTTCAGAAGAATCAAGACAAATGAATTGGTTGACTCAATGTAGATAGTCCTTCTGAAGATGATGTGAATTCAGGTGTTGTCCTCAATTTTCAAAGATTTTTCCCTGATTGGTTCCAAACACCAGTAAGACAAAGGCAGAGTCTTCTGCACTAACACCCATACAGTCCTCTTGTTCTTGTTGAGTTACAGCTGCCTGTCATTGGGGTAAATTTTACTGCAGCAATTTCCCTGTTAATGGTTGATGGGGATATTGTCCAAACATCTTCACTCCAAACTGCCCTGAAGACTGGACAAACCAAGTGATTGTGTCTCTCTCCGTTTTCTTGTTATTCACAGGGGTAAACAGATTCATCAAGGACATTGAGATGATGATTGGCAAAAGGAATTGGCTCTTCTGGCTGTGGTGGAGAATGTGTTGGGTTTTTATCTCTCCGTGTTTGCTGACAGTAAGGAGATGAAATCTTTTAGCAATTTTAAACTAAAAATAATCATTCTACAGATAGCCTATCTCATCACATTCCTGAGCTTTTTTTTGTACGTTCATTGCATTCAGGTAATCTTGTTCTGGTCCTTAGCAACATTTTCCCCACCGACATATGGATCCGTTGAGTACCCTGTCTGGGCAACAGTACTTGGCTGGTGTATGATAACCTTCTGTGTTATGTGGATCCCCATTGTCGCCATTGTGAGAGTTGTCCAAGCTGAGGGCTCCACCTTGTGCCAGGTAAGGAAAGACAATGATACCTTTCAAAGTTATTGGGCAGAATTTCTGTGAAGATCCCCCAATCTCTCACTGTTACTTTAACAGCAGCTCACCTGGGAAAATAGTACAGAATTTTTTTATTGTGATTTTAATTATTTAAACTTAAGTCACAGAAGGACACCATTCAGCCTGCCATATTTGAGCTTGCTCCTTCAATGAACATCCATGCTTACTCCCAGGCTATGGGTTTTTTTTGTGTGAATGTCAGCTATGGCTCAGTTGATAGCCATCTCATCTCATCTCCTCAGTCAGGAGCTTGTGTGTTCAAATCCCACTTCAGGACTTGAGCAGAAAAATCAAGGTGGATGCTCTTGTGCAGGACTGAGGGATTGTGTGTACTGTTGAAGTTGTTGCCTTTTGGATGAAATGTTAAATCGAGGTCCTGGCTAGTCTCTCAGGTGAACATGAAAGACCCCATGACACTATTTTGAAAAAAATGCTGGGGAGTTAGTCACATTGTCCTGGCCAATATTTACCTCTCAGTGAACACAGTTGGCCGCATGACAACGTAACTATACTTCAAAACTACTTCATTGTTTGTTAAGTGCTTTGAAGTGCTGATTGGCCATGACAGGTGCAATACAAATGCAAATCATTTTTGTTGTCCATAAACCTGTAAGTTCCTCACTTTTAAAATTATTTATGGAATCAGCTTCCACCATCTTTTTGGACAAGTTGTTACAGATCTTGACAATTCTCTGAGTGAAACAAAATCTTCTCTTTATCTCCCTCTCGATCTTTTGCCAATTATTTTTAATCCATTTAGTTTGGCTGTTGACGCCCTTGCCAGAGGGAATAGCTTTTCTCTCTACTCTAATGAAAACCTCTCCTCATCTTGTAAATGCCTAATGTTGGGTTCCTGACCTCAGAATGGAAATCCAGGCCCACATGTTTATAAAAT
Source organism: Cetorhinus maximus (assembly GCF_964194155.1). NCBI lineage: Eukaryota > Metazoa > Chordata > Chondrichthyes > Lamniformes > Cetorhinidae > Cetorhinus > Cetorhinus maximus. The sequence continues at coordinate 62,264,919 of NC_135886.1, forward strand.
GTTTTAGGATTCAACTTAGTTTTCCCTGTTAATCTTCTCTCATACCTACTCTTTTCTTCCCATATCATTCAATTCTCTTGTGTACTTACTATAATTTTCCAAGTCATTAACTGAATCTTGCTCCTGATATTTATCATAAGCTTTATTTGCTTTATCATAACTTTTAATTTTATTTTGTCATCCAAGGTGCATTAGCTTTGAATGCTCGACCTATTCTGTGTACAGGAATATGCCTTGATTCTCCCTGAACTCTCTCCTGAATGTCCTTGTTTCTCTGACACTGCTTTACCCTTCCTAAATCACTGAGATGATCTCTTCCCACATTCAGCATTTTTACATTTGATATTTTCTGGTGTCTTCCCATAATTTCTGTAAACCAAATTATGTTGTGGTCACTGTTAGTTGTTTGATCTCAACTCAACTGTCCTGCTTCATTTTCCTGAACTAAATCCAACACGTCTTTATTTCTAGTTGGATTCGAGACATGATGATGACGGAACTCCTCTGTGCACATTTTAGAAATTCTGCCCCTTCCCTACTCTTAGAAGTATATATATCCCAAACTATATTAGGAAAATTAAAGTCACCAATTCCAATTTAGTTGCATTTTTAAAACATTTGCCAATGAATTTGCTCAACCCACCTTCTCAAAGTCTGGAAAATTACTTTAAATAAAAATTCTCAGCAGTAATCAGATCCCCCTGTGATCCTTAACTCAGAAATATTCAGTCTCAGAACCATGTGACATATCTGTTCCGTTTGGAACTATAACATTGTTCTTAATCAACCCTGCCACTCCCACTTCCCTTTTTCCTACTCTATCATTCCTGACTACTTAAAAGTGTCAAGAACTAATTGCTGACTGTGCTTGAGCCAGGTCTCTGTTACTCAACCATGCAATGATCCCATGTAATAATTTAAGACTGCTGGCTCATCAACTTATTTGTTACATTATGGACATTGACATAGGTGCAGTTTAATACTTCCTTTGTCACTCAATCTTGCCACTTTGCTCAATTTGGTCCCTGCAATTTTGGGAATATTTCTAATTTCACTACTGTTTCTATCTCTCTGATCTTCTACTTTCTTCTACTACTTTTTTGGTTCTAGTAAGGCTTCCAAATTAGTTTAAGCCCTCCAAACCAATCTATCCCTAGCAAACTAATTGTCTCTCCCTGAGTAAGATTTTTTCCCTTATTAAGTATTGGGATCATCTGGACCTCCCCCGACAACTTGACTTCCTTGTTGGAACAAACTGCCAGATAATCTGATTAGGGTCAGTTGCTTTTTTTCTGCTTGGAAGTTAATGGTGGGCAAAAATCAGGCAGAAATTATTAATCATTTCACTTACCCTTTCACAGAAAATTTCTGCCGCTTGCACATCAGCTCCTGATTGGGGTCCATACTTGGAACAACACAGGGGGGAAAGATACAGAAAAAAGCCTGATTCTATAGAAAGCCCGACTGTGTGAAACTTCTTGCTATGCCTGAGATGTAAAAGATTTACGGAAGATGACTGTCAAACTTGTATACATTGCCCTGAAAATCCATCACTGTTTTGATGTGCCCTCACCGTAATATCAGTGAGTGTTCTCCAGAACAGTCAGCACCTTGGTTCAGACCCAGATATGCCAGCTCCTAACTCTTTTTGATATTTCCCCTATGTCTGTTGGGGGGTGAAGCCTCCATGTGTACTAAATAAAGGCAACAACAGAGAAATAGGTGGAGTTTGTAGTGGGGCCCCTAATTATCAAAGAGATTGAGGAGGCCTGGACTCAATAGAAGATCAGAAGTTTAAAAAACTGTTCAGTCTGGGCCCTGTGAGGGAGTTGCTGGGGAACCATTTGGCTATTTCTACTGAGCAACTTGCACCCTGCACCCCAGCATGGCCACTTCATGCCCTATATGGTTCTTTTGATGTACCCCTCATGGCGGGGGTGCCTGTCCTTGGCATTGGTGAGGTCAGTATCAAAGGTCCCAGTTGGGCAGATAGAGGCATTTGAGTGGGGATATACATTGCCTTTTTTGCTGACTTTCAGGGCCAATCATTTTCAAGTTGAGGAATTTAGAAGTTGTAAAGAAACAGCTTTGTTTCTAATAATTAATTTAGAGACAAGATCAGTAAGTGTGCAGGAAGTACAAATTTGTCCAAATTTGGTTTCTATTCAAAAATACCCCATATATGAAATGATTAAGAAGGGATCAGATAGATTTACACAAGGACTCTCAGCCATTATTTCTCACTGTGTTGCTTAAGGGTTTCAGATTGTGTGATCTTCACTAGCATTTGTGATTTGTATAATATTTCACTGACTCTGCAGAGTCTCACCGACTTTCTCGACAGTTTTACTTGATGTAGTAGCTGTGGCAGGTACCCCATCCAGTTGCCATAAAATGCCATCAGGATCCTGTGTACAATAGTGGAAGCATCATCACAGCTGAAACCAATGCCACTAAATTGAGAAATTGGCAGGAAAGAAGCGGGAAATTGAATCATTCTAATCAATTGCTCACATCCTGCATTGAGATCTATTTTCCAGTTTTGCTGTTTCACTTTCAGAGTCCTGTGGGAACTTCAGTACCCATGTCTTGGGGATCATGTGTATAGGAAGTGTCTCAGGCTGTTCCAGCTCGTGCTCAGGATTTCAGAGCTTTAGGAGCATCTGGAGTCACTGAGGCACATCAGGGTGGATGAGAGTTTCCTCAATTGCACATTCCAGGAGGTGGTCACCCCACGGGTAGTGATAGATCAGGATAGTAGGCAGATAGTAGACCTGGAAAAGCAGGAAGGGGCAGGAATTGCAGGAATCTTTGGCTGTGTGCCACTCAGATACTCAGCATTGGAGACTTCTGGGAGTGATGACACCCTGAAGGAGTGCAGTCCAGGCCATTGCACCAATGGGCCAGGGACTGCATAGGAGGCAGTAACAAAGAGTAAAAAATGTAGTCATTATAAGAGATTTTAGGGGCAGGTTAGGCAGTTGGCTAGATGGTTAACAAGTGGTTCAGAATAATACCATCAACACGGGTTTGATTCCAGTTCCAGCTGAGGAGGATTTGGACCTGCCTCCTCACCCTGCCCCTGAGATTGGAAGGCAATGGCAAACCACCACTGACAAAAACATCTGCCAAGAAAACAGCTCAGGATAAGGCATCAGAGGACAATGAGTCAAGGAGCTGCTTTTGAGCAGAGCACATATACCAATCCATATGCGATTTCATAGTTCGGGGGACAGAGAGACATTTCTGTAACCGTCATTGTGAGCCCTACATGGAGTGCTGCCTCCCTGATTCCAGGGTAAAGGACATCATGGGAATATTCTGCAGGGGGAAGGGAGTGAGCTCGAATTTTTGGTACACATCAGTTATAATGTCATAGACAGTGCAAGTATTGAAGTCCAATGGTCAGATTTTCAGGAGCACTGGGGATATTAAAAAGTAGAACCTCAGAGGGTAGTAATTGCTGGATTACCCAGTGCTACATGCTAGCAATAAAAATAGGAAGATGGGAAGATCAATGTGTGCCTTGAGGTATGATAAAGGAGAGAGGGCTGCAGATTCTCCAGGCATTAGGACCAGTTCTGGTGCAGGAAGCGTCTATTCAAAAGAGACAGTTGTAATTCAAAAGGGTTGTGATTCAATGTCCTCATGGAGAGGTACAGTAATGTGTTTGAGATGGGTTTAAGCTAAATGGGCAGGGTTATGGACACCAGAGTATTGAAGTGGCAAAGAATAATAAGGTGCATAAAGTGAGATTGTTGGGCTAGAGAAGGGTGCAGCATCAAATTAGATAGGAGTAGACTATAAAGAGTACAAAATAAAGGTTTAGAATTCATTCATGTAAATAAATATGTGTGGTGAATGAGGTCGGTGAGCTATAAGCACAAATAACCATGTAGGAATATGATATAGTGGCAATAATGGAAACAAAGCTTAAAAAATGTGAAGACTGGTGCTTAATATTCAAGGATTTAAACTGTTCAGAAAAAACTGGGAAGGGAAAAAAAGGAAGTGGGTGACAAAACCAATTAGGGAAGACATTGTTGTGTTGGAATGAGGGAATGTCCTTGAGGGAACAAGGACAGAATCCATTTGATTGGAGTTGAGAGAAGCAAAAAGGATAAGATCATGTTTTGGGGGCATTCACTAGGAATCTGAATAGTGAGAAAGAGATTGGGAAACAATTATGCAGGGAAATCACTGAGATGTAGAAGAACCATAGAGTGTGATATTGGGGGACTTTAATTACCTAATTATCGATTGGGATAATGTTGAAGGAAGGGGAAGAATTTCTGAAATGTGTTCAGGAGAATTTCTTTGAGCAGTATTTGCTCAGTCCAACTTGGAAGGAGACATTGCTGGGTCTGGTGTTGCGGAATGAGGTGGAGCAAGTGTTCGCCGGGATGGCACTTGGGTAAGAGCGATCATAATATTATAAGGTTGAGATTGGTAATGTTGAAGAACAAGGAACAATCTAAAGTAGAACTTCCAGATTAGAGGAGGGATAACTTCAATTAGGTGAGAGTGAGTCTAGCCAGGGTAAACTAGAAACACTCACTGACAGATATAAGAAATAAGAAAGAGGAGCAAGAGTAGACTATGCAGCCTGTTGTTCCTGCTTCATTGTTTAATAAGATCATGGCTGATTTTTGGTTTCAACTCTACTTTCTGGCCCATTCCCCATATCCCTTGATTACCTAACAGAACAAGTTATGTCTAGCTCAGCCTTAAATATACTTGATGATGAAGCATCATCAACTCCCTAAGGTACAGAATTCCAAAGATTCACTATCTTTGAGTAGAAAAATTTCTCCTCATCTCAGTCCTAAATGTTTGCCCACTCTTCATCACCCCCCCTCACCCCTTACCCTGAACATGTGCCCCCATGTTGTAGATGCCCCAGCCAGGGGAAAGAAAATGTCAGTGTTTACCCTTTCAAGCCCCTTCACAATCTTTTCTGTTTCAATAATATCACCTATCATTTTTCTAAACTCCAGAGAACGTAGATACAATTTCCTCAGCCTCTCATCATAGGACAAGTCTCTCATCCAAGGTATATCTTTCCTTAAGTGTGAAGACTAATATTGCACATAATATTCAAAGCTGTTCAATCATGACTGACCTGTACTTTTTACTCAACATCACCACAATTACTCCATACATTTCACCGGATGTGGTGTTGCTGGCTAGGCCAGCATTTATTACCCATCACTAATTGCCCTTGAGAAGGTGAGCTGTCTTTTTGAACTGCTGCAGTCCATGTGATGTAGGTGCAGCCACAGTGCTGTTAGGGAGGGAGTTCCAGGATTTTGACCCAGTGACAGTGAAGGAATGGTGATATATTTCCAAGTCGGAATGGTGCGTATCTTGGAAGGTAACTTGCAGTTGGCGGTGGTGGTGGTGCTCCCAAGTATCTGCTGCCCTGTCCTTCTAGATGGTAGAGGTTACAGGTTTGGAAGGTGCTGTCGAAGAGATCAGGTGCCCTCTGAAATCTTCTTATCACCATGAACACCCCGATCAGATGGACACTCAATCTTCCCTACTCTAGAAAATGTAAGCCCAATTTCTGGAACTTGCCCTTTAAATTTAACCGTCTAAGCCTTGGTACCATTCTGCTGAATCTGTGCTTCACCCAGTATGTCCATACTCAGGTGCACTGTCCTGAACTGAACACAGTTGCTCCAAATGGGGTCTGAGCAGAACTCTGCACAACTGGATTCCATCTGCTTGAGATGAAGGTTAATATTAGCCTGTTTTCTGTGTCTGTCACTGGTTTTTAATGATTTAAGGATTGGGACTCCACCATTTGAGGCAGTGGCGCAGTGGTATTGTTACTGGACTAATAATCCAGAGACCCAGGGTAATATGCTGGGGACCCGGATTTGAATCCCACCATGGCAGAAGGTGAAATTTGAATTCAATAAAATATCTGAAATTAAAAGTCTAATGATGACCATGAAATTATTGTCAATTGTCATAATAACCCATCTGGTTCACTAATACCCTTTAGGGAAGGGGAAATCTGCCATCCTTACCTGGTCTGGCATGGTCCTACCTGTCCTACATGTGACTCCAGACCACAGCAATATGGTTAACCTTTAAATTCCCTCTGAAATGGCCATTCAGTTCTCAAGGGTAATTAGGGATGGACAACAAATGCAAACCAAGACAACGACTCCCACATCCCATGAACAAATTAAAAAAACATTTGGGAAATATTTGGATTTATTTTTCTTGGGTCCAATGTGGATGACATCACTTTTCCACATTATTTATTTTTGATTTTCCCCCTCAGTAAATCGGCCAATGTTCCTTTACAACATCCTGTCCCCAACTGCATGACATGCTGACTCTGCTGACTCAGGGCCATCTCCAAACTTGGATATACAACACTGTTCCTTCATTCGAGATCATAATAAATACAGCAAAAAGTTAAGTACAAATCCACGTGGAACATCATGGATGAATTTTTGGGTCCCTCTGAAGTCAGGAACAGAGGCGGGCGGGAGACCTGAACATAGCGGCGAAGGCCTGCATGCCAGTTTCAAGACACTGTTCCTGGTGACGTCAGTGTCCACCAGAGTGGGGAGAGCACAGGAGCACGATACCGTCCACCTCCCCACTGAGGCAAATTAAGGTGGTTAAAAAGGTTGTTAAGAGCTTTTTGGAAGGGGAGGGTGGAATTTTGAAGGGAGCACGGGGAGCTGTCAGTTTCTGATCAGCTGAAGGTAGGCAGGTAGAGAGTGGGGAGCCAGTCAAAGTTGCCCAGGAGCATCATCCCTGCCCCATTAGAAGGTCAGTGGGGCAAAGGGGACTCAGAATTTGCAAAGGAGGTGCCCTTGGCGCTGCACACATGGCAGGGAGAGTGGACACTCTGTACTCTGACATTAAACAGAGTCTTCATCCCTTGGCATCATGGGGACAGAAGAGGAGGGGACAAGACTCCCAATCACAATAGGGCAGTCACCAGGGTAAAGGGACATCTGAGGCTGACAATGGGGCATGACTGAAAGATTTTGGGCCCAGTGGTGATGAAGGTAACATTCTCTGCAGGAAAGGTGGAACCGTGAGCATCAGGAGGGCATTGGAGAGGAAAGAGGGGAAGGAAAGCAATGTACATCAAACCCTCAACTCAGGATCTCTATGTAGATGAAGCGACCTGGAGATGATCAAGACCCAGTATTTCAGGAGACCAACCCTCCAGGCAAATGGTCATAGACATCTATGCCCTCATCACTGAAGACCTCACATCTTGCAGCAGCATGGCACCTCTCAAACAACTGTACATTACTGTATCTAACTGGTCACTGAAGCCCTCTTTACCAGACAAGGCTGAACGTAATTGATACAGAAGAGGTTATGGCCCCTGACAACATCTCAGCTGTGATGCTGAAGGCTCATGATCCAGAACAAAACACAACCAGATGCAACCTTAGCCAAGCTGTTTACTGGCATCCACCAGTGTGGAAAACTGTCCACAAAAAGCAGGACAAATCCAATCTGGACAATTTTCACCACAGCAATCATCAGCATAGTGATAGAAGGTGTCATTGACAGTGCTATTAAGCAGCACTTACACAGCAATAACCTGCTCACTGACACTCAGTTTGGGTTCCGCCAGGGCCACTCAGCTCCTGACCTCATTACAGCCTTGGTCCAAACATGGATAAAAGAGCTGAACTCCAGAGCTGAGATAACAGTGATTGCTCTGGGCATCATGGCAGCTTTAACTGAGTGTGGTATCAAGATTCCCTTGTAAATTTTAAGTTAATGAGTATCAAGGGAAAACATTCTCCATTGGTTGTTGTCATATCTACTACAAAGGAAGATGGTCGTGGTTGTTGGAGGCCAATCGTCTCAGTCCCAGGGCATCATTGCAGGAGTTCCTCAGGGTAGTGTCCTAGACCCAACTATTACAGCTGCTCTGCCAATGACCTTCCCACCATCATAAGGTTATCAGAAGTGGGGATGTTCACTGATGATTGCACAGTGTTCAATACCATCCATGGCTCCTCAAATACTGATATAGTCTGCATCCAAATGCAGCAAGACCTGGGCAATATCCAGGTTTGGGCTGACAAGTGGCAAATAACATTCACACCAAGCAAGTGCCAGCTAACGATCATCTCCAACAAGAGAGAATCTAAGCATCTCCCCCTCACATTCAACAACATTACTATCTCCTTTCATCAATATCCTGAGGTTACCACTTACCAAAAACATAACTGGACCAGCCATATAAATACTGTGCCTACAAGAGCAGTCAGGGGTTAGGAATCCTGCAGCGAGTAACTCATCTCCTGACTCCCCAAAGCCTGTCCACAATCTACAAGGTTGTCAGGAGTGTGATGGAATATTCTCCACTTACCTGGATAAGTGTAGCTTCAAAAACAATCGAGAAGCTCGACAAGCCAGGACAAGCAACCCACTTGATTGGCGCCACATCCACCACCTTTAACATTCACTCCCTTCATCACTGGCAGACTCTGACAACAGTGTGTGCCATATAAACATACAAATGAGCAGGAGTAGGCCATTCGGCCCCTCGAGCCTGCTCTGCCATTTAATAAGATCATGGCTGATCTGATAGTAACCTCAAATCTGCCTCCCACCTACCCCCGATAACCTATCACCCCCTTGCTGACCAAGAATCTATCCACCTCAGCCTTAAAAATATTCAAAGACTCTGTTTCCACCATCTTTTCAGAAAGAGAGTTCCAAAGACTCATGACTCTCGAAGTGAAAAACATTTGCCTTAACTCCATTTTAAATAGGCGACCCTTTTTTTATCAGTGACCCTTAGTTCTAGATTCTCCCACAAGAGGAAACATCCTCTCCACATCCACCCTGTCGAGACCCCTCAAGATTTTATATTTTTCAATCAAGTCACCTCTTACTCTTCTAAACTCCAGCGGATACAAGTCTAGCCTGTCCAACCTTTCTTTGTAGATAACCCACCCATTCCAGGTATTAGCCTGGCAAACATTCTCTGAACTGCTTCCAAAGCATTTACATGCTTCCTTAAATAAGGTGACCAATACTGTACACACTACTCCAAATGTGATCTCACTAGTGCCCTGTATAACTGAAGCATAACCTCCCTATTTTTGTATTCAATTACCCTCGCTATAAATGATATCTTTCTATTAACTTTCTTAACTACTTGCTGTACCTACTACTAGCCTTTTGCGATTCATGCACTAAGACACCCTGATCCCTCTGCATCTCAGAGCTCTGCAAGCTCTCACCATTTAGATAATATGCTTCTCTTTTATTCTTCCTGCCAAAATGGACAATTTCACGTTTCCCCACATTATGGGTAGAATTTTCTGCCTGTCAGGTGGGCGGGCCTGATCCAATCTCCGGTGGGCAGGGAGCCGATCCCCGCCGGAGAAGCGGGTTGCACTGCCATTTTACGTGAGCGGGCCAATTAAAGCCCGCCCAGCGTGACGTCCGGCAGGAAGTGCTATGCATTTCCTGTGCGGGTGGGGGGGATTCCCCAAAAGCGAGAGTGCGCTCTTTCGCGCATGTGCACGAAAGAGCACACATCTCCCTGAGCCTAAGTGTTGCCTCAGGGAGATCGCTGGCACTTTTAAAAAGATTAAAAATAGAAGAAAAAAAAATTCCCTAATATGTCCCCCTCATGTGACAATGTCACATGAGATGGGGACATGTTCATAAATTACAGTAAAACTTTATTAAACTTTTTAGAACCCTGCATCAAACCTCATCCCGCCGCTGGATGAGGTTTCATGTTTTTTCTATTGCCCGCCGGGGCTCCTGGCCTGCCCACCAACCTAAAGGTTGGACGGGCAGGTTGTTTAATTGTTTAAATGATCCTGTCAATGGCCTCAATTGGCCATTGACAGGTTAGCGGGCACACAGCTGATTTTGCTGCGCCCCCACCTTCCTGAAAATTTAAATGGGGCGGGATGACATTGGGGATTCTGCCCGACATCATCCCGCGTCACTTTATGTGTCGGCAAACTGGCCCCGCCCCCTGCTCACCGACAGCAAAATTCTGCCCTATACTCCATTTGCCAGATCTTTGCCCACTCACCTAGCCTTTATTTATCTTTTTGTAACCCCCTTATGTCCTCTTCACAACTTATTTTCCTACCTATCTTTGTGCCATCAGCAAATTTGGCAACCATCCTGTCTATCCTGTCATCCAAGTAATTTATATAAATTTTAAGCAGTTGAGGTCCCAGGACTGATCCCTGTGGCACACAACTCATTATATCTTGCCAACCTGAAAAAGACCCATTTATGCCTACTCTCTGCTTCCTGTTAGTCAGCTAATCTTCTATCCATGCCAATATGTTAACCCCTATACCATGAGCTTTTACTTTCCACAATAACATTTGATATGGCACTTTATCAAAAGACTTCTGGAAATCTAAGTACAATACATCCACCGATTCCCCTTTATCCACAGCACATGTTACTTCCTCAAAGAACTCCAGTAAGTTGGTTAAACATAATTTCCCTTTCACAAAACTATTTGGACTCTGCCTGATTACCTTGAAATTATCCAAGTGCTCTGTTATAGCTTCTTTAATAATAGCTACTAACTTTTATCCTGTAGCAGATTTTAAGCTAACTGGCCTGTAGTTTTCTGCTTTCTGTTTCCCTCCCTTTTTGAATAATGGAGTTACATTCACTATTTTCCAATCTAATGGAATCTTCCCTGAATCTAGTGAATTTTGGAAAATTAAAATGAACGCATCAACTATCTCACTTGCCACTTCTTTTAAGGCCCCAGGATTAAGTCCACCTAGACCCGAGCACTTGTCACCCCGTAGCTCCAACAATTTACTCAATACCACTTCTCTGGTGATTGTAATTTTCCTGAGTTCCTCCCTACCTTCCATTTCCTGATTTATAGCTGCCTGTGAGATATTACTTGCATCCCCTATAGTGAAGACTGATGCAAAATACCTGTTCAATTCATCTGCCATTTTTTTGTTTTCCATTATCAATTCTCCAGACTCACTTTCTATAGGACCAAACCTCACTTTGTTTCTTTTTAAAATATTTCTAGAAACTCTTACTATATGTTTTTATATTTTTGGCTAGCTTTCTATCACACCCTAATTTTTCCCTCCTTATTAATCTTTTAGTCATCCTTTGCTGTTCCTTGTATTCTGTCTAAACTCCTGGCCTTCCACCTATCTTTGCACAAGATGCACTGTAGTAACTCACCAAGGCTCCTTCGACAACCTCCCAACCTCTACTACCCAAAAGGATAAGGACAGAAGACACATGGGAACACCGCCACCTTCAAGTTCCTCTTCAAGCCACACACCATCCTGATTTGTAACTATATCATCATTCTTTCACTGTCGCTGGGTCAAAATCCTGAAACTTCCTCCCAAAAAGCTTTGTGGGTGTACCTACACCACATGGACTGCAATGGGTCAACAAAGCAGCTCACCACCACCCCCTCAAGGTTAATTAGGGATGCAACAATTGCTGGCCTAGCCAGCAACACCCGCATCTCATTAAAGAATTTAAAAAAGGAGAGTGATGGAAGTATCTTAGACATCGGATGGAAGGTATCATTCTGAGTATGCTTATTTCAGACTGTTGCTTAACTTGTCTTTGGGACAGCTATCCCAATTTTAGCACAAGTCCCCAGATCACAGAATTGTTACGGCACAGAAAGAGGCCATTCAGCCCATCGTGTCTGCACCGGCTCTCCAAATGACCACTCTGACATAGTGTTATTCTCTTGCCTTTTCCCTGTACCCTTGCATATTTCTTCTATTCAAATAATCATCCAATGTCCTCTTGAATGCCTCGACTAAGCCTGCCTCCAGCACATTTCCAGGCAGTGCATTCCAGACTCAAACTACTTGCTGTGTGAAAAAGTTTTTTCTCACATCACATTTGCTTCTTTTGCAAATCACATTAAATCTGTGCCCTCTCATTTGCAATCCTTAGCCCCCTCATGATTTTGAACATCTCTATCAAACTTCCTCTTAGTCTTCTCCTCTCCAAAGAGAACAGTCCCAACCTCTCCAATCTATCTTCATAATTGAAATTTCTCATCCCTGGAATCATTCTTGTAAACCTCTTCTGCACCCTTTCTAATGCATTCACATCCTTCTTATAGTGTGGTGCCCAGAATTGTACATAATACTCCAGCTGAGATCTAACTAGTGTCTTGTATAAATTCAGCATAAATCTCTGCTCTTGTACTCTATGCTCCTATTAATAAAGCCTAGGATATTATATGCTTTATTAACTACTTTCTCTACCTGTCCTGCCACCTTCAACGATCTATGCACATGTACACCCAGATCCCTCTGCCACTGCACACCCTTAAGAATTGTACCCCTTATTTTATATTGTCTCTTCATGTTCTCCAAACAAAGTGTATCACCTCACACTTCTCCGCATTGAACTTCATCTGCCACCTATCTGCCCACTCCACCAATGTGTCAATGTCCTTTTGAAGTTCTATACTGTCCTCACAGTTTATAATGCTTCTTTTGCAGGGTTGATTGGGCTGGGTGTGTCTTTTTGTTATCCACTGCCTAGATCAATGCCAGATCATCCATCTAATTTTATTCTTATTTGGTTTGATGCCTAATCCACCTTCTCACAACTAATTTCAGCCTCTTCCTGAAATCTGCTTTGATATACAATCTGAAGGTGGTCTAGAAAGGGGCCTTTTTCTTCACCCCAAATCTCACCTTGTGCATTTCTGCTTTCAGATATCTAAGTTTTGGTAAGTGGTAAACAAGCTGCCTGCTTGTGAGAACAGCAAATTTAGTTAATTAGAAAGCTAATTAGAATAAGGAGGCTCATTGGAATTAGTTTCTTAGTCAGCAGGACCCAACTCAGGTCTTTGGAATTCTAGGTACTATAAATACAGGAGGTTTTTGTTAATATAAGGAATTCTTAACATGGAGGATAGCTCGGCGGAGTACAAATTTGAAAACGTACTGAATTCAGGAATTTAGTGAGTGAGGGAATTTGGTACAATGAAGGAAGAGGTGCTGTTCTGGTCTTTTATAGAACAAGGAGTGGCCCAAGAGAAGGAGCCAGACACACTGAGAGCTGAAGGACAGAGGTATTAATTAGGTAAGCAGGTAGGTGATTGGTTGGTGGGTTTTAAGCTTTATTTTGTACTTTGAACTGGGTTTAAATCAGAACTGAGGAGATATAAGTACTATATTAAATTTATGGTTTAACTGGCTAAGCTCCTTAATACAACTTATGATCCCAGCTGATGTTACTACTGGGCAAGTCAGATCCCAGGGTGGAACACGGCTTGATAGACCCTAGCTTTTATTTTTTGTTTAGAAACATGGAGGGCAGCCATTGAACAGAGTCATAGGATCAGCTGATGAACTTTTAACAAAAGAATAAAATGTTTGTTAAACAAGAAAAGATGAACTATATTAAAATACTCCTTCACCCACAGCTATACCTTTACAGATATACACAGATTTGTAAGGATAACACAAATTACAAAAGCTATCTTATACTCTAATGTTCACAGTAGCTACACAGTCCATGTAAACCAATAGGCGACCTGTGGTCAGACACACCACACTCTGAAACCGGGTGACAGATGCCACCCCAAACATGACGCCTCATCAACTCCCCCTAGATTCTTGCCACACCATGAGCCAATCAGTCTCACTAAACTTTACCTTTCACACAAGGGTTTCTAATCCTCACTCTCCAAGAATTCACATTGGAATCTTCTCTAAAATCGACGCTTTCTCTCAGAACTTTCTGCAGGGGTCTACCTCCAGGGTTTCGAACTCTCCTTCCGATGTTCCTCTCCCCTAAATTGCCACATGCATTCAAGCTTTCTTCCATGCACTCTGTCTCACTGGCTCAGTCGTGCCAACAGAACACCACTGCTTCACATGCTGATAATAGGGTTCCAGATCTTCAGCTGTCCCCTTGGCTCTTCTGGCTTCTCGAAAGCCTATATTGCTTTAAATCTGTGTCCTGAAGCTTTCTCTCTTTAAGCTTGGAGCCTTTCTCTGTTATTCACTCTTAACTTGACTTAACAGGACTTTTTCCAGTTTCCTGTCCTTGTCTTTTGACTTAACTGCCCTCTTGGGACCTTTCCTGTTCCACTTTCTGGTTTTGCGGAATTTTTTCTTGGGTTTTTGGAACCTGCTCCTTGTGGTTCCATCTCCTGTCCTGCTTCTATGGAATTCTGGCTTCAACTGAGCTTAAAGCTACTTTTGGTTTCTTTGACCAGGATTTTCTGGCCATTGGGCGGGCTCGGCGGGGGCAAGCGGGGTCTGCCGTGAATTGGACCAATTAATAGCCAGTATACGTGAATCATATGCTGCAGCGCTCAGCGCTGCCCGTGTAGGGGAGGAGGAGAGCGAGCACGAAAGTTTGCGTGTGTGCGCACAGTAAAAGCTCCCTGAGGAACAGAGCTGCCTCAGGGAGTTGAGGCTTTTTAAACATAAAAAGTAAAGAATTTAAAAATGTTAATAACATGTCCCCTCATGTGACTCTGTCACATAAGCAAAGACATGTTACAAATTAGTGTGAAAATTTTTTATTTTTTATTAAATCACTGATCGAAACCCCATCCCGCCCATGGATGAGGTTTCACAAAAAATCACAAAGGCTGCTTGGCCTTGTTGCCTGTCCACCAACTGTAAGATTGGACAAGCAGTGAAAAATTTCATTTAATTAATACTTTAATGTCCTTAATAGGCCTGTTAATTGTCGGTGGGCGCGCTGCCAACCCTCGCATGTGCCCACCGACCGAAATATCGCACGAGTGCGCGATGATGTTGGGATGCTCACCCGATGTCATTATCATTTTACACTCATTTGGGTTGGGCGCGCGCCCACCTGCGAGCGCAATATTCAGCCTTTTGTGCCCGTGTGGGTCCCCCTGTTGCTAGGCGACAGCACAGTTTTTCCTACTTTATTTGCTTTAACTCCCCTTCAAGAGTCATAAAATCTCATTATGCCGACATTTTTTAAAGCAAAACTAAAACCCAGGTTTCGTCCTTTAAACACACAAATGCAGAAATACAAATTAAACTTAAATTTAAAGATATACCTTATTCCTAACACACCCAAATACACTATAACTTAACTTATCTCTATTTCCTAACAAACTGAAAATTAACGTTGATTGATATTTCTAATCTTTATTAGTTAATCCTCATTAGTTAAACAAATTTCCATGTAGATGGCAGGGCATGTGATGTGTTGCAGCTTTGGAATGTGTGAGCTGGCCCACATGAAACATATTTACAGTTATTGAGCCAAACTTCGGCTCAGATCTGATGAGCTGGACACTGAGCTTCAGACACTGTGATACATCAAGGAGGGGGCCTGTTACCTGGACATTTTGTTCCAGGAGGCAGTCACACCCTTTAGGCTAGGTACTTCTAATTTGGTCAGGGACAGGAGGGTATGACGATGAGTGAGGCAGGTATGGGATCCTGAAGGTAGCATTGGAGGAGCCTCAGCCCTTGAACTTGTCCAACAGATTAGAGGTTCTGGCAGCTCCTGTTGACAAGAGCAGAGACTGCAGGGAGAATGAACAAACTGAGCACAGCGCCATGGTATCAGGCCATTCAAGTTGGGGGGTGGGGTGGGATATAAAAATAAATGTAGTTATAGTTTAGGACAGTATAGTTCTGAGGATAGATACTGTTCTCTGCAGCTGACAGCATGAATCCTGAAGGCTGTGTTGCCTGCCCAGAGCCAGGTGAAGGACATTTGCTCAGGGTTGGAAAGTTACAATAGTGGGAGGGGAAGGATGCAGTTGTTATGGTCCAAGTGGGTATCAACAATTTAGGTAGGACTAAAAGAGAGGTTCTGCTGAGGCAGTATAAACAGCTAGGTGCTAAATTAGAAAGCAGGACTATAAAGATAATAATCTCTGGATTACTACCTGAGTCACGACCAAACTGTCACAGGGTAAATAAGACCAGTTGAATGTGTAGCTCAGAGATTGGTGTGGGAGAAATAGGTTTCTATTCATGGGGCACTGGCACCAGTACTGGGGAAAGTGGTGTGAGAGATGATAACATTATTTTAATCTAAAATTATAGTTGAGATTTGTGGAAACTATCCAACCCAGGAACAACTTTAGTTTAAATTAAATACAGGAAGCTATGCTGTAAACAGGGTGTAACAGCTACATGTGGTTGTCCATTACAGATTGCAGTTAGTTAGTGACCTGTTACACCGAAAGCTACGGGATGTTTATCAAGAAGCATAAAAAATTGTAAATGAATGAAAATTAATAAACAGATGAGTTTTAAAAGATAAGATTCACTTTAATGTCAAGTTAGAACTTCGGAGAAGTTTTACATACAGGGAAATCCTAGAGACATGCTAAGAACATGAAGATAAGGGATATAGTTTAAAAATCCTAATTCAGTTGGTCTTAACAAAGTTTGTTCCCTTAGAAATGTACAGAAATAAGTAGACATGTTGAGTTTCTGTGCTTTGTCAGGAGGGCTCTGTTTTTAATTCTCCAAACAGCAGTTTGTAAGGAGTCAGAAGCTTAAAAGGTTTGAATTATTTCATTGTCCTATTTTAAACACATGGGGCAGAATTTTCTGCCTGCTGGGTGGGCGGGCGCGACCCAATCTCCGGCGGGCGGGGAGCCGATCCTTGTCGGAGAAGCGGGCCCCGCCGCCATTTTAAGTGGGCGGGCCAATGAAGGTCCGCCCAGCGTGACATCTGGCAGAAAACGCTATGCGCTCCCTGTGCGGGCAGGAGGGGATTCCCCAAATGCGAGAGTGTGCTGTTTCGCACATGTACACGAAAGAGCGCACATCTCTCTGAGGCTAAGTGCTGCCTCAGGGAGATTGCTTACAGTTGTATAAACATTAAAAATAGGAGAAAAATATCCTTAACATGCCCCCCTCATGTGACAATGTCACATGAGATGGGACATGTTAATAAATTTCACTAAAGCTTTATTAAACTTTTTAAAATCCCTACATGAAACCTCATCCCACCTGTGGATGAGGTTTTATGTTTTTTCTATTGCCCGCCGGGGCTCCTAGCCTGCCCGCCAGCCTTAAGGTTGGACGGGCAGGTCCTTTAATTGTTTTAATGATCCTGTTAATGGCCTCACTTGGCCATTGACAGGTCGGTGGGCCCAGAGCTGATTTTGCTGCGGGCCCACCTTCCTGAAAATTTAAATAGGGCGGGGTGATGTCGGGAGGAATGCCGACGGCAAAATTCAGCCCATGGAGATTGTCAAGGAGCATCTAATATTGTAGCTTGAACAAAGAATTGAGCACCTCGTTGGACGCTTGTCGCCTAAGCTTGATTTTGATAGGACAGTACGTTCTTGTCAATGAAATATCTAATTCACCCTGAAAAGAAAAGGTATAAAGATCATTGCAAAGATTGGTTTGGCACTTTAGCCTGGCAGCTGGCCAGATTCTAGAAGATATGAGCAACAGGATGTTGACTGCACGCTGGGTGATTGTGTAACGCGTGTCACGGAGAAAGTCGCCCCGAACCGTGTGTGTGTTTGTGCGTGTGTGTGTGTGTTTGTGTGTATCTCTGTGTGTGCATATGTATGTATCAGTGCATGTGTGTGTCTATGTGTGTGTGTCTATGTGTGTGTCTATGTGAGTGTGGGCGTGCGTGTGTGGGTGTGTGCGTGGGTGTGTTTTCTTACATGTGGAGTGAGAAATTCAATTTAAAATAACCCAGCAGCGAAGCCTTTATACTTAAAAAGAAAAGGCTAAGTTTATTTCCCTCTATTTTTCTGGAAGTTACTTAAGAAAAGATAAAGTTACTCATACACACAAATGCACAAAAACACACACACACAAGATGAAGATGAAACAATGCTTATAAATGTAAATCAATATTAGTCCATATTCAGTGCAGGCCTGGTATGTTTTGAATTCAAAGTGTTGTGTTATCTGAAGTGAAGATCTTGACGTTGTAGAGTCCTCTCTGCAGCTGCAATGTTCTACTGCCAAATTTCCGCAGATTGCTTTAACAGGTTAGCTTCGTAGGTGGAATCAGGGCTACAAGGAGGAGAGAAGATTCCTTGTTTCTGTTCTGCAGGCATCACATTTTATAAATATATACAGCATTTGTAACAAGATGAATGGATTGATAACACAAATAGAAATAAATGGGTATGATATGATAATCACTATAGATAAATGGGTGCAAAGTTACCAAAGTTAGGAACAGAATTTTCAAGGGTATTTGACATTTCAGAATGATAGGAAGAAGGGAAAAGGAGATGGGCTAGCTCTGTTAATAAAGGATGAGATCAGTATAGTAGTGAGAAATGACCTTGGTTTGGAATATAAAGAAGTAGAATCAGTTTAGGTGGAGTTAAGAAACAACTAAGGTCATAATCACTGGTGGGTGCAGTTTATAGAACCCCTGACAGTAGCTACACTGTAGAACAGAGTATATAGGAAGAAATAATGAGAGCTTGTAGGAAAGGTATCAAAATAATCATGGGAGATTTTAATCTTCAGATTGATTGGACAACTAAAGTTGGCAAATGTAGCCTTCAGGATGAGTTCATAAAGAATATGTGGGACAATTTCTTAGAACAATGCATCCTGAAACCAACAAGGGAGCAGGCTGTTTTAGAGCTGGTAATGTGTAATCAGACAACATTAATTTATGATCCAATAGCAAAGGATTCTGTGGCCAAGTGTGATCATAAGATGCCAGAATACCACATTCAGTTTGAGGCTGAGAAACTTGAGTCTGAAGCTATTGTATTAAGTTTAAATAAAGCAATTACAAGGGTATGAAGAGTTGGTTAAGTGGACTTCAAAAGTAGGTTAAAAGGTAAAATGGTAGAGAAGCAGTGATAGCATTCAAGAAAATATTTCTTAACTCTCAAGTAGGATATATTCCATTGAGACAGAAAGACTACGAGAAGGATGTACCATCCATGGTTACCTAAGGAAGTTATGGATAGTATCAAATTGAATGAAAAGGCACACAATGTTGTGTAGATTAGTAATAGGTCAGAAGGTTAGAAAAAAAAATTAAAAACCAGCAAAAGACGACTCAGGAAATAATAAAGATGCAGAAATTGGATTATGAGAGTAAACTAGCAAGAAATAGAAAACCGATAGTAAGAGCTTCTACAATTATACAAAGGGAGAGAATAGCAAAATTAAACAAAAACAAAAATACCTGGAAAAACTCAGCAGGTCTGACAGCATTTGTGGAGAGGAACACAGTTAATGTTTCGAGTCGAGTAAATGAGAAAACAGAGGCTTTATCATGCTTCAGCAAATGAAAGATGGAGGGAGATGCTTCCAATTGTAATAGCTCATGAAATTCCAATGGGGGGACATTTAGGAATTAGAAAGACACAGGCAAAAATAAATAAAACATTTCTATTTGCCTGGTTTGCAAAGGGATGTAGTCAAATTCTGTAGAACAATGTCACACATGTCAGGTGATAGGGAAACCATGAGCAGTGATTAAACCGGCACCTTTCATTCCCATTCCAGCATTTGACGAACCTTTTACTAGGGTCATGATTGACTGTGTAGGACTCGTCCCTAAGTGTAAAAGTGGAAATCAGTCCTTACTGACAGTAATGGATATGTCTGCCAGGTATCTTGAAGTTATACCTTTGAGAAATGTTACAACAAAGAAAATTGCCGAAGAGTTAACTAAATGATTTTACAATATACGGTTTACCAAAATAAATACAATCAGATCAGGGTTCAAATTTCATACCATAGCTGTTTAAGGAAGTAAACTCCAGTTACTATAACTAGGCTCAATGATATAATTTTGAAGCATGAATGAGGATAAAACAGTTTAAGCCAACAGCTTACCATCGTGAGTCACAGGGGGCTTTGGAAAGATGAAAGCAAACCTTATGGTGAGGGTGTATCATCAGGATTATGCACAGGATTGGGCTGGGGAATTCAATTCTTGTTCTTTGCTATTAGGCATACTCCTACTGCATCGACTGGTTGTTGCCCTTTTGAACTAGTTTATGTTCATGAGGTGAGAGGACCACTGGAATTGTTTCATGAGAAATTGGCGGGTTCAAATTCCAAAACTACTCTCCTTGATTATGTATCTAACTTTAGAGAGAGATTGAACAGAGCAGATGAGTTTGATCGGAAACATTTAAAGATATCACAGCAAGTGATGAAAGTGAAGGCAGACAGGAAAGCTACAGCTCGTAGTTTTGTTGCTGGGGAGAAAGTACTAGTTCTGTTACCAGTACTGGCTGATTCGTTAAAGGCAAGATTTAGTGGGCCTGAAAGGGTTGAGAAGAAACTGAGTGAAGGAAATTATTTCATAAATACCCCAGATAGAAGAAAGAAGCAGTGGGTTTGTCATATGAATAAGTGTAAAAAGTACTTTGACAGGGAAGAAAACCAAAAGAGGTATTAGTGGATGTAAATAATGAGAAAGAAGTAGAAATTCAGGATTCTGAATTTGATTTTCCTCTAATCAAATTGGATAATGAGGGGGTACTTGAAATTATAAGTGTAGGATTGAGTTACCTTCCAGACAAGTGTCAAGGTGACTTGGAGAAGCAAAAACCTTTTGTGGGAATAAGATGGGGAAGACGACTTTAGCTGCACATGATGTAAGTGTAGAAGTTTCATCTTCAATAAGGCAACATCCTTATAGATTAAATCCGGCAAAGTTACCACAAGTGCAGAAAGAAATTGAATTCACGCTTCAAAATGGTATCATTGAGTCTAGTTGTGGTAACTGGAGTTCACCTATTGCGCTGGTACCAAACTGAATGGAACACAAAGGCCGTTTGTGGACTATCGAAAGTTGAACACAGTGAACTTGACTAAAAGTGAATTTGTAAAAGCACAAGTTACAAATCTAGGCCATACCATTGGACATGGTAAGGTCACTCCAAGAGATGTGTCCGGCTGATGCTCATCCCCTCTGTTGGTGCCCAAGGGTCCTTCCCTGACTTTCTGAGGAGAACGGGCTCCTGGAAGGAGTTCAATGTGCCCTGCCCCCATCTCGGCCAGCCACTGATGGATACCACCAATGCCTATAGCGATGGAGCACAGGTCTGAGCGCAAATCCGGCAGGATCTGTTGAACCAAGGTTTCCAAGGATGATGCCAACCTTCCCATGGTGACTCGAGGTGCTCACATGTCATAGTCATGGCATCAGACAGAATGTGGATGGACTCCTCCATCCTTCACTCTAGTCTGTTGCCTGCCTCTCACAACTCTACCTGATGTTCCACTGCCTGTTTTTGCAGCTCCAGCATTTTTTTAGCAGCTGTTCCAGAGGCTCTTCATCTGACTTGGACTCAGCAGGTGCCTGATCTCCAGCAGCCCTCCAAGTGCCAGGGACCTGGGCTGTCACTACCTCTGACTGCTGTGGAGACGTGTCAGTGAGGTGTTATCCAGAAAGTGCCTCTGAACCTAATCAGGATGTGTGACCTGCCGGGGTGTGTGTCCCTGCACTGGTGCCAGTGAATGTAGTGATGGATCTTCCTTCGATGGCTCCTCAGCTTCCTTGTCTGAGGTGGCCTGGGGATTGGGGCTTATTTTGGCTATGCTGGTCTGTCTGGACCTGCTGCTATGTGTAGAAGAGTGGAGATTCAGTTCATGAACAGTCTGAATACAACATTGCATGTCACTCATTGTGAATGTCAGGATGTGATCAACTCATGGAGGGCTCATCGATACTGGTTCGCTGGGAAAGGCCAACCTTACCTTCCCCACAGGAGTGATCTCTGTCCTTGCCCGCCAACTCGGTGGCACACTTCTCGAATTTGGAGAGCTCCAGGATGTCGGCCGTCCCTCCTCCAGCCAGGAATCTCTCCCTCTTGATGTGCACAAGCTTGGCCTGTATGAAGACAAAGGGATGGAATGTGATGAGAAGGGATGGAGGAGAAGTTGAGACACATGCATGCCTACTGCGCGTACTGAGCCCTCCCCAGCAAGGGCTGAGGATGGAGTTTGTGCAGCATGATAGATGAGATGCTGGTGATGTTAAAATGCCCGTGAGACAATCAGTGTTGATGTGTCCCGACTAATATTGTCTGAGATCCCCGAGCAGTGTAACCCTTTGAGTGCATGATGTTATTGTGAGAGAGTGAGATTGGTATGAGCTGAAAGTTGACCTACCCTGGTGGAGCAGATGAGATCATTCATCCCCTTCTTGTGCTGTATCTCGTCTCTGAGATGGGTGTCCGGTGAGCTGATCTCACTTGCAATTGCCTCCCAGGCCAGTGAGGTGAGGACATCTCGGTGTTGGTGCACTCCTCTTAACAAAGACTCGAGGGAGTCGTGGCCAAACCTCGTGGCAGCTTTCTTCCTGTGTGCAACCATCTCGAGACATCTCCTGAGCACAACTGGGCTGGAGAGAATGAATGTATGTGTTCGGGTGGCATTTAAATATGGTGCCCAGGCCTTCCACCCCATTAGGTAAAGGCAGGGCGGGTGAATCAGTTGCTGCCCTGTTATTTGATTTGGAGAGATACTCGCCGATGCATAATTAATTAGCCCCTGAGTGTGAAGCTGGGTGTGATTTCCTACCACTCTGGCCAGCGGGAAACATGCTGGGGAACCTGCCCACAATGGCACTTTGTTTCAAAAATTGAAAATTCTGCACCAGGAGTGGGTAACAGTGAGAAGAGGACTTGTACCTCCCCCCACCACCTCCGTCTTTCTTTTTCTATCTCTCACTCTATCTCTCTCTCTCTCTCTCTCCAGCCATTCTACAGGCATGTGCTCTGCCTGTATCTGACCAGCCTAACAGCAAAGGCAGCATCTTCAGCTTAAAGCAACTGTAGCTGCTGATTTCAGAGGAGAGCTTCCTTCTCCTGGCCATAACAGTGCCACATTCAAAATGTTATTTAGCAAGAAAAGAGCTCATGGTGTTGAGTGTGACATGTAGAGGACTGGCTAACTAACAGGAAACAGGAGCACTTTGAGGTTGGCAACCTATAACTAGTGGAATGCCACAGGGTTCAGTGCTGGGGAATCAAATATTTATAATCTATATCAGTGACTTGGGTCACTGAACCAAATGACCTGTTGTCTGGGTGAAAGAAACAGAGAAAATCTAGATTCAGAATTTCCAGTCACTGAACCTGTTCTGGGATCTGAAGGTCAGCCTGAGGTTTAGATTGTGTAAAGTGTTTACAATGAGTTGATCCGATCTGTAACTTCACTTATAGAGAGGAAAGCAATCTTTTTATTATACAACACTCCCTTTCTCATAAAAGGTCTTGCCTTGGAATTTCTTTCATCTGTAGTTTCAGTTCTGAGTTTCGTTTTCCCAGAAACTTCCTGCAGCTGCCAAGCCCTCACAAAAACATTCTCATTTTAGGAGTTTGCGTTTCAAACACATCCAAACCTAAAGAGAAACTGGGATTGCAATGAGTGAAGGAACTGCACAATGTAAGTGACTCCATGTCCGTCCCTATCTCACTGTTGAGACCAGCAACAGGTTTCTGTGTTGAATGTCTACGAGCTGTTTAATTCCTTTTTAACATCTTGTGTTATCATAATCTTGAAGTCCAGAGCTCAGTAAATGTGATGCATGGGCTTTGAGGTTGGACATGCTGTGGGCGAAGGGTACAAGATGTCATTTCCTCTACTTTATCTCTGATCTCATCATTTTAAAAAATATTTCATGGGATGTGGGTATCACTGGCAAGGCCAGCATTTGTTTTATATCCCTAATTGTCTTTGAGAAGGTGGTGGTGAGCTGCCTTCTTGAACCGCTGCAGTCCATGTGGTGTAAGGCCGCACACAGTGCTGTTAGGGAGGGAGTTCCAGGATTTTGATCCAGTGACAGTGAAGGAACGGCGATATATTTCCAAGTCAGAACGTTAAATGATTGGAGGGGAACTTCCAGCTGGTGGTTTTCCCATTTATCTGCTGCCCTTGTCCTTCTAGATGGTAGTAGTTATGGTTTTGGAAGGTGCTGTTGAAGGAGCCTTGGTGAATTCCTGCAGTGCATCTTGTAAATGGTACACACTGCCGCTACTGCGCATCAGTAGTGGAGTCATTGAATGTTGAAGGTAGTGGTTGAGGTGTCAGCCAACCGGGCTGCTTTATCCTGGATAGTGTTGAGTTTCTTGGCTGTTGTAGGAGCTGTACTCATGCAGGCAAGTGGAGAGTATTCCACCACACTCCTGACTTGTACAATGCAGTTGGCGGACAGGCTTTGGGGAGTCAGGATGTTCTAGGTAAGCCATAAAACGAGGAGCCAAACTGGAGGAGCTACAACACATATGCCTCCCAAACAGCAAAAACAGTTAGAAACAGAGCAAAGCAATCCCACAACCAATGGATCAGATCAAAGCTCTGTAATTCAGCAACTAAGAGGAGGAGGAGGCACCACAGATGTCCCCATCCTCAATGATGGAGGAGCCCAGCACTTCAGTGCAAAAGACAAGGCTGGAGTATCTGCAGCCACCTTCAGCCAGAAGTGTCAAATGGAGGATTATCTCGACTTTCTCCAAAGGAACTCTTATCGCTTGTTATGGAGAAGGGGAAGAATTTTCCAGTCAGTGAGCGGGGGCGGGGTCCACTCGCCGACGTGTAAAATGACGCGCAGTGTCGTTGGGCGGGCGTCCCGACATCACCGTACGTCATTTTGATTTTCAGTTCAGCGGGCACAGAACCGAGTCGGCTGCGCACCCGCTGAATTGTCAAAGGCCATTAAGAAAATAATTAAGCTGGTTAAGAATGCTGCCCGTCCAACCTTAAGGTTGGTGGGTAGGTGAAGAGCCCCGATGGCCAACACATTTTTCATGAAACCTCATCCATGGGTGGGATGAGGTTTCATGAAGGGTTTATTAATTTAATTATATAAAAAAATTTGAAAACATTCATTGACATGTCCCAGCTCATGTGACACTTTCACATGAGGGGACATTTCTTAAAGTATTTTCTTTTCTTTCTTTAAATGTTTAAACCAAAACTCATTTCTGTGCCCTTTCACGTGCATGTGCAGGCCCCGACTCAGGGAATTCCCCCCCCCCACCCGCACAAGGAGCGCACAGCGCTTCTGGGTGTACGTCATGCTGGGCGGCCCTTAATTGGCCCACCCACGTAAACTGGCAGCGCGGTATGCGCCCTCCCCTGCCCGCCCCCACACAAACCCCCTGACCGGCAGAAATTTCTGCCCAAGGTAAATATTTGCTTGTTTTCACTTTTTCTTTTTGGAGAAACTAACTTTAAGTAATAGATTGACAAGTTTCCATCTAATCTTGTGAGAATCCACTTCACTATCAGTCAAAATAACATTAAAAGTAACTTACATATGAATTAGGAGCAGGAGTAGGCTACTCGTCCGCTCTGGTGTGTACCGCTATTCAATAAGATCATGGCTGATCTGATTTCAACCTCAACTCCACATTCCTGCCTACCCCGGATAACCATTCAGCCATTTTCTTGTTAAAGCAGGGGCATAGTGGTATTGTCACTCAACCAGTATTGCAGAGACCCAGGGTAATCTTCTGGGGACCTGGGTTCAAATCCCACCACAGCAGATGGTCTAATCTGATTTCAATAAAAATCTGGAATTAATAGTTTAATGTTGATTGTGAAACCATTACTGATTGTTGCATGAACTGTCATCGATGTTGTGGGAGGATCCTGAGCAGAACTGGAACAAGGAATGTTCCTCATTCAAATGCCCATTAGGGACTCACCAACCCTTCCCACTCCTTCTTCTAAGCCCATCCCTGGCAGTGTATTCATTATACCCTCTGACCTTCCCCTTCTGATGCTGAACGTTTTGGTCTCAGTTTCATACCCATACACTGTCACCTCAATGGCTTGGCTTGAAGCTGAATTCTTCTTCCGTCACCATCATCTCCATGCTCACTTCTTTGGGCAGGAGTCCTCCCCTTGTTCAATGGATCCTTTCACCCACTTCCAGTATTCTCCCTCCAGCTGGACCCCTCCCTCTGGCCTCTTACCTGCTCTTGATCTTTTCATTGAGAACTGTCGGCGTGACATCAGCCATGTTAATTTCATGTCAACAATTTCCAGTTTCCAGAACCTAACCGCCTCCTCTTCACCATGGATGTCTGATCCCTCTACATCACCATCGATAACTGTTTTGGTGCCACTTCATGCTCTCGTCTGGACCTGGAAAAATATTTCAATTTTTCTCCCAATTTCCACCGCTCTCTCACCTTCAAAAGGTCTATCTCTGACGCTTCTCTTCCCTTCCTCGGTCTCTGTGTCTCCATTTCTGGTGATTTACTGCCCACCAATATTCATTACAATCCCACCGACTCCCTCATGTACCTCAGCTACAGCTTGTCACAACCTGCTTCCCGTAAGGAATCCATCCCATTCTCCCAGTTCTTCCATCTCAGCTGCATCTGTTCTGATGATGCCACCTTCCAAAACGGCACTTCTGACATGTCTTCCTTTTTTCTAAACCCAGGGCTCCCCCACAACTATATTTGACAGGGACTTCAAACATGTCTAACCCATCTACTGCACCTCTGTCCTCACCCCTTCCTCTCCCTCCCAAAACCAAGATAGAACCCCTTTGTCCTCTCCAGCCTCCACATTCAAAGAATCATCCTCCACCATTTCAGCCAACTCCAGCATGATGCCACCACCAAACACATCTTCCCCTCAGCCCCTCATCAACATCCATAGGGTCCATTCCCTCTGGGAACCCTGGTCCACTCGCCCATCACACCCAGCTCTTTATCCCCTTCCCACGACACCTTTACATGCAATCGCAGAAGGTCCAGCAACTGTCCCTTTACCTCCTTCCTCCTCACCGTCCAAGGCCCAAAACACACCTTTCAGCTGAAGCAGCACCATCTGTACCTTGTATCTATGTTGTTCTTTCACAGAGCGCTGACCCTTGTTCTGCGATTTTCACACTCTGCTATCTTACCTTTATGCCACTATCAACACCATCTTTCATCTTTACCACAACTGTTAACATTCCCTTTGTCCTATGTGTATAAAAATGTTGTCAATCCAGCTTGAGTTCCCACCTATCCCTGACCTTCTACCTTTCTGCAGCTGCTCCACCCCCTCTTAAACAGCATAAAAATCACATTTCTATCTCTCTTTATGTGTGAAGAAGAGTCATATGGGCTATGAAACATTAACCCTGTTTCTCTCTCCACAGATGCTACCAGACCTGCTGAGTTTTTCCAGCACTTTGTAACATCTTGAGCCCTGTGTGGGATGTTAACGTTTCAGTGAGCTGAGTGACCCAACCTAGTTCTGTGCTCCAATCTCTGATGTGGCATATTAATGACCAATCAGCTGCTCATGGTCAATGAGTGGATGCCCTTTGGCCTGTTAGGAGTGTCACATCAGGTGAACATGTGACCGGCCTTCATTGATGGAATGTCATAACTGATACAGCTGTGTCTCCCTCACTATTGCCTGCATTCCCAAATTCTACATCCCTCTGTGTTACACTTGAGATTCAGCGACTGTGATGTGTAGCCACTGAGTTCTGAGAAGCTCTTTAACAGTGCAAATGAAGCCATTGGCTTTCAGTGGAGCTCTTCCTCCTTTCTTTCTAAGCAGAATCCTTCTCACTCCTGCGGCAATAAGAGGCTAGAGGGTGACACCAGAATGACCCCCCTCATGTTCGCCCTTCCCCCTCACTGCCATTCCACAGCCTTCCCTCCCTTGTCCCCCTCGTGTTCATTCACCCCACTCTCACCTCACAGCCCACCCCCGGTTGAAGTGCTCGGCTCTGAAAGTGGGGGTCTGCATAATGGTGTTCCTCGGGACAAGGTAGGCAAAGAGCAGGAGCAGACCAACCCTACAGCCCCGGCAGAATGGCCTTCATCACAACAAGACCGGTGCAGCGCTATGGCAGGCAGGCCATGTATGTTACGCTCACCTCGAAGTTACCAGTGAACTGAGGTCCGACTTGTGAACGCCACCCCTTTTCAAACGGGTTTGAGAGTGATGTACTTTCCCGCTAGTGTGATGGAAGGTTGGAAGGCCTGACAAGCTTCCAGAGAGCAGCTGTTTTAATGAGCATTCATGACATGTTAATAAATGCAAATAGCATTCACGCCACGAGTCAGTGGGATAACTGACCCACCATAAACACACCACGGGCAGAATTGCAACCTGTTTTTATGATGGCGGATTTGCAGATTTTTGCCTACCGCTGGACTCTCTGCTCTCGCCCACCATGAAACCTGCCGTGAGCGGGATGGGAAATTTCACCCAAGGAGATGAACAGCCACCTTCAAATGAGCAGCTTTGCTAGCGGATGGCCAGTAGAAATAGTTTGGATTTCTTTTTGGCCAAAAGCGGGGGGTGGGGTTGATTTATACACGAGATACATGACAAATTAAAGTTTTTTTGGACAAAGGCCAGGGGTCGACTTTTACACAAGAATGACTACTACTCGAGTATATACAGTAATAATTACTGTCCTCACAGTCCACCTTTGTCAACAATGCATTAACTCGCTCCCTTCCACCTTCAGATAAAGACCGAGCATTCCATTCAGTTCCAATTCTTCAATATGACATCTGCCCCAACATGACAGTGTTAATGATAACAACCCTGACCGAGCATCTGACATGTGTTAATTGTATCAATTGTGGTTAAGTATATACCAGTGAAGGGCATTGATTGGATAGTTACTTGAGCACATATACAGGGACACTTACTGACCAGGGGCCTACCTCTGGGCACAGTGCACATGATCGATGAATATACCTGCAAAGTTTAATTCTGTGAATAAAACTATTCCAAATAAAGTCTGACTCTGTTTGTTTCATTCACCAACTGGCTATTTGTATTAAAACACTGTTGCCTATGATTCTAATCTTCATGACTAACAATTGTGCTATATTCTATTTTAAGCAACAAATGTCAAAGTGAAGAAAAGTTATTCAAATGTCAGGAGTATCTTTACAACAGGTGTTCCAGGAGCATTGGAAGCAGGAACGAAGGATGGGGATAAAGAGATCATCAACGTTACAGAGTGAGAAATTCCTTTGTGTTTCAGTTCACTCCACCCTTTCCACCAGTATTTTCTGTTTTAAATCAATAAATTCTGATTCTAGTTTTCCTTCTATCTTTGACTATAGATTCACACAGTTTGCAGAAATTACTCACAGTGTAAATCACTCATTCTTTTCCACAGGGATCAGATGGCCCAGTCTTCAACCCCCTCATTCTTCAGTCAGGAAGAGCTCAACAAACTGAAGTCGGATTGTAAAACAGGTGGGCTGGAGGCAGTTACTCCAGTGATACAGAAGAAGTTAAAGGATCTGGACAATACAGAGTTTAACATCGTAGTGACAGGAGAATCAGGCGCAGGGAAATCCACCTTCATCAATGCGTTGAGAGGACTCCAGAGTGATTATGAGGGAGCAGCTGAAACTGGGAACACGTTAACCACAATGGAGCCAACCGGATACAAGCATCCCAACCTGCCGAATATTTTTTTGTGGGAGCTGCCAGGAATTAGGACTAAACAATTTCCAGCAGATAAATACATGAAGAAAATGCAATTGAAAAGATACGATTTCTTCATCATTATCTCACGGTCTAGATTCACAGAAAATGATGTAGAACTCACCAAAGAGATTAAGCGAATGGGGAAGAATTTCTACTTGATTCGCTCTAAAATCGACAGCGATTTAAATACTTTTGAAATGGAGGGTAGGAAGCATAACACAGATGAAGAACTAGAAAAGATCAGGAATTACTGTGTGTGCAGCTTAAAAGAGGAGGGGATACCATCACTCACTGTTTTCCTGATATCAAACTTTAAAGTCAATGAGTTTGATTTTCCAGCATTAAACAAAAGCCTCCCAGATATCCTTAAGAATTCAGGGAAGGGTGTTGTCATTCTGTCACTTCCAAACACAACACTGGGGATTATAGAGAAGAAAATAAAAGAGCTAAAGGAACAAATCTGGATGTTTGCAGCACACTCGGGAGCAGTGGGAGCTGTTCCAATTCCTGGCTTGTCATTTTATTTTAACGTTCAGGCTCTGGTTACTGCAATAATACATTTCCATCAATGTCTGGGTCTGGATGATGTCTCTCTTCAAAAACTGGCAAACTGGGCAGGGAAATCTGTCAATGATCTGAAAGCAGTGGTGAAAACTCCCCTGGTGGGTGAAATAAATGAACAATTTGTGATAACAATATTAATGGGTTCCATTTCAGTTGGCATTGTAACAGCTGAAGTCGTCCTTGATACCATCCCAAACGTTGGTTCCATCTTTGGAGCAGGATCATCAATTTCTGTGAGCCACAAACTGCTGACTGATGCACTGAATGAATTAACAGAGAATGCACAGAGAGTGGTGCAGGCGGCTTTTGGAACTGACTGAAATGGTCGGCACTAAAACATCAGGACGTTGAGCTCCTGTTAATCATTAGAAATTCAAAAACATTGTGTTGATTTGGCATCTTCCAGGGCCCCAGGAGAATGCAAATTGTTCCACAACCAAGGAAACACATTTAACATGCATTCACTGTGGCAACATAAATAAACATAGCAGCCATTTTGTGCACAGCAAGATCTCAAAAACAGCAAATGAAGTGACTGATCAGTTAATCCGTTTTTGGAGCTGTTGGTTGAGGGATAAATGTTGGAGAAAACACTGGGAGACGTCCCCTACCCTTCTTTAACTACTGCTATGGATCTACATTGACTTGAAGATGCAGCTGGGATCTTGTTTTAATGGGTGATTTGTGCACCTCTGACAGTGCAGCACTCCTTCAGTTATTGCACTGCAGTATTAGCCTATATTATGTACTCAAGTCTCTGAAGTAAATGACAGTGATGTCCAGAATTACAGCAATTTCACTCCTAACACAATTTGCTCTCCCTCCATTTAATTATCCTGAATCCTCAGCTATTCCTGATTTCCCTCATCAGATCACTGTGTTTCTCTCATTGCAGTAATATCACTGGTTCTTCAGTTAATCGGAGCTACCCATACAGCAATGGGATCAACTTGCATGGACTTGGTACTCTGTTCTGAATGTTGATCATCTTTATGTTGATGTAGAATCCTCAGAAATCGAGGACTCTCAGTCGTTGAATGATAAATAAATGGTGAGTTAAATAATTCCATGCATTAACTCAATGGGCTGAATTTCCCCAGCACCAGGAGGCAGGAAGGAAAGCGGTGCTGGAGTGGGGCCGGAAAAATACAGGGAGCGGGTTGGGATCAGCTCCCCGATGTGAACCTGGTATCAAGGAACTTTACCAAACACGGGAGCAACTTTGGATAGAATCCCCGCTACAAGGAGGGGGAAAACAGATTGAAATATTGAAATGCCCCTTTAAGGGCCATTTTACCAGCCCATTAGCATTTTCCTGATGGTGGATCAATCCCACTCCCTCACCCCCCAATCCCACCAGCTGAGTGCAAGTGCTGAGTGCTCCCACAGCAGCTTAGTAGGGGAGATGAGAGTCTGGAACTCACTTAGTAGGGTGGTGGGAGATGGTATTTTTTAATCAAAACTGGGATGCAGACATGGAAGGTCCGCTCACTGGGCCCAGATTTGGTCAGAGGTGTCTCCCCTCCATCAGGATACCTTTAAAGTTTACCTTCCATTTCTCTGGCCTACCTGGTGTAGGCTGCAGCACCCTGGCCTTCCTCAGCAGCGGTCTCTGTCCCTGATGATGCTGCTGAGGTTGCTGCCTCCCTGATTGGGCCACTAGCTCTAGACTCTTAAACACACAGACATTTACAGCACAGAAGGAGGCCATTTGGCCCATCATGTCCGCACTAGTCAACAAAGATGTGACTACACTAATCCCATTTCCCAGTGTTTGACCCATAGCTTTGGAGGTTATGGCAACGCAAGTGAATATCTAAATACTTCTTAAATAGTACAAGAGTTTCTGACTCAACCACCCTCTCAGGCAGTGAGTTCCAGACTCCCACCCTCTGGGTGAAAAAAAATTCTCCTCAAATTCCATCTTAGCCTTCTACCCCTTAGTTAAATCCATGCCTCCTAGCTATTGACCACTCCACTAATGGAAAAAATGCCTCCCTATCCACCCTATCTATGCCGCTCAAAAATTTATACACCTCTATCGGGGTCCCCTCTCAACCTTCTCTGCTCCAAGGAAAACAACCCCAGCCTATCCAATCTTTCCTAATAGCTCAGACCCTCCAGCCCAGGCAGCATCATGGTAAATCTCCTCTGCAACCTGTCCAGTGCAATCACATCCTTCCTGTAATGTGGTGATCAGAACTGCACCTCGTACTCCAGCTGATTAGCATTTTATACATTTCCAGCCTAACCTCCCTGCTCTTATATTCAATGCCTCTGCTAGTAGAGGCAAGTATCCCATATGCCTCTTAACCACCTTAACTACCTGTGCTGCTGCCTTCAGGGATCTGTGGATTTGTATACCAAGGTCCCTCTGATCTTCAGTGCTTTCCAGGGTCCTACCATTCATAGTGTAATCTCTTGCCTTGTTAGCTGTCCCCAAGTGCATTACCTCACACGGTGAGGACCTGCACAGGGCTGCAACACCAGCAGCAGTTTATTCATGAGCTGCTACCCACCGTCATGAAGAGATTAATGTCTATAATGCTATTGGAAATTATTTTTAAATTGGAATTGTTTTAGGGTCTGTGTCTATGTGTGTGTCTATGTGTGTCTTAATTAGATTAAAGCCAGCTAGTTTGGGTGCTTTGATGTTTAGTAGTTTTGAGATGTTAATTAGATAAACGTTAGGATTAAAAGGGAAAGCGCAATTTGCATTTGTTGAATAAACCATTCAAAAGAATGGGTAAAACCTTGCACCGAGCTGGGAGACATCAGCATATCATTATCAGGCCATCCTGCCAGGCTCTTGCTCCCACACTGGATCATCCCTCCACCTTGGCGGGAAAGCACGCTGACGTGTTTCACAACAGCACAGAGGCAACGTGCACTTGGCGGCCTTCACTTTGGGTGAACTGGAGATGAGCGCACAGCAATGTTCTACAGAGATTGCTGGGGTGGCCTGTTGCTTTGCAGGCTTCAGGTGCGCTGGTGGGTCGGGGTTGAGTGCCCCCTGCCTCTGAAGTGACTTCTCAGGGTGAGGGGGAGCTGGGGGGGGTGGAAGTGTGCAGCCCTTCCTCTGAGGTAACTTGTGAGGTGGAGGGGGAGAAGTGGGGGAGGTGCAGCCTTGTCATTGAGGCGACTTGTGAGGAGATGGTGGTTTAAGGGCAGTGATTCTGAGGCGATTGATGGCCGGGGGGGTGTGGGGAAGGGGGTGGGGGGGCAGGGTGAGGGGGAGTGGGGGGGCATGGCTCGCTCTGCCCTTGAATATAGCGCACAACCATTCGAGGTGGGGGATGGTTAGGGTGGGCAAAGGAAGTGGCCACGCATTCAGGAAACCTGTAGAAAGTGACCTGAGACAGTTCAGGTGCAGACACATGGATATGATTGGGCTCAAGTTCCAAGCTTATCTGCCCACTCAAGCAATGCCGAGGCATCAAAATGCCACCAAGTTCTGCATCCCGATTTGTACCAGTCACCCCCATGTTCCCGCATCCACTTTAGTTGGACTGCACATATTGTACAATCTCCTCACTAAAACCAGCCATGGAGCAGTCACTGCTGGAGGCGCTCACAGCTCCTTGCAATGTCAGCCTCCTGGTTTGGACCAGTCTCCCCCATGGTTCAAGCTAACAGGGCAGCAATGCAGCGCACTAATCTCTGGCCATCCAAGTGGTGGCCAGCACTCTCCGGGAAGTGTTAAGAGGCTGTAACACTAAACCAGGACCAGGACCCAGGCTAACCACGTGTCTCTCTCTCTCATCTTGCAGAAACAGTACATGAGGATCATAGAGCCTGGTGAACTAGCTGTGTGTCTGATGGCCTACAGAGTGTGAGGATGACGGAAGAGAGAGTGACTGAGGCTCCTGGCTGCACAGATGCAGGAGCAGCAAACTCAGCAAGAAGGGGCAGCTGAGGCTCCCGCACACGCTGCTGAAGAACCACAGTGAGCCGTCGCAGACCAGCACCGAGCGACACCCATGGTCCATAGATACCAGCTTTTATTCCTGTAGATGGCCGGGAACCTGTGTCGCCAAAGACTGCAAATGTTTAGGGAACTGGTTGCTCACATCTGCCAGTTACTGCAGGATTTGGTGCCACAGGCACATGGAGGGCATCCACTGCAAATGGCTGTGAAAGTGACTGTGGTGCTCAATTTCTGTGCCAGTGGCACCTTTCAGGGCTCTGCAGGTGACCTCCGTGGAATCTCTCAAGCCTCCACCCACAAATTCATCCATGAAGTCACGGATTCCATCTTTGTAAGGGCACAAAACTTTGTACATTTCGCCTGGGACCGGGACAGCCAGGATGCAAGAGCCATTGGATTCACCCTGATCTCGGGATTCCCACAGGTGCAGGGTAGGATTGACTGCACTCATGTGGCACTCAGATCTCCGTCGCTGCACTCAGTGAACTTCATCAACCGCAAGGGCTTCCACTCACTGAATATCCAGCTGGTGTGTGACCACCAGGGACGCATCCAGCAGATGTGTACACAGTTTCCAGGTAGTGTGCACAATGCCTACATCCTCAGTCGGTCACAGATCCCTGCAGTCTTCCAGGGTCCAGAGAAGCTGCAGGGATGGCTCCTCGGGGACAAGTGGCCGTGGCTGATGACACCCATGCGGTGGCCTCAAACTGCAGCAGAGTGACGCTATAATGAGGCTCATGCTGCAGCTCGCAACTTGGGGGAGCAGACCATCAGGATGTTGAAGATGAGGTTCCGGTACCTGGACCGGTCTGGTGGAGCCCTGCAATACAGTCCGCAGAGGGTGTCACGCATCGTCGTCATCTGCTGCGCCCTTTACAACCTGGCGCTGCAACGTGGAGAGGAGCTGGCTGAGGGGGAGATGGAGGAGCTGCACATCTCCTCCGATGAGTAAGATGCCGATGGGGATGAGGCTGAGGAGGTACTTGAGAGGCGACGATGATGGGGATGAGGCTCTTGCACTGGCTAGATGAGGCAGGCACGCTGGGGAGGCCCTCATGGCTGCCAGATTTGTGGAGGATGATGACGACATGCAGTGAGATGACCCCAAAGTTCCTCACATCGCATTTGTGAACGTTTGACTCCAGTCTGGCTTATCTCAGTGCCAGTACCCTCTGTGAGAATGCTCCTGTCACGGAGATGCAGTGGAGGCCCTAATAGTCACTAATCGCAAGAGGATGAGGACTACATGCGATGAGGACCAAGGTCTCCATGGCGGCCGGCATCCTACCAATGTTGCCCTTGGTGCGTTGGCATGCTGGCGCTATCACCTCAGCCTGAAGGTGAGCAGACTCCTCCATCATGCCTTCCAATCTGAGGAGTGCAGCGGACATCCCTTCCTGATGATCCCGAGCTTGCCTTTGCAGCTCCAGCAACTGTGACATGACCGAGTCAAGAGGCTCGTCATCTGACTCGGACTCAGTGAATTTGTGGCCTCCAGCAGTCCTCTGAGTGCCAGACACCTGGGGAGTCCCTGCCTCCGCCTGCTGTGGATCACACAGTGCGATGTGCTCACCAGATTGTGATCCTGACCTACAGCTAGGTCTCATCCTCTTGTAGAACTGCTT
This sequence comes from Cetorhinus maximus, assembly GCF_964194155.1. Lineage (NCBI taxonomy): Eukaryota > Metazoa > Chordata > Chondrichthyes > Lamniformes > Cetorhinidae > Cetorhinus > Cetorhinus maximus. The sequence continues at coordinate 62,300,450 of NC_135886.1, forward strand.
TGTGTCCTCTTCTGAAGGGCATTGGCACTGACCGCCTCCCAAGCCAGGTTGGTCACATTGCCGCCCATCCTGCGGCCAGAGTGGGGGTACAGGACAGCCGGATGGGCCTCCACAGCATCTAGCAGTCGCTTGAGGGACCCGTCATTAAACTGCGGGGCTGCAGCCTTCTTGCCTTTGAGGGCCATGTCTCCCAGGCAGCAGTGGTGAGCTGGAAGCAATGAGCTCTGTGCTTGCAACTGGCCTTTAAACATGGCGTCCAGCGCGATGCAACAGTGGGGTGATGGTGGACGGGCTAATGAGGAGCCACCCGCCATGGAAATGGTGTGTTTCCCGAGAATGCATAAATAATGAGGCAGGTTTGGGACAATACAACGTGAAACCCACCATCGCCATTGGTGGGCAGCCCTCCATTTTACCCACCTGTTACCGCACTTAGTGCAAATTTGGGAAAGTTCCTCCCTTAGTGTGGAACTTTCCGTTCTGGACTAAGTCTGGTGAAGGGCTGCAAAGTGGGCGTGATTCCTGCTGGGCAGCTGGAGCAGATGGTTCCACCCTTAGATTCCCAACCAGCAGAAATAATGTGCTTTGGAGTACAAATATCACTCTCGTAAACCTAGGCTGCAGTCCCTCTGAGGATAACATACCCTTTATGAGTTGTGAAAGCCAGAACTGAGCACAGTTCTTCAACTGCTGACTAACTAGGGCTTCCATTGACTTCACCCTTTGTATTTTAGTCCCTGGAATATAAAGGCCAGCGTTCCAAAATAAAGAAATGCCTTCCAATTCAAGAGAACTTTTGGAAGATTATATTTCGGGGATTGGTGATGTTTTCATGTACTTCCTTTCAAACCTTCGGATGAAAACCATCTGATCCTGGGGATTTTTCACATTTTAATGTCATTACTTCCTTTAATGTTCTTAATTTGTGCACAGTAATTATAGTGAGTCCCTGTCCCTGATCCAATATTAGTTTTCTTGAGATGGTTGACATGCTGTCCTTGTCCTCCACTGTAAATCCTGAAGCAAAATAATGATTCAACATGTCCACCATTTCTTTACTTTCATTAACAATATCACCGCTATCAGTTTCTAAGGGGCCCACATTATCTTTTTCTTAACAAGTGTTGATTTTGATGTTGCTTTCAAGTTTCTTTTCATGATTCCTTTTTTGTATCTGTTTTGTCATCCTTTGCTGTTCTTCACCAGGACCTGTGCCATTTTTTCTTTGCATTTTTGCATGCGTTTTCCCTTTCCTTCATGTTGTCTCTTATATTGTTACCACTACTTTCTCACAGGCAATAAGCAATAGACAATAAATGCTGGCCTTACCAGTAACACCCACATCCCATGAATTAATACAATCATTGTAATATAATCTAATATTATATAACCAAGTTGAACTAACTCAAGTCTGTGTGACTAGAATTTTGAGTATCTATTTCATGCTATGTTTTCAATGATTATTTCGACCGTTAGAATTTGCTTGAATGGGAGAAAGAATGTAATAAAGTATTATTTATCATCACATTGAATTGTGTCCAGTTCATGATGTCTGTCATGTTGCTCAGTGTTAAATGACAGTCTTTCAAGTGTTGTACTGACTCCTGCTGTCCAGGTTGTGCTTGTGCAGGTTAAGATAAATTCAAGGCATAAGTGCCTTGAGAAACACATCAAACTTCATAAGATCACCCACGTGTAAATCCAGATTCCGTTCAAATTCTGTCTTTTCTAATAAATCCTTTTTTTTCCACAAATCTCAGTCTCATTGTCAGGGCTGATTTCACAGAATCACAGAATCACACAGTGCAGAAGAGGCCCTTCGGCCCATCCAGTCTGCAACTACACGTGAGAAACACCTGACCTACCTACCTAATCCCATTTACCAGCACTTGGCCCATAGCCTTGAATGTTATGACATGCCAAGTGCTCATCCACTTTTTAATCATCATCACTTTTTAAAGGATGTGAGGCAACCCACCTCCACCACCCTCCCAGGCAGTGCATTCCAGACCGTCACCACCCTCTGGGTAAAAAGATTTTTCCTCATATCCCCCCTGAACCTCCTGCCCCTCACCTTGAACTTATGTCCCCTCGTGACTGACCCTTCAACTAAGTGGAACAGCTGCTCCCTAACCACAATCTTCATGCCCCTCATTATCTTGTACACCTCGATCAGGTCGCCCCTCAGTCTTCTCTGCTCCAACGAAAACAATCCAAGTCTATCCAACCTCTCTTCATAACTTAAATGTTTCATCCCAGGCAACATCCTCGTGAATCTCCTTTGCAACCCCTCCAGTGCAATCACATCCTTCCTATAATGTGGCGACCAGAACTGCACAGAGTACTCCAGCTGTGGCCTCACCCAGGTTCTTTACAACTCCAACATGGCCTCTCTACTTTTGTAATCTATGCCTTGATTGATAAAGGCAAGTGTCCCACATGCCTTTTTCACCAGCACACTAACATGCCCCTATGCCTTCAGAGTTCTATGGGCACACATGCCAAGGTCCCTTTCTTCCTCAGAACTTCCTAGTGTCATGCCGTTCATTGAATACTTCCTTGTTAAATTACTCCTTCCAAAGTGTATCACCTCTCACTTTTCAGGGTTAAATACCATCTGCCACTTATCTGCCCATTTGACCATCCCGTCTATATATTCCTGTAGCCCAAGACACTCCCTGGCTTATCTCTACAACCCTTCTTAAATAGTGAAACCACATTAGCTGTTCTCCAGTCCTCTGGCACCACCGCCGTGGCCAGAGAGGAATTAAAAATTTGGGTCAAAGCCCCTGCGATCTCCTCCCTTGCCTCTCTCAGCAGTCTGGGACACAATTTCATTCTGTATTAAGTCTCTGTGCGGGGTTGTTAACTCTGGAATAGGATGTGACCAGTTGGAGGAGTTCAGTTCTCACTAGGACCTCTGGAGTTAGTCTCAGTTTATTCAGGATGATGAGGTCCCAGCTAACTAGGGCCTGACACTGGGTGACCACCAGAGGGAGAAATGTCACTTGTCAGCCTGCATGACAATGAATGGTGGGAAATTAAAAAGGAATGCAGCAACTTAAAGAGAAGTGGGTTGTGATTGGGAAATAATGTTTCTTACTCTAAAAAAGCAAGGAGCCACAGCATAACATTCCAGGGTCTGAAGAGCACAACAGGCCAGGGTCCAAAGGACACAACAGGCCAGGGTCACAAGGTCACAACAGGCCGGGGTCACAAGGGCACAACATGCAGGGCTAACAAGGGCACAACAGGCCGGGGTCACAAGGGCACAGGAGGACAGGGTCCCCAGGGGAGTGTTTGTACAGATAAGGAGCAGATCAGGGTGTACCAGAGGATACAGTCCCTTCAGAGTGTTGAAAGGGGAGGGGAGGAGGAGTTGTGATTGGTGATGACATCTGACTGGAGATGGCATAAATGAGGAGGGTGATCCCAGAGTGTGATGGGGTGAAAGAGATGCCATACACTCCAACCAGAAACACGTCCAGCTCTGCTTGAAGGAAATCAGCAAATCAGTGTCCACCAGGTGTTGGCAGCAGGTTCCAGGGGTCAACCTCAGAAAATAAACACATACTGACATCAAAGCAGGATATGACCTTACACAACTTAAAATGTGATCACTGATCCTCTGTTACATAGGAACAGAAGTGGGCCATTTATCCCCTTGACTCTATGCACCATCCAGTGAGAACCTGATTGATCTGTGACCGAACTCAATGCACACATTTGCCCCGTAACCCTTCATTTATTTGGATAACAGAAATCAATCAATCTCAGATTTAAAATTGCCAATTTATCAACTGCCATTTGCAGAAGAGAATTCCAAACTATTTCCACCCTTTGTGTGAAGAAGTGTTTTCTAATTTCACCCTGAAAATTCTGGCTCAAGTTTATTCAACTACAACCCCAAGAAACTGTTATCTGCTCCCTTTACTATCTTAAACACATTAGGTAAATTACCCATTCATCTTCTATTTTCCAGGGAATTAACCCTACTTTGTGTAATCTCTCTTTGCCATTTAACCCTTGGTGTCCAAGTTGTCATTGACTGTCCCTCAGTTCAGGGTCATGAGTTTCTGCCATGGGTCTTCGTGTGATTGAACTCTCGACCCGCGGCTCTCTGGACTCATGGGGCATGAGATAGTGGGATCCAGGGTGCAAGATTTGCTTCCTTTTCTTTACTTCTCTGTCACCACTCTGCTTCACCATTAAGATGTTTGGACTCAAAGCATGATGTAGCTTGATAGACAAGTTGTCTCCATTTTGAACAATTGGTAACCATCTCCTCCCAGTCATTAAAATCAATGTTGCCAGGCTTCAGTCATACGAACATACGAATTAGGAGCAGGAGGAGGCCACTCGGCCCCTCGAGCCTGCTCTGCATGGCTGATCTGATTGTAACCTCAACCCCACATTGCTCCCTACCTCCGCTAACCTTTCACCCCCTTTTTTATGAAGAATCTACCTAGCCATGCCTTAAAAATATTCAAAGACTCTGCTTCGACCGCCTTCAGAGGAAGAGAGTCCCAAAGACTCATGACTCTCTGAGAGAAAAAAATCTACTCATCTCTGCCCTAAATACGTGGACCCTTATTTTTAAACAGTGACCCCTAGTTCTAAATTCTCCCACAAGAGGAAACATCCTCTCTGCATCCACCCTGTCAAGACCCCTCAGGATCTTATATGTTTCAATCAAGTCACCTCTTACTCTTCTAAACTCCAGTTCAGGAGATTCAGGAGAGATTTAAGGAGAGTTTCAGAGTGTCTCTGAAGCATTTCCTTTATCCAGCCCTGGAACATTTGTTCCTTTGAATGTTGGGAAAACTGGGCCTGGCAGGGGAGATGGTTTTCAGCCATCCAGACACAGTGTCCAGTCCATCAAAGTTGATTTTGTTGGAGTTTTGCCTGAATACTTGTGGAGTTGGCTTCAAAAATACACCAGCGTGTTTTGGCACTCTTCCCATGGAATCCAGAGGATGTGGTGGAGGCAATGCTGGTGGGATTCTCTAGCCCTTTTATGTGTCGCTGATACACAGTCAGGTCTCGCTGCAGTACAGGAATGTGGTGATGACAACTGCTCTGTACACTGGAACTTTTGTTGACCTGCAGAGATCTTTGTTGTCAAACATTTGCTGCTGTAGTTTGGCGAAGGCTGAGCTGGTGCAGCTGATCTGGTGTTGGATTTCTTCATCAATGGTGAGAGAGGTGGCTGCCAAGGTATGGGAAGTGCTCAACATATTCCAGAGTCTCTCCTTCAACATATATGGGAAGTGGGCCAGTGAGTGGGTATCAGTTTTGTTTTGACAACATTCAAGGACAGGCTGAGTTTCTTGTGTGCCAGGTAAATTGGCACAGCCAATTTATCACACATCCTTGGTTGACATCGATCTAGATTTTGAGACCATCTGTTTCAGATCTCCCACTCAAGGCATATCATGAAGCACTCGCAGGATTGAGGTGAATTTTCTTGGACAGCAGGTCTGGCAGCATCTGTGGAGAAACAGAATTAATGGACCAGATCTTCCAATCTTCAGATAGTTCCAAGATATGTGTCAGGATCCCTCGGAAGTCCTAATGCACTGACTATGCGGGAATTATCCAGGAAATTAAAATCTCCAAAGGGCAATTACCTTGCATCCAGAACCCTCCAAAAAAGTTTCCAACTCTGAGTTAGAGTCAGAGACTTTGGAGGGTTCTGACTCAATGGCTTGGATAATTACCCAGGAAATTTTAGACAGATTAAAACCAGCTCTAACTGCTGCGTAACAATACAACTGACATCCCCTTCTCCCCCGACTCCCCACCCAACCCCAGCCAGATGGTGGGCATCTCTGACCTCTCAATTCCCCCTGGACCATATCTGACCTGACCTCACCACCCTACACACCCTGCCATCCTGCCTCCTTACCCAATTGCAACTCTGCCACCTACCACCCTGCCACTCTACCCCACTGCCACCCTTCCCCGCTGCCACCCTACCACTCTGTCACCCACCCATTCACCCACCTTTCAATCCTACCACCCTGCTACCCTACTCAGCGAGCACCATATCCAGCAGGCACTCTAACCCCTTTCCTCCTTACCTCACCCACCCTACCCACTTAAACACACAACTACACATTCACTCACACGTTGAGGCTAAAACAACGAGAAATTCTGAGACATTTAAACAATACTTACCAGAATACAGCAACCAGTGCCATAAAAATGTGGGCATGGCTTGGCCTCTCCTGCACTGCATTAAGGCCTGCCCTGGTTTTCCAGAGAGTGCCCAGCATTGGAAGTCTGGCCTGAAAAGTCGCTGTCAGGTAAGTGCGTATTTTTTCCTGTGATTAGCATCGGTTGGAACTTTTCCGACACTAATCGGAAGATTTGAGCCATTGTTTCATGAGCTGAAATGTTCATTCTGTTGCTCTCTCCACAGATACTGTTAGACTCGTTATGGTGCCACTGGTGTTGTTTTCAATATTTTTCTCGCATTTGTTTGGCAACAAAGACCATGTCGGAGGTTCCTCTGGAAGACCTAAAGCTACATTGTGTCTCTGGGAAGATTTCCTCAGCTTCAGGTGGTAGGTGATTCAGGAGAATGTGTGTCAGGATTTTCTTTGCTGTGAACAATAGGGGAATACCTCGATAGTTTCCTCAGCATGATTTATCTCCCTTCTTAAAAATAGTTACAATTGTCACATTCCTGAAGTGGGGGGGGAAGGGTTCTTCCTCATCCTAATTCTACAGGATGAGTGCATTGAGTTTTCATGTCAGCTAGCTTTGAAAACCTCAGTTAGAATTCCATTAGGGCCATAGGCTTTGTTGTTTTTCATCTGTTTAATTGTTTGTTGCAGCTCTCCCATCGATGGTTGTTCACCCCTAGATTTTACAATGGGGTACTGGGGGATAGACAGTCTGGAGATTAGCAGCTGACACTGTGGATTCACGGCTGAAGAGATTTCCAAAACCTTCTTCCCAGCATTGACGGATGGCGTTGTTGATGTGTGGTGCCCAGAACAGGTCACATTATTCCAGGCGTGGTGTAACGTGGGATTTGTAAAGCTGAAGCACGACTTCTACCCCCTTGTATTCCAGTTTTCTGGATATAAAGACCAGCTTTCCCTTCACCTTTACTGATGAAATTTTGTACCTGTTCATGACATTTTAATCATCTGTTATGATCCCAGCTGATGTTACAACTGGAGAAGCCTGAGCCCAGGTTGGAACCCGGCTTGATAGATCCTGACTTTTATTTTTTGTTTAGATACGTGGAGAGGGACGACTGAATAGAGCCACCAGAGTCAGCTAATGAACTTTTGAACTCTTAACAAAATAAGAAAACATTTTTTAAACACGAAAAGATGAACTATATTACTATACTCCTTCACCCACAATTATAACTTTACAGATATATACAGATTTCTAAGGATAACACAAGTTACAAAAGTTATCTTATCCTCTAATGTTCACAGTAAGTACACAGTCCATGTAAACCAATAGGTACCCTGTGGCCAGACACACCACACTCTGAAACCAGGTGACAGATGCCACCTCAACCAGATGCTCTGGATCTCTCATCAACTCCCCACAGATGCTTGTACAACTGTGAGCCAGCTGGACTCTCTGAACTCTGTCTTCCACACAAGGGTTTCTAATTTCCACCCTCCCAGAATCTTCTCCCAAACCGATGCTTTCTCTCAGGCTCCTTCCACAAGGGTTCACCTCCAGGGTTTCAAACTCTCCTTCTGATGTTCCTCTGCACTGGATCACCACATGCATTCAAGCTGTCTTCCACACACCCTGTCTCTCTGACGCAGCCGTCAACAATACACCACTGCTTCACATGCCCAAAGCAAAGTGTTACAGACCTTCAGTTGTCTCTTTGGATCTTCTGCCTCTCACAAGCCATTTTTTTCTTTATATATTTTCATCCTTTAAGCTTGAAGCTTGGAGCCTTCCTCTGCTCCTCACTCTTAACTTCAGTTAACAGGATCTTTTCCAGTTTCTTTTCCATTGACTAGAAAGCCTTTCTCCATTGACTAGAAGGACTTTCTCTAGTTTCTGTCTCACTCCTTGGCTTTAGGATGTTTCTGTTCTTATGGGAAATCTGCTCTCATTCTGCAGCTCCCTCTGCCAGTGTCCAGTTCTCTCGAGTCCTGGCTTCAACGTCAGTTTGAGACTTGCTATCTGACCCTCTGCTCCAATCTCTCCTTGGCAGCTGTTTTCAACTGAACTCAATCTGCTTTCAACTGCTTTGCCAGTGTGTGTTTGGGTGGGGACTGCCACTCCGGACCCCTGTTGCTAGGCAACAGCACAGTTTTTTTCTACACTTGTCTTTGCTGAAACTTCTGTTAGAGTCATAAAACTCATTAGAAATGCAGGTATACAAAAAGCTTTAGACCTGCTATCTCCCTCAAAAATGAAACTAGACCCAGGTTTCACCTTTTAAAGTGAAACTAATACTCTACTTGACCTTTTCGTACCACATAACTACAGACATACAAATCAAAGTTAAACTTTAAAGCTAAAACTCATTCCTAACACCCACAAACACAAATATAATTTACTTAAACTATCACTATTACCCATCTATGTACTTGGACCCAAGGGGCGGGATTTTCCGTGCCTGTTGGCAGTGGGCGTGTTTGGCGGTGTGAGCGGACAACATGGCAAGAAGATTTACAACCTTGTGCAATCAGTTTGCGATCACCTGCTCTGCCTGTCAATGGCGGGCTACGTTTCCCACTGTTGGACTTTGGGAACCTCGTTGTAATATATCTGCATATCATTATAAGCCCAGCCCAACGGAATCATTCCCTCCATGCTGGGTTATCCAAGCACATGTTTCACATCAGCGTATATAAGTCGTGCACTTGGCAGGCTACACTTCGCTCGGGACTGTAAGGTTTGTTTGCCTACCTTGCTTCAGGCAGCTCTCGCAGTCATCAGCGCCAGGTTTCACAGGCAGCACCACATCTCTTCTAGGGGGGCTCATGGGCAGGTCTCTACCTTCCAGACCAACTATAACGTGGGGGTGGCTCTTCAATGGCTGCAGGGCATGGTCTTTCTTGGGGAAGGGGGAGAAGTGGCCTCAGGCAAGGGAAGAGGCTGCAGGGTGAGGGCTGTACTGGGAAAGGGGGGTATCCCAGGGTGTCTGTGGGGGCACATGTTGATCTGTGCAGGTGGCCTCAAGATGGTGAGGGCTGAGGAGGCAGTCTCCAGAGGAGATGAGGCCAGATGAAGATGTGAGGGTATGTGTGGGAGAATGGGTGGTGATGTCCCTTGAGCTGGCAGTGAATGAGATACCAGTGAATATGTGATGGGCTTGTGAGTGTGTGCTTAGAGTGATGAGATGGCTGCCTTACCCTGGCGGCACAGATGAGATCACTCACCCACATCTGCATTGGATGGCCAACCTCCTCTGCCCAACATTGGCATTGACCACCACTGCCATTGCCTACCAAGACGGAGTGGTGAGATTGCTGGGCCTCCTGGAACCAGAGTGGGGGTAGCGGACATCATGGTGGCCTCCATGGCATCCAATAGGCTTTTGAGAGATGGGTCACTAAAGCTGGGGGCTGCAGTCTTTTTGCATTTCAGGGCCACATCTTCTTAGCAGCAGTCCTGGGCCGTAAGCGCGGAGAGGAGTGTGCACAGCTGCACTTCAAATGTCACACCTGGCGTGATGAAGTGGCAAGGTGACAGAGTGGCTGGCAAATAAAAGCCCACCCCCCAACAAAAAGGCATGTTTCCCAGGGATGCATGACTAATGAGGCAGGATTGGGATGATATGGCGTGAAAAGCCACCATTGCAGCCCACAGGTAAAACCTCTTTTTTAGTGCAAATCTGGGACGATTCTGCCCAAAGTCTCTTTGGACCTTCACAGTTTCCAGTTTTTCACCATTTAGAAAGTTCCTTGTTTTACCCTGTTTAGGAGAGTGGGTAGAAAACTGGAGTTGAAGTCAATGATCATTCATGATCATATTGAATGGTGGCATAGGCTCGATAGACTATATGGTCGACTCATCCTTATACTTCTTACCTTCCACTACTCCCATCCTGCCAATTAGAGTTACTCTCTGTCGCTTGCCAGTCAATCAATATCATAAACAGGTCAATAATCTGCCTTCAATTCCAGAAAGTTCAACTGTTGTTGGCTGTTCAATAACAGTCTTTTATGAGGGAATTTAATAAATACCTTCTGGAAGTCTATATAAATAACATCCACAGACAACCCCTGTCCACTACTTGAGTCACCTCTTCAAACATTCATTCAGGTTTGACAGGCATGACATACCCTTTACAAATCCATGCTGGCTCTCTCTTATCAGGTGAAAATTTTCAAGGCGTACAGTCACTGTATCCGTCATTATAGACTCTAGTAATTCTCAACAACAGATGTTGGGCTAACTGGTCTCTAATTCCCTGGATCCCCTCTGCCATCTTTCCATTCCCTTCACCTTTTAAATCTCAGGTCACTTCTAAGTCTACCCTTCTTTAAAGTGTAGAGTCCCAATTCTTTGCTTATTGATAACCAGGATGCTTTATCCTGGGAATTGGTGCAGCAGCCCTCCTCTGCACACTTTCCAAACCCTCAATATCACCTACCATGTGAGGAGACAAAAACTGGGTGCAGTATGTGAGGGCTGAATTAGGTCTTACACAAGGATGAAATAGTGTGCCCTCTCTTATTAATTCTCCTATGAATGCACCGAAATACTATTTGCACTACTTATCACTTCTTAACAGTACTCATGTACCTTTTGAGATCTATGCACTCATAGGCCAAAATCTTTCTTTCTCTACTTTTCTTTTAATGCTTTTCCCTGAGGGGTATATGGATGTTGAAAAATCACCCTGCACACACATATATAACATTGCATTTGTCAAAATTAAACAGCATTTACCAGCCATGACTCCAAACTCCCAATGCTTTAAAATCCACATGAAGCAGTTGAGCATCATTTGCAGTCTGAACACTTGCAGAGATCTTATCTGAAAATTATTAGATTGAGCCTCAACACCTACATCCAGATCATTTATAATAATAATGTTGCAGAGAGGGGAGAGGGGAAAACTGAACTCCTTTATTTTTCTTGACACCTTCCCGTGAGCAGAGGTGTTTTAATGTTTGAAATGGGCTGTGACCTTTGTTTGTAGAGTCAAGTTTAAAGTGGTGCACAGCAAACGCTCTTTTGAGTTAAATCAGAAGAATTGTTTATTCATCCATTCAAACCCAGGGGATGGTCACTGAAACAACACACACACAAGCACACACGAGGGAGATAGGAAAGCAAAGAGTTTTAGAACTAGGAATAACACAAAAAACAGAGGCATGGATATTAATTCACATGAATGTCCAGTGAGGGTTCCATCTTGTAAGAGTTAATGTTCAGGCGGGTTCAGCTAGCTGAAAGCAGGAGTTGCCGAATTCCTTCATTTTGCTGATGATCAGAAAGATAAGGTTGGTAAACAGAGATTGGGTCACTCTTCAGGTGGCAGGAATCTTCTGGACAAGCAGGCTTTGAGGAAGTTTAGACTCGAGGCAGGCTTTGTTGTCAGCCTGGAGTCTGGCTTTGGTGTTGACAGGCTGGATGTTTAACAGCAGACTGCCCTGGCAGTCCAGGAATGTAACGTTAAAACTTTCCACAGGCCAAAGGAGCCTAGGTCATGTGATTAAGCCCATTGATGAGTCAGTTTCGGGTTAACAATATGTTTCTATGTCTCTGGTCAAATTCCATTACTCACCTTAGGAGATAGTTGGTGGTTATTAGTGCCTCCACAGGTATGAACTTCATGAGGCTCTCTCTTTGTTGCAAGTCCAGGCTGGGGAGACACATCCTTTGCTGTTCCCTTGTTTCATTTATTGCAACTGGCCCACACAATTATAGGTATGAGATTCCACAAGGATGAATGTTGAGCTTTGTACTGTAATTACAGTTGGAGGTTTCAGGACGTGTAGCCAACTCACAAATCATGTGACCTGTAGCAGCAATGTCTTTGGTCCAGCAAAGTCCATTTTCAAATAAGCAGAAAGTAAGGTTTTATTTACACAGTTTATAATCTCTTTCATATCTTATGGACATGACAGTAGTAAAGATCAATGGTCGCAACACTGATCCCTGTAGGATACCACTGGTGATCAGTCTCCGAATGGATCCAATCCATCTAATTAGTTTTGTCTGCATGCTGTCAGCCGGTTCTCAATCTAGCTCAATATATTCTCACCAGCACCAAAGGTTTTAATTTTATAGAGAAGCCCGCTGGATTTCTTCCTTCACTTTTTCTCGATCTTTACAACAGTTGGCACTGATTTTGACTTTTGAACATCACTTGACTCTCTACAGTCTCTTTCTCCAGCATCTTCACCATTAAACTCGACATAGAATGTCAGTTAAATCTATAGTTAAATCACCTGTTGCTTCTTTACCTGGAAGCATGTCCTGCTCACATCCCAGACTTAAACACTTTAAATTCTCCTTCTGAGGAAGCAAATTAGCAATGGCCTCTATCTGTGCTGATATGAGAATATCATTAAGATGTTTTTTATGTTCTAGCAAGGATATTTGATATTCTTGCCTGGTTTGTTCTTTGAACATTTTAAAATCTCTCAATTTTTCCTGATTACACTCAGACCAGTCTTGATTTAATTCTTTTTGAGCAATATTAGCAGCTTCCGTGTTTTGAGTCAACGCTTTTCCTTCTAACACTTTAAGTCAGCCCTTCAATTCACAAATTGTTTTATCAGAGTCAAGATTTGACCTGAGTTCAGTGACTTCTATTTCTGTGGCTGCATTCTGTAATTCCAAACTGATGGGTGTGCTTTACTTCTGTGCTGCTTCAACTCAGTTAGGGCTTTAGAGTTAGCTGCTATTAACCCTTTAGAATCACTCTGAGATCTCAATCCTTTCTGTGGTGCAATGCATTTTGATTTGGAAATTCTGTAAATCCCGTTTCTGCCTCATTCAACTCATTTGGCCTGGCTTCAGTCTTGTTAATATCCAAATAACTTCCCTCAGACTCTTCGACTAAGTTGGGCATTTCCCTCACTGCCTCTTGAACTGCATGTGGATTTTCTTGGCCCCTGTTTAATTGTGTGCTCTGGCTTAGCCATTTCAGCCTTCACCTGTTGTATCACCCCCTGTAGGGCTTCAGAAACCTTTTCAGCTGTTGGCAACTTTACAGATTTCTGCTGCTGAAATTGTTCAGTTTGTTCAGCCTCTCTGGACTGTTTTTGAGTCTTGTGGGGTGACACCTTCCAGCCTGTGAGGTCATTTCCCAGCAGAAGGTCGACCCTCTGCATGGGCAAAGCTTGAGGTTATGCCTACTCTCACCGGCCTGGTAGCGAGTTCACTCTTTAAGTGAATTTTCACTTATGGTATCTCAACACCCTCGCCAGTTAGTCCTTTGACTAACAATATGGATTTTGTCCTGCTTCTACATGGGAAAACCTCAATTCTCCCTGCTAGTCATGTCTGTGAAAGAAACAGTATCCTGGAAAATGTTAATCTCCTTTCCTGATTCTTTGGAACCACTAGGGGCCATTTCCTGTTTACACATGAAATCCTGATAGGTTTCTGTGCCTTTCATTGCATTTGCACAAAGGGTTGGAATTTTAGTGAGTATGGGTATGGGCTGTGCTGGAACACTGCTTGTGGCTGTCTTCACATGCCAGGAGTGTTCCTTTATATGGTCCAGTTTATCCCAATTAAAGCAGCAGCAAGCGGTCCTGCAGCTCTACATTCTACATTATCTTGTTTCAAAGTCAGGGATTGGTTTTCCCATTTTTACCCTTTCTCTTTTCCCTTAGGATCTATTCCCTTTCCCACTGTCTCCCTCATCTATTCCCTGCTGATGCATACTATTTGATCCATGCCTGCTGTAATTCAGAGGTCTGTGAGTCAGTTCTTAATCCTCAGCATTCATGGAAGCTGCCCTTGCAGAGGTAACCTTTTGTTCCTCAAGGCGCATTTTAATATTATAAGGGAGATCATTTTTAAACTCTTTTAACAGCACCAATTATCTTATTCCAGCATAATTATGCTCTATCCTTAAAGCGCATACTCATCAGTCAAAAGCAATCTGTTTGATTTGTTCATGGTTTGCAAGGGTTTCGTATGTGAATATTGCTGACAATAAGCTTCTGGCATGAGTTCATAGGCACCCAGGATTCCATCCTCACTGAGTGCAGCAATTGTAAGTTAAACCTTTTCTTACTGTCATGGGGATCATGTGACTGTATAGGTGAATCAGCCCTAAGTGTGGGTAATCCTAGGGGCGGAATTTTCTAGCCTTGGCCTTGGTACAATCATGTAGCTTCATCTTTTTAAACTGTAGTCCACGCGGCTCTCCGTTCCCTTCTTAAACAGACGTCCCCGCCGCTCTCCGTTCTCTTTTTAAATTTACGTCCCACCGCTCTCCGTTCCCTTTTTAAACTGAAGTCCCGCCGGTCTCTGTTCCCTTTTTAAACTGAAGTCCCGCCGCTCTCCGCGCCCTTTTTAAACTGAATTCGCCACCACTCTCCGTGCCCTTTTGAAACTGAAGTCCCCGCCGCTCTCCGTTCCCTTTTTAACTGAAGTCCCACCGCTCTCTGTTCCCTTTTTAAACTGAAGTCCCGCCGGTCTCTGTTCCCTTTTTAAACTGAAGTCCCGCCGCTCTCCGCGCCCTTTTTAAACTGAATTCACCACCACTCTCCGTGCCCTTTTGAAACTGAAGTACCCGCCGCTCTCCGTTCCCTTTTTAAACTGAAGTCCCGCCGCTGTCCGTGCCCTTTTTAAACTGAAGTCCTGCCGCTCTCCATTCCCTTTTTTAACTGAAGTCCCGCTGCTCTCCGCGCACTTTTTAAATTGAAGTCCCGCCGCTCTCCGCGCACTTTTTAAACTAAAGTCCCGCCACTCTCCGCGCCCTTTTTAAACTGAAGTCCCCTCCGCTCTCCATTCCCTTTTTAAACGGAAGTCCCCGCCGCTCTCCACGCCCTTTTTAAACCAAAGTCCCCTCTGCTCTCAGTTCCCTTCTAAACTGTAGTCTCCGCCGCTCTCCATGCCCTTTTTGAACTGAAGTCCCCGCCGCTCTCCGTGCCCTTTTTAAACTGAAGTCCCGCCGCTCTCCGTTCCCTTTTAAAACTGTAGGCTCCACTGCTCTCCATGCCCTTTTTAAACTGAAGTCTCCACCGCTCTCCGTTCCCTTTTTAAACTGAAGTCCCGCCGCTCTCTGTGCGCTTTTTAAACTGAAGTCCCGCCTCTCTCCGTGCCCTTTTTAAACTGAAGTCCCCTCCGCTCTCCATGCCCTTTTTAAACCGAAGTCCCCGCCGCTCTGAGTGCCCTTTTTAAACTGAAGTCCCCGCCGCTCTCCGTTCCCTTTTTAACTGAAGTCCCGCCGCTCTCTGTGCGCTTTTTAAACTGAAGTCCCGCCGCTCTCCGTGCCCTTTTTAAACTGAAGTCCCCTCCGCTCTCCATGCCCTTTTTAAACCGAAGTCCCCGCCGCTCTGAGTGCCCTTTTTAAACTGAAGTCCCGCCGCTCTCCGTGCCCTTTTTAAACTGACGTCCCCACCGCTCTCCATGCGCTTTTTAAACTGAAGTCCCGCCGCTCTCCGTGCCCTTTTTAAACTGAAGTCCCCTCCGCTCTCCATGCCCTTTTCAAACCGAAGTCCCCGCCGCTCTCAGTGCCCTTTTTAAACTGAAGACCCGCCGCTCTCCATGCACTTTTTAAACTGAAGTCCCGCCGCTCTCCATGCCCTTTTTAAATTGAAGTCCCGCCGCACTCCACGCCCTTTTTAAGCTGATGTCCCCACCGCTCTCCATGCCCTTTTTAAACTGAAGTCCCGCCGCTCTCCACGGCCTTTTTAAACTGAGGTCCCCTCGGCTCTCCATTCCCTTTTTAAACTGAAGTCCCCGCCGCTCTCCGTTCCCTTATTAAACTGTAGTCTCCGCCACTCTCCACGTGCTTTTTAAACTGAAGTCCCGCCGCTCTCTGCGCCCTTTTTAAACTGAAGTCTCCGCCGCTGTCCGTGCCCTTTTTAGACTGAAGTCCTGCCGCTCCCCATTCCCTTTTCAAACTGACGTCCCCGCCACTCTCCGCGCCCTTTTTAAACTGAAGTCCCCTCCGCTCTCCATTCCCTTTTTAAACTGAAGTCCCGCCGCTCTCTGCGCCCTTTTAAAACTGAAGTCCCGCCGCTCTCTGTGCCCTTTTTAAACTGAAGTTCCTCCGCTCTCCGCGCCCTTTTTAAACTGAATTCGCCACCACTCTCCGTGCCCATTTTAAACTGAACTCCCCGCCGCTCTCCGTTCCCTTTTTAAACTGAAGTTCCGAGGCTCTCCGTTCCCTTTTTAAACTGAAGTCCCCACCGCTGTCCGTGCCTTTTTTAAACTGATGTCCCGCCGCACTCCGTTCCCTTTTTAAACTGAAGTCCCCACCGCTGTCTGTGCCCTTTTTAAACTGAGGTCCCCTCCGCTCTCCATTCCCTTTTTAAACTGAAGTCCCCGCCGCTCTCCGTTCCCTTATTAAACTGTAGTCTCCACTGCTCTCCATGCCGTTTTTAAACTGAAGTCTCCACCGCTCTCCGTGCCCTTTTTAAACCGAAGTCCCCGCCGCTCTCCGTTCCCTTTTTAAACTGAAGTCCCGCCGCTCTCCACGCGCTTTATAAACTGACGTCCCCGCCACTCTCCACGCGCTTTTTAAACTAAAGTCCCCGGCGCTCTCCGTGCCCTTTTTATACTGACGTCCCTGCCACTCTCCACGCCCTTTTTAAACTGAAGTCCCGCCGCTCTCTGCGCCCTTTTTAAACTGAAGTCCCGCCGCTCTCTGTGCCCTTTTTAAATTAAAGTTCCGCCGCTCTCTGTGCCCTTTTTAAACTGAAGTCCCGCCACTCTCCGCGCCCTTTTTAAACTGAAGTCCCCTCCGCTCTCCGTTCCCTTATTAAACTGTAGTCTCCGCCGCTCTCCACGCTCTTTTTAAACTGACATCCCCGCTGCTCTCTGTGCGCTTTTTAAACTTAAGTCCCGCCGCTCTCCGTGCCCTTTTTAAACTGAAGTCCCCTCCGCTCTCCATGCCCTTTTTAAACCGAAGTCCCCGCCGCTCTCAGTGCCCTTTTTAAACAAAAGTCCCGCCGCTCTCCGTGCCCTTTTTAAACTGACGTCCCCACCGCTCTCCATGCGCTTTTTAAACTGAAGTCCCGCCGCTCTCCGTGCCCTTTATAAACTGAAGTCCCCTCCGCTCTCCATGCCCTTTTTAAACCGAAGTCCCCACCGCTCTCAGTGCCCTTTTCAAACTTCAGTCCCGCAGCTCTCCGTGCCCTTTTTAAACTGACGTCCCCACCGCTCTCGATGCGCTTTTTAAACTGAAGTCCCCCCGCTCTCCATGCCCTTTTTAAACTGAAGTCCCACCGCTCTCCACGCCCTTTTTAAACTGAGGACCCCTCCGCTCTCCATTCCCTTTTTAAACTGAAGTCCCCGCCACTCTCCGTTCCCTTATTAAACTGTAGTCTCCGCCGCTCTCCACGCTCTTTTTAAACTGACGTCCCCGCCGCTCTCCGTTCCCTTTTTAAACTGAAGTCCTGCTGCTCTCCGTTCCCGTTTTAAATTGATGTTCCGCCGCTCTCCGCGCCCTTTTTAAACTGAAGTCTCCACTGCTCTCCATGCCCTTTTTAAACCGATGTCCCCGCCGCTCTCCGTTCCTTTTTTAAACTGAAGTCCCGCCGCTCTCCGTTCGCTTTTTAAACTGAAGTCCCGCCGCTCTCCGTGCCCTTTTTAAACTGAAGTCCCCGCCGCTTTCCACGCCCTTTTTAAACAGAAGTCCCCTCCGCTCTCCGTTCCCTTTTTAAACTGTAGTCTCCACAGCTCTCCATGGCCTTTTTAAACTGAAGTCCCGCCGCTCTACATGCCCTTTTTAAACTCACGTCCCCATCGCTCTCCATGCGCTTTTTAAACTGATGTCCCCGCCGCTCTCCATGCCCTTTTTATACTGAAGTCTCCACCGCTCTCCGTGCCCTTTTTAAACTGACGTCTCCGGCGCTCTCCGTTCCCTTTTTAAACTGACGTCCCTGCCACTCTCCACACCCTTTTTAAACTGAAGTCCCGCTGCTCTCCTTTCCCTTTTTAAACTGAAGTCCCGCCGCTCTCCGTGCCCTATTTAAACTGAAATCCCCGCCGCTCTCCACGCGCTTTATAAACTAACGTCCCCGCCACTCTCCACGCGCTTTATAAACTGATGTCCCGCCGCTCTCTGTGCCCTTTTTAAACTGACGTCCCTGCCACTCTCCACACCCTTTTTAAACTGAAGTCCCGCTGCTCTCCTTTCCCTTTTTAAACTGAAGTCCCGCCGCTCTCCGTGCCCTTTTTAAACTGAAATCCCCGCCGCTCTCCACGCGCTTTATAAACTAACCTCCCCGCCACTCTCCACGCGCTTTTTAAACTGATGTCCCGCCGCTCTCTGTGCCCTTTTTAAACTGAAGTCCTGCTGCTCTCTGTGCCCGTTTTCAATTGAAGTCCCGCCGCTCTCCGTGCCCTTTTTAAACTAAAATCCCCGCCGCTCTCCAGGCGCTTTATAAACTAACGTCCCCGCCGCTCTCCGTTCCCTTTTTAAACTGAAGTCCCCGCCGCTCTCCATTCCCTTTTTAAACTGAAGTCCCGCCGCTCTCTACGCCCTCTTTAAACTGAAGTCTCCGCTGCTGTCGTGCCCTTTTTAGACTGAAGTCCTGCCGCTCTCCGTTCCCTTTTTAAACTGAAGTCCCCGCCGCTCTCCATTCCCTTTTTAAATTGACGTCCCCGCCACTCTCCGCGCCCTTTTAAAACTGAAATCCCCACCGCTCTCCATTCCCTTTTTAAACTGAAGTCCCCTCCGCTCTCCGCGCCCTTTTTATACCGAAGTCCCCGCCGCTCTCCATTCCCTTTTTAAACTGAAGTCCCGCCGCTCCCCACGCGTTTTATAAACTGACGTCCACGCCACTCTCCGCGCGCTTTTTAAACTAAAGTCCCCGGCACTCTCCGTGCCCTTTTTAAACTGACGTCCCTGCCACTCTCCACGCCCTATTTAAGCTGAAGTCCCGCCGCTCTCTGCGCCCTTTTTAAACTGAAGTCCCGCCGCTCTCTGTGCCCTTTTTAAACTGACGTCCCCACCGCTCTCCATGCCCTTTTTAAACTGATGTCCCCGCCACTCTCCATGCCCTTTTTAAACTGAAGTCTCCACCGCTCTCCGTGCCCTTTTTTAACTGACGTCCCCGCCACTCTCCGTGCCCTTTTTAGACTGAAGTCCTGCCGCTCTCCATTACCTTTTTAAACTGACGTCCCCGCCACTCTCCGTGCCCTTTTTAAACTGAAGTCCTGCCCCTCTCCGTGCCCTTTTTAAACTGTAGTCTCCACTGCTCTCCATGCCCTTTTCAAACTGAAGTCTCCAACGCTCTCCGTTCCCTTTTTAAACTGAAGTCCCACCGCTCTCCCTGCCCTTTTTAAACTGAAGTCCCCCCTGCTCTCCGTGCCCTTTTTAAACTGAAGTCCTGCCCCTCTCCGTGCCCTTTTTAAACTGAAGTTCCCGCCGCTCTCCGTGCCCTTTTTAAACTGAAGTCCCGCTGCTCTCCGTTCCCTTTTTAAACTGAAGTCCTGCTGCTCTCCGTGCCCTTTTTAAACTGAAATCCCCGACACTCTCCACGCGCTTTATAAACTGACGTCCCTGCCACTCTCCACGCCCTTTTTAAACTGAAGTCCCCTCTCTCTCTGCGCTCTTTTTAAACTGAAGTCCTGCCGCTCTCTGTGCCCTTTTTAAACTGAAGTCCCGCCTCTCTCCATGCCCTTTTTAGACTGAAGTCCTGCCGCTCTCCATTACCTTTTTAAACTGACGTCCCCGCCACTCTTCGCGCCCTTTTTAAACTGAAGTTCTGCCGCTCTCTGTGCCCTTTTTAAACTGAAGTCCCGCCGCTCTCTGTCCCTTTTTTAATATGAAGTCCCCGCCGCTTTCCACGCCCTTTATAAACCGAAGTCCCCTCCGCTCTCTGTTCCCATTTTAAACTGTAGTCTCCACTGCTCTCCATGCCCTTTTCAAACTGAGGTCTCCACCGCTCTCTGTTCCCTTTTTAAACTGAAGTCCCACCGCTCTCCCTGCCCTTTTTAAACTGAAGTCCCCGCTGCTCTCCGTTCCCTCTTTAAACTGAAGTCCCGCCGCTCTCCGCGCCCTTTTTAAACTGAAGTCCCGCCGCTTTCCGTGCCCTTTTTATACTGAAATTGCCGCCGCACTCCACGCGCCTTATAAACTGACATCCCCGCCACTCTCCACGCGCTTTTTAAACTAAAGTCCCCGCCGCTCTCCGTGCCATTTTTAAACTGACGTCCCTGCCACTCTCCACGCCCTTTTTAAACTGAAGTCCCGCCGCTCTCCATGCCCTTTTTAAACTGACGTCCCCACCGCTCTCCATGCGCTTTTTAAACTGATGTCCCCGCCGCTCTCCATGCCCTTTTTAAACTGATGTCCCCGCCGCTCTCCACGCCCTTTTTAAACTGACCTCCCCGCCGCTCTCCGTTCCCTTTTTAAACTGAAGTCCCGCCGCTGCCTGCGCCCTTTTTAAACTGAAGACTCCGCCGCTCTCCGCGCCTTTTTAAACTGAAGTCCCGCCGCTTTCCGTGCCCTTTTTATACTGAAATTGCCACCGCACTCCACGCGCCTTATAAACTGACGTCCCCGCCACTCTCCACGCGCTTTTTAAACTAAAGTCCCCGCCGCTCTCCGTGCCATTTTTAAACTGACGTCGCTGCCACTCTCCACGTCCTTTTTAAACTGAAGTCCCGCCGCTCTCCGCGCCCTTTATAAACTGAAATCCCGCCGCTCTCCATGCCCTTTTTAAACTGACGTCCCCACCGCTCTCCATGCGCTTTTAAAACTGATGTCCCCGCCGCTCTCCATGCCCTTTTTAAACTGATGTCCCCGCCGCTCTCCATGCCCTTTTTAAACTGATGTCCCCGCCGCTCTCCACGCCCTTTTTAAACTGACCTCCCCGCCGCTCTCCATTCCCTTTTAAAACTGAAGTCTCCGCCGCTGTCCGTGCCCTTTTTAAACTGAAGTCCCGCCGCTCAACGTGCCCTTTTTAAACTGAAGTTCCGCCGCTCTCCGTTCCCGTTTTAAACTGTATTTTCCCTGCTCTCCATGCCGTTTTTGAACTGAAGTCTCCACCGCTCTCCGTGCCCTTTTTAAACCGAAGACCCGCCGATCTCCGTTCCCTTTTTAAACTGAAGTCCCGCCGCTCTCCACGCGCTTTATAAACTGACGTCCCCGCCACTCTCCACGCGCTTTTTAAACTAAAGTCCACGGCACTCTCCGTGCCCTTTTTAAACAGACGTCCCTGCCACTCTCCGTGCCATTTTTAAACTGACGTCCCTGCCACTCTCCACGCCCTTTTTAAACTGAAGTCCCGCCGCTCTCCGTGCCCTTTATAAACTGAAGACCCGCCGCTCTCTGTGCCCTTTTTAAACCGAAGTCCCGCCACTCTCTGTGCCCTTTTTAAACTGAAGTCCAACTGCTCTCTGTGCCCGTTTTCAACTGAAGTACCGCCGCTCTCCGTGCCCTTTTTAAACTGACGTCCCCACCGCTCTCCATGCGCTTTTTAAACTGATGTCCCCTCCGCTCTCCACGCCCTTTTTAAACTGATGTCCCCGCCGCTCTCCGTGCTCTTTTTAAACTGATGTCCCCGCCGCTCTCAACGCCCTTTTAAAACTGATGTCCCCGCCGCTCTCCACGCCCTTTTTAAACTGATGTCCCGCTGCTCTCCGTTCCCTTTTTAAACAGAAGTCCCGCTCCTCTCCGTGCCCTTTTTAAACTGAAATCCCCAACACTCTCCATGCGCTTTATAAACTGACGTCGCTGCCACTCTCCACGCCCTTTTTAAACTGAAGTCCCCCCGCTCTCTGCGCCCTTTTTAAACTGAAGTCCCGCCGCTCTCTGTGCCCTTTTTAAACTGAAGTCCCGCCGCTCTCTGTCCCCTTTTTAAACTGAGGTCCCCGCCGCTTTCCACGCCCTTTTTAAACCGAAGTCCCCTCCGCTCTCCGTTCCCTTTATAAACTGTAGTCTCCACTGCTCTCCATGCCCTTTTGAAACTGAAGTCCCCTCCGCACTCCATTCCCTTTTTAAACTGAAGTCCCACCGCTCTCCGTCTCCTTTATAAACTGAAGTCCCGCCGCTCTCCGTGCCCTTTTTAAACTGAAGTCCCGCTGCTCTCCGTTCCCTTTTTAAACTGAAGTCCCGCCGCTCTCCGTGCCCTTTTTAAACTGAAATCCCCGCCGCTCTCCACGCGCTTTATAAACTAACGTCCCCGCCACTCTCCACGCGCTTTTTAAACTGATGTCCCGCCGCTCTCTGTGCCCTTTTTAAACTGAAGTCCCGCTGCTCTCTGTGCCCGTTTTCAACTGAAGTCCCGCCGCTCTCCGTACCCTTTTTAAACTGACGTCCCCACCGCTCTCCATGCCCTTTTTAAACTGAAGTCCCGCCGCTCTACATGCCCTTTTTAAACTCACATCCCCACCGCTCTCCATGCGCTTTTTAAACTGATGTCCCCGCCGCTCTCCATGCCCTTTTCAAACTGAAGTCCCGCCGCTCTACATGCCCTTTTTAAACTCTCGTCCCCACCTCTCTCCATGCGCTTTTTAAACTGATGTCCCCGCCGCTCTCCATGCCCTTTTTAAACTGAAGTCCCGCTGCTCTCTGTGCCCGTTTTCAACTGAAGTCCTGCCACTCTCCGTGCACTTTTTAAACTGACGTCCCCATCGCTCTCCATGCCCTTTTTAAACTGAAGTCCCGCCGCTCTACATGCCCTTTTTAAACTCAGGTCCACACCGCTCTCCATGCTCTTTTTAAACTGATGTCACCGCCGCTCTCCATGCCCTTTTTAAACTGAAGTCCC
This sequence comes from Cetorhinus maximus, assembly GCF_964194155.1. Lineage (NCBI taxonomy): Eukaryota > Metazoa > Chordata > Chondrichthyes > Lamniformes > Cetorhinidae > Cetorhinus > Cetorhinus maximus. Next base: position 62,323,315 of record NC_135886.1, read on the forward strand.
GCCGCTCTCCACGCCCTTTTTAAGCTGTTGTCCCCGCTGCTCTCCATGCCCTTTTTAAACTGAAGTCCCACCGCTCTCCACGCCCTTTTTAAACTGAGGTCCCCTACGCTCTCAATTCCCTTTTTAAACTGAAGTCCTGCCGCTCTCCGTGCCCTTTTTAAACTGAAGTCCCGCCGCTCTACGTGCCCTTTTTAAACTGTAGTCTCCACTGCTCTCCATGCCCTTTTTAAACTGAAGTCTCCACCGCTCTCCGTTCCCTTTTTAAACTGTAGTCTCCTATGCTCTCCATGCCATGCTTAAACTGAAGTCTCCACCGCTCTACGTGCCCTTTTTAAACCGAAGTCCCCGCCGCTCTCCGTTCCCTTTTTAAACTGAAGTCCCGCCGCTCCCCACGTGCTTTATAAACTGACGTACCCGCCACTCTCCACGCGCTTTTTAAACTAAAGTCCCCGGCACTCTCCGTGCCCTTTTTAAACTGACGTCCCTGCCACTCTCCACGCCCTTTTTAAACTGAAGTCCCGCCGCTCTCTGTGCCCTTTTTAAACTGAAGTCGCGCCGCTCTCTGTGCCCTTTTTAAACTGAAGTCCCCTCCGCTTTCCCACGCCCTTTTTAAACCGAAGTCCCCTCCGCTCTCCATTCCCTTTTTAAACTGTAGTCTCCACTGCTCTCCATGCCCTTTTTAAACTGAAGTCTCCACCGCTCTCCGTTCCCTTTTTAAACTGAAGTCCCCGCCGCTCTCCGCGCCCTTTATAAACAGAAGTCTCGCAGCTCTCCGTGCCCTTTTTAAACTGAGGTCCCCGTCGCTCTCCATTCCCTTTTAAAACTGAAGTCCCGCAGCTCTCCGCGCCTTTTTTAAACTGAAGTTCCGCCGCTCTCCGTGCCCTTTTTAAACTGAAATGCCCGCCGCTCTCCACGCGCTTTATAAACTAACGTCACCGCCACTTTCCACGCGCTTTTTAAACTAAAGTCCCCGCCGCTCTCCATGCCCTTTTTAAACTGAAGTCCCGCCGCTCCCCACGCGTTTTATAAACTGACGTCCACGCCACTCTCCGCGCGCTTTTTAAACTAAAGTCCCCGGCACTCTCCGTGCCCTTTTTAAACTGACGTCCCTGCCACTCTCCACGCCCTTTTTAAGCTGAAGTCCCGCCGCTCTCTGCGCCCTTTTTAAACTGAAGTCCCGCCGCTCTCTGTGCCCTTTTTAAACTGACGTCCCCACCGCTCTCCATGCCCTTTTTACACTGATGTCCCCGCCACTCTCCATGCCCTTTTTAAACTGAAGTCTCCACCGCTCTCCGTGCCCTTTTTAAACTGAAGTCTCCACCGCTCTCCGTTCCCTTTTTAAACTGAAGTCCCACCGCTCTCCCTGCCCTTTTTAAACTGAAGTCCCCCCTGCTCTCCGTGCCCTTTTTAAACTGAAGTCCTGCCCCTCTCCGTGCCCTTTTTAAACTGAAGTTCCCGCCGCTCTCCGTGCCCTTTTTAAACTGAAGTCCCGCTGCTCTCCGTTCCCTTTTTAAACTGAAGTCCTGCTGCTCTCCGTGCCCTTTTTAAACTGAAATCCCCGACACTCTCCACGCGCTTTATAAACTGACGTCCCTGCCACTCTCCACGCCCTTTTTAAACTGAAGTCCCCTCGCTCTCTGCGCCCTTTTTAAACTGAAGTCCCGCCGCTCTCTGTGCCCTTTTTAAACTGAAGTCCCGCCTCTCTCCGTGCCCTTTTTAGACTGAAGTCCTGCCGCTCTCCATTACCTTTTTAAACTGACGTCCCCGCCACTCTTCACGCCCTTTTTAAACTGAAGTTCCGCCGCTCTCTGTGCCCTTTTTAAACTGAAGTCCCGCCGCTCTCTGTCCCTTTTTTAATATGAAGTCCCCGCCGCTTTCCACGCCCTTTTTAAACCGAAGTCCCCTCCGCTCTCCGTTCCCATTTTAAACTGTAGTCTCCACTGCTCTCCATGCCCTTTTCAAACTGAGGTCTCCACCGCTCTCTGTTCCCTTTTTAAACTGAAGTCCCACCGCTCTCCCTGCCCTTTTTAAACTGAAGTCCCCGCTGCTCTCCGTTCCCTCTTTAAACTGAAGTCCCGCCGCTCTCCGCGCCCTTTTTAAACTGAAGTCCCGCCGCTTTCCGTGCCCTTTTTATACTGAAATTGCCGGCGCACTCCACGCGCCTTATAAACTGACGTCCCCGCCACTCTCCACGTGCTTTTTAAACTAAAGTCCCCGCCGCTCTCCGTGCCATTTTTAAACTGACGTCCCTGCCACTCTCCACGCCCTTTTTAAACTGAAGTCCCGCCGCTCTCCGCGCCCTTTATAAACTGAAGTCCCGCCGCTCTCCATGCCCTTTTTAAACTGACGTCCCCACCGCTCTCCATGCGCTTTTTAAACTGATGTCCCCGCCGCTCTCCATGCCCTTTTTAAACTGACGTCCCCGCCGCTCTCCATGCGCTTTTTAAACTGATGTCCCCGCCGCTCTCCATGCCCTTTTTAAACTGATGTCCCCGCCGCTCTCCACGCCCTTTTTAAACTGACCTCCCCGCCGCTCTCCATTCCCTTTTTAAACTGAGGTCCCGACGCTCCCTGCGCCCTTTTAAAACTGAAGTCTCCGCCGCTGTCCGTGCCCTTTTTAAACTGAAGTCCCGCCGCTCAACGTGCCCTTTTTAAACTGAAGTTCCGCCGCTCTCCGTTCCCGTTTTAAACTGTATTTTCCCTGCTCTCCATGCCGTTTTTGAACTGAAGTCTCCACCGCTCTCCGTGCCCTTTTTAAACCGAAGTCCCCGCCGATCTCCGTTCCCTTTTTAAACTGAAGTCCCGCCGCTCTCCACGCGCTTTATAAACTGACGTCCCCGCCACTCTCCACGCGCTTTTTAAACTAAAGTCCACGGCACTCTCCGTGCCCTTTTTAAACAGACGTCCCTGCCACTCTCCGTGCCCTTTATAAACTGAAGACCCGCCGCTCTCTGTGCCCTTTTTAAACCGAAGTCCCGCCGCTCTCTGTGCCCTTTTTAAACTGAAGTCCAACTGCTCTCTGTGCCCGTTTTCAACTGAAGTACCGCCGCTCTCCGTGCCCTTTTTAAACTGACGTCCCCACTGCTCTCCATGCGCTTTTTAAACTGATGTCCCCTCCGCTCTCAACGCCCTTTTAAAACTGATGTCCCCGCCGCTCTCCACACCCTTTTTAAACTGATGTCCCGCTGCTCTCCGTTCCCTTTTTAAACTGAAGTCCCGCTCCTCTCCGTGCTCTTTTTAAACTGAAATCCCCAACACTCTCCACGCGCTTTATAAACTGACGTCGCTGCCACTCTCCACGCCCTTTTTAAACTGAAGTCCCCCCGCTCTCTGCGCCCTTTTTAAACTGAAGTCCCGCCGCTCTCTATGCCCTTTTTAAACTGAAGTCCCGCCGCTCTCCGTGCCCTTTTTAGACTGAAGTCCTGCCGCTCTCCATTACCTTTTTAAACTGACGTCCCCGCCACTCTTCGCGCCCTTTTTAAACTGAAGTTCCGCCGCTCTCTGTGCCCTTTTTAAACTGAAGTCCCGCCGCTCTCTGTCCCCTTTTTAAACTGAAGTCCCCGCCGCTTTCCACGCCCTTTTTAAACCGAAGTCCCCTCCGCTCTCCGTTCCCTTTATAAACTGTAGTCTCCACTGCTCTCCATGCCCTTTTGAAACTGAAGTCCCCTCCGCACTCCATTCCCTTTTTAAACTGAAGTCCCACCGCTCTCCGTCTCCTTTATAAACTGAAGTCCCGCCGCTCTCCGTGCCCTTTTTAAACTGAAGTCCCCGCTGCTCTCCGTTCCCTTTTTAAACTGAAGTCCCGCTGCTCTCCGTTCCCTTTTTAAACTGAAGTCCCGCCGCTCTCCGTGCCCTTTTTAAACTGAAATCCCCGCCGCTCTCCACGCGCTTTATAAACTAACGTCCCCGCCACTCTCCACGCGCTTTTTAAACTGATGTCCCGCCGCTCTCTGTGCCCTTTTTAAACTGAAGTCCCGCTGCTCTCTGTGCCCGTTTTCAACTGAAGTCCCGCCGCTCTCCGTACCCTTTTTAAACTGACGTCCCCACCGCTCTCCATGCCCTTTTTAAACTGAAGTCCCGCCGCTCTACATGCCCTTTTTAAACTCACATCCCCACCGCTCTCCATGCGCTTTTTAAACTGATGTCCCCGCCGCTCTCCATGCCCTTTTCAAACTGAAGTCCCGCCGCTCTACATGCCCTTTTTAAACTCTCGTCCCCACCTCTCTCCATGCGCTTTTTAAACTGATGTCCCCGCCGCTCTCCATGCCCTTTTTAAACTGAAGTCCCGCTGCTCTCTGTGCCCGTTTTCAACTGAAGTCCTGCCACTCTCCGTGCACTTTTTAAACTGACGTCCCCATCGCTCTCCATGCCCTTTTTAAACTGAAGTCCCGCCGCTCTACATGCCCTTTTTAAACTCAGGTCCACACCGCTCTCCATGCTCTTTTTAAACTGATGTCACCGCCGCTCACCATGCCCTTTTTAAACTGAAGTCCCGCCGCTCTCCACGCCCTTTTTAAGTTGTTGTCCCCGCTGCTCTCCATGCCCTTTTTAAACTGAAGTCCCACCGCTCTCCACGCCCTTTTTAAACTGAGGTCCCCTACGCTCTCCATTCCCTTTATAAACTGAAGTCCCGCCGCTCTCCGTGCCCTTTTTAAACTGAAGTCCCCGCTGCTCTCCGTTCCCTTTTTAAACTGAAGTCCCGCTGCTCTCCGTTCCCTTCTTAAACTGAAGTCCCGCTGGTATCTGTGCCCTTTTTAAACTGAAGTCCCGCCGCTCTCTGTGCCCTTTTTAAACTAAAGTTCCGCCGCTCTCTGTGCCCTTTTTAAACTGAAGTCCCCGCCGCTTTCCACGCCCTTTTTAAACCGAAGTCCCCTCCGCTCTCCGTTCCCTTTTTAAACTCTAGTCTCCACTGCTCTCCATGCCCTTTTTAAACTGAAGTCTCCACCGCTCTCCGTTCCCTTTTTAAAATCTAGTCTCCACTGCTCTCCATGCCCTTTTTAAACTGAAGTCTCCACCGCTCTCCGTTCCCTTTTTAAACTGAAGTCACTCCGCTCTCCGCGCCCTTTTAAGCTGAAGTCCCGCCGCTCTCTGTTCCCTTTTTAAACTGTAGATTCCCTGCTATCCATGCCCTTTTTAAACTGAAGTCTCCACCGCTCTCCGTTCCCTTTTTAAACTGATGTCCCAACCGCACTCCATGCGCTTTTTAAACTGGTGCCCCCGCCGCTCTCCATGCCCTTTTTAAACTGATGTCCCGCCGCTCTACGTGCCCTTTTTAAACTGAAGTTCCGCCGCTCTCCGTTCCCTTTTTAAACTGTAGTCTCCACTGCTCTCCATGCGCTTTATAAACTGACGTCCCCGCCACTCTCCACGCGCTTTTTAAACTAAAGTCCACGGCACTCTCCGTGCCCTTTTTAAACTGACGTCCCTGCCACTCTCCACGCCCTTTTTAAACTGATGTCCCGCCGCTCTCTGCGTCCTTTTTAAACTGAAGTCCCGCCGCTCTCTGTGCCCTTTTTAAACTAAAGTTCCGCCGCTCTCTGTGCCCTTTTTAAACTGAAGTCCCGCCGCTCTCTGCGTCCTTTTTAAACTGAAGTCCCACCGCTCTCTGTGCCCTTTTTAAACTAAAGTTCCGCCGCTCTCTGTGCCCTTTTTAAACTGAAGTCCCGCCGCTCTCTGTGCCCTTTTTTATCTGAAGTCCCGCCGCTCTCTGTGCCCTTTTTAAACTGAAGTCCCCTCCGCTTTCCACGCCCTTTTTAAACCGAAGTCCCCTCCGCTCTCCATTCCCTGTTTAAACTGTAGTCTCCACTGCTCTCCATGCCCTTTTTAAACTGAAGTCTCCACCGCTCTCCGTTCCCTTTTTAAACTGAAGTCCCCGCCGCTCTCCGCTCCCTTTATAAACAGAAGTCCCGCCTCTCTCCGTGCCCTTTTTAAACTGAAGTCCCCGTTGCTCTCCATTCCCTTTTTAAACTGAAGTCCCGCAGCTCTCCGCGCCTTTTTTAAACTGAAGTTCCGCCGCTCTCCGTGCCCTTTTTAAACTGAAGTCCCGCCGCTCTCTGTCCCTTTTTTAATATGAAGTCCCCGCCGCTTTCCACGCCCTTTTTAAACCGAAGTCCCCTCCGCTCTCCGTTCCCTTTTTAAACTGTAGTCTCCACTGCTCTCCATGCCCTTTTTAAACCGAAGTCCCCTCCGCTCTCCGTTCCCATTTTAAACTGTAGTCTCCACTGCTCTCCATGCCCTTTTCAAACTGAGGTCTCCACCGCTCTCTGTTCCCTTTTTAAACTGAAGTCCCACCGCTCTCCCTGCCCTTTTTAAACTGAAGTCCCCGCTGCTCTCCGTTCCCTCTTTAAACTGAAGTCCCGCCGCTCTCCGCGCCCTTTTTAAACTGAAGTCCCGCCGCTTTCCGTGCCCTTTTTATACTGAAATTGCCGGCGCACTCCACGCGCCTTATAAACTGACGTCCCCGCCACTCTCCACGTGCTTTTTAAACTAAAGTCCCCGCCGCTCTCCGTGCCATTTTTAAACTGACGTCCCTGCCACTCTCCACGCCCTTTTTAAACTGAAGTCCCGCCGCTCTCCGCGCCCTTTATAAACTGAAGTCCCGCCGCTCTCCATGCCCTTTTTAAACTGACGTCCCCACCGATTTCCATGCGCTTTTTAAACTGATGTCCCCGCCGCTCTCCATGCCCTTTTTAAACTGACGTCCCCGCCGCTCTCCATGCGCTTTTTAAACTGATGTCCCCGCCGCTCTCCATGCCCTTTTTAAACTGATGTCCCCGCCGCTCTCCACGCCCTTTTTAAACTGACCTCCCCGCCGCTCTCCATTCCCTTTTTAAACTGAAGTCCCGACGCTCCCTGCGCCCTTTTAAAACTGAAGTCTCCGCCGCTGTCCGTGCCCTTTTTAAACTGAAGTCCCGCCGCTCAACGTGCCCTTTTTAAACTGAAGTTCCGCCGCTCTCCGTTCCCGTTTTAAACTGTATTTTCCCTGCTCTCCATGCCGTTTTTGAACTGAAGTCTCCACCGCTCTCCGTGTCCTTTTTAAACCGAAGTCCCCGCCGATCTCCGTTCCCTTTTTAAACTGAAGTCCCGCCGCTCTCCACGCGCTTTATAAACTGACGTCCCCGCCACTCTCCACGCGCTTTTTAAACTAAAGTCCACGGCACTCTCCGTGCCCTTTTTAAACAGACGTCCCTGCCACTCTCCGTGCCATTTTTAAACTGACGTCCCTGCCACTCTCCACGCCCTTTTTAAACTGAAGTCCCGCCGCTCTCCGTGCCCTTTATAAACTGAAGACCCGCCGCTCTCTGTGCCCTTTTTAAACCGAAGTCCCGCCGCTCTCTGTGCCCTTTTTAAACTGAAGTCCAACTGCTCTCTGTGCCCGTTTTCAACTGAAGTACCGCCGCTCTCCGTGCCCTTTTTAAACTGACGTCCCCACTGCTCTCCATGCGCTTTTTAAACTGATGTCCCCTCCGCTCTCAACGCCCTTTTAAAACTGATGTCCCCGCCGCTCTCCACACCCTTTTTAAACTGATGTCCCGCTGCTCTCCGTTCCCTTTTTAAACTGAAGTCCCGCTCCTCTCCGTGCCCTTTTTAAACTGAAATCCCCAACACTCTCCACGCGCTTTATAAACTGACGTCGCTGCCACTCTCCACGCCCTTTTTAAACTGAAGTCCCCCCGCTCTCTGCGCCCTTTTTAAACTGAAGTCCCGCCGCTCTCTATGCCCTTTTTAAACTGAAGTCCCGCCGCTCTCCGTGCCCTTTTTAGACTGAAGTCCTGCCGCTCTCCATTACCTTTTTAAACTGACGTCCCCGCCACTCTTCGCGCCCTTTTTAAACTGAAGTTCCGCCGCTCTCTGTGCCCTTTTTAAACTGAAGTCCCGCCGCTCTCTGTCCCCTTTTTAAACTGAAGTCCCCGCCGCTTTCCACGCCCTTTTTAAACCGAAGTCCCCTCCGCTCTCCGTTCCCTTTATAAACTGTAGTCTCCACTGCTCTCCATGCCCTTTTGAAACTGAAGTCCCCTCCGCACTCCATTCCCTTTTTAAACTGAAGTCCCACCGCTCTCCGTCTCCTTTATAAACTGAAGTCCCGCCGCTCTCCGTGCCCTTTTTAAACTGAAGTCCCCGCTGCTCTCCGTTCCCTTTTTAAACTGAAGTCCCGCTGCTCTCCGTTCCCTTTTTAAACTGAAGTCCCGCCGCTCTCCGTGCCCTTTTTAAACTGAAATCCCCGCCGCTCTCCACGCGCTTTATAAACTAACGTCCCCGCCACTCTCCACGCGCTTTTTAAACTGATGTCCCGCCGCTCTCTGTGCCCTTTTTAAACTGAAGTCCCGCTGCTCTCTGTGCCCGTTTTCAACTGAAGTCCCGCCGCTCTCCGTACCCTTTTTAAACTGACGTCCCCACCGCTCTCCATGCCCTTTTTAAACTGAAGTCCCGCCGCTCTACATGCACTTTTTAAACTCACATCCCCACCGCTCTCCATGCGCTTTTTAAACTGATGTCCCCGCCGCTCTCCATGCCCTTTTCAAACTGAAGTCCCGCCGCTCTACATGCCCTTTTTAAACTCTCGTCCCCACCTCTCTCCATGCGCTTTTTAAACTGATGTCCCCGCCGCTCTCCATGCCCTTTTTAAACTGAAGTCCCGCTGCTCTCTGTGCCCGTTTTCAACTGAAGTCCTGCCACTCTCCGTGCACTTTTTAAACTGACGTCCCCATCGCTCTCCATGCCCTTTTTAAACTGAAGTCCCGCCGCTCTACATGCCCTTTTTAAACTCAGGTCCACACCGCTCTCCATGCTCTTTTTAAACTGATGTCACCGCCGCTCTCCATGCCCTTTTTAAACTGAAGTCCCGCCGCTCTCCACGCCCTTTTTAAGCTGTTGTCCCCGCTGCTCTTCATGCCCTTTTTAAACTGAGGTCCCCTACGCTCTCTATTCCCTTTTTAAACTGAAGTCCTGCCGCTCTCCGTGCCCTTTTTAAACTGAAGTCCCGCCGCTCTACGTGCCCTTTTTAAACTGAAGTTCCGCCGCTCTCCGTTCCCTTTTTAAACTGTAGTCTCCATTGCTCTCCATGCCATGCTTAAACTGAAGTCTCCACTGCTCTACGTGCCCTTTTTAAACCGAAGTCCCCGCCGCTCTCCGTTCCCTTTTTAAACTGAAGTCCCGCCGCTCCCCACGCGCTTTATAAGCTGACGTACCCGCCACTCTCCAGGCGCTTTTTAAACTAAAGTCCCCGGCACTCTCCGTGCCCTTTTTAATTGACGTCCCTGCCACTCTCCACGCCCTTTTTAAACTGAAGTCCCGCCGCTCTCTGCGCCCTTTATAAACAGAAGTCTCGCCGCTCTCCGTGCCCTTTTTAAACTGAGGTCCCCGTCGCTCTCCATTCCCTTTTAAAACTGAAGTCCCGCAGCTCTCCGCGCCTTTTTTAAACTGAAGTTCCGCTGCTCTCCGTGCCCTTTTTAAACTGAAATGCCCGCCGCTCTCCACGCGCTTTATAAACTAACGTCACCGCCACTTTCCACGCGCTTTTTAAACTAAACTCCCCGCCGCTCTCCATGCCCTTTTTAAACTGACGTCCCCACCGCTCTCCATGCACTTTTTAAACTGACGTCCCGCCGCTCTCCGTCCCCTTTTTAAACTGAAGTCCCCGTTGCTCTCCGCGCCCTTTTTAAACTGAAGTTCCGCCGCTCTCCGTCCCCTTTTTAAACTGAAGTCCCCATTGCTCTCCGCGCCCTTTTTAAACTGAAGTTCCGCCGCACTCCATGCCCTTTTTAAACTAAAATACCCGCCGCTCTCCACGCGCTTTATAAACTAACGTCCCCGCCACTCTCCACGTGCTTTTTAATCTGAAGTCCCACCGCTCTCTGCGCCCTTTTTAAACTGAAGTCTCCGCCGCTGTCCGTGCCCTTTTTAGACTGAAGTCCTGCCGCTCTCCATTCCCTTTTTAAACTGACGTCCCCGCCACTCTCCGCGCCCTTTTTAAACTGAAGTCCCCTCCGCTCTCCATTGCCTTTTTAAACTGAAGTCCCGCCGCTCTCCGCGCCCTTTGTAAACTGAAATCCCGCCGCTCTCTGTCCCCTTTTAAAATGAAGTCCCATCCGCTTTCCACGCCCTTTTTAAACCGAAGTCCCCTCCGCTCTCCGTTCCCTTTTTAAACTGTAGTCTCCACTGCTCTCCATGCCCTTTTCAAACTGAAGTCTCCACCGCTCTCCGTTTCCTTTTTAAACTGAAGTCCCACCGCACACCGTGCCCTTTTTCAACTGAAGTCCCGCCGCTCTCCGTGCCCTTTTTAAACTGAAGTCCCCGCTGCTCTCCGTTCCCTTTTTAAACTGAAGTCCCGCCGCTCTCCGCGCCTTTTTTAAACTGAAATTCCCGGCGGTCGCCGCGCGCCTTATAAACTGAAATCCCCTCCGCTCTCCATTCCCTTTTTAAACTGAAGTCCCCTCCGCTCTCCGCGCCCTTTTTAAACCGAAGTCCCCGCCGCTCTCCGTGCCCATTTTAAACTGAAGTCCTGCCGCGCTCCGTGCCCTTTTTAAACTGAAGTCCCGCCGCTCTACGTGCCCTTTTTAAACTGAGGTTCCGCCGCTCTCCGTTCCCTTTTTAAACTGTAGTCTCCACTGCTCTA
>NC_135886.1:62334129-62439319 GCF_964194155.1 Cetorhinus maximus
CGTTCCCTTTTTAAACTGAAGTCCCCGCCGCTCTCCGTTCCCTTTTTAAACTGAAGTCCCCGCCGCTGTCCGTTCCCTTTTTAAACTGTAGTCTCCACTGCTCTCCATGCCGTTTTTAAACTGAAGTCTCCACCGCTCTCCGTGCCCACTTTAAACCGAAGTCCCCACCGCTCTCCGTTCCCTTTTTAAACTGAAGTCCCGCCGCTCTCCACGCGCTTTGTAAACTGACGTCCCCGCCACTCTCCACGCGCTTTTTAAACTAAAGTCCCCGGCACTCTCCGTGCCCTTTTTAAACTGAAGTCCCGCTGGTCTCTGTGCCCTTTTTAAACTGAAGTCCCGCCGGTCTCTGTGCCCTTTTTAAACTAAAGTTCCGCCGCTCTCTGTGCCCTTTTTAAACTGAAGTCCCCGCCGCTTTCCACGCCCTTTTTAAACCGAAGTCCCCTCCGCTCTCCGTTCCCTTTTTAAACTCTAGTCTCCACTGCTCTCCATGCCCTTTTTAAACTGAAGTCTCCACCGCTCTCCGTTCCCTTTTTAAAATCTAGTCTCCACTGCTCTCCATGCCCTTTTTAAACTGAAGTCTCCACCGCTCTCCGTTCCCTTTTTAAACTGAAGTCACTCCGCTCTCTGCGCCCTTTTTAAGCTGAAGTCCCGCCGCTCTCTGTTCCCTTTTTAAACTGTAGATTCCCTGCTCTCCATGCCCTTTTTAAACTGAAGTCTCCACCGCTCTCCGTTCCCTTTTTAAACTGATGTCCCCACCGCTCTCCATGCCCTTTTTAAACTGGTGCCCCCGCCGCTCTCCATGCCCTTTTTAAACTGAAGTCCCGCCGCTCTCCGTTCCCTTTTTAAACTGTAGATTCCCTGCTCTCCATGCCCTTTTTAAACTGAAGTCTCCACCGCTCTCCGTGCCCTTTTTAAACTGAAGTTCCGCCACTCTCCGTTGCTTTTTTAAACTGATGTCTCCACCGCTCTCAGTGCCCTTTTTAAACTGAAGTCTCCACCGCTCTCCGTGCCCTTTTTAAACTGAAGTTCCGCCACTCTCCGTTGCTTTTTTAAACTGATGTCTCCACCGCTCTCAGTGCCCTTTTTAAACTGAAGTCTCCACCGCTCTCCGTTCCCTTTTTAAACTGAAGTCACGGCGCTCTCCGTGCCCTTTTTAAACTGAAGTCCCGCCGCTCTCCGTGCCCTTTTTAAACTGACGTCCCCACCGCTCTCCATGCACTTTTTAAACTGACGTCCCGCCGCTCTCCGTGCCCTTTTTAAACTGACGTCCCCACCGCTCTCCATGCACTTTTTAAACTGACGTCCCGCCGCTCTCCGTCCCCTTTTTAAACTGAAGTCCCCGTTGCTCTCCGCGCCCTTTTTAAACTAAAATACCCGCCGCTCTCCACGCGCTTTATAAACTAACGTCCCCGCCACTCTCCACGTGCTTTTTAATCTGAAGTCCCACCGCTCTCTGCGCCCTTTTTAAACTGAAGTCTCCGCCGCTGTCCGTGCCCTTTTTAGACTGAAGTCCTGCCGCTCTCCATTCCCTTTTTAAACTGACGTCCCCGCCACTCTCCGCGCCCTTTTTAAACTGAAGTCCCCTCCGCTCTCCATTGCCTTTTTAAACTGAAGTCCCGCCGCTCTCTGTGCCCTTTTTAAACTGAAGTCCCGCTGCTCTCTGTGCCCGTTTTCAACTGAAGTCCCGCCGCTCTCCGTGCCCTTTTTAAACTGACGTCCCCACCGCTCTCCATGCCCTTTTTAAACTGAAGTCCCGCCGCTCTACATGCGCTTTTTAAACTCACGTCCCCACCGCTCTCCATGCGCTTTTTAAACTGAAGTCTCCACCGCTCTCCGTGCCCGTTTTAAACTGACGTCCCCGCCGCTCTCCGTTCCCTTTTTAAACTGAAGTCCCCGCCGCTCTCCGTTCCCTTTTTAAACTGAAGTCCCGCCGCTCTCCATGCCCTTTATAAACTGACGTCCCCGCCACTCTCCACGCGCTTTTTAAACTAAAGTCCCCGGCACTCTCCGTGCCCTTTTTAAACTGACGTCCCTGCCACTCTCCACGCCCTTTTTAAACTGAAGTCCCGCCGCTCTCTGCGCCCTTTTTAAACTGAAGTCCCACCGCTCTCTGTGCCCTTTTTAAACTAAAGTTCCGCCGCTCTCTGTGCCCTTTTTAAACTGAAGTCCCGCCGCTCTCTGTGCCCTTTTTAAACTGTAGTCCCGCCGCTCTCTGTGCCCTTTTTAAACTGAAGTCCCCTCCGCTTTCCACGCCCTTTTTAAACCGAAGTCCCCTCCGCTCTCCATTCCCTTTTTAAACTGTAGTCTCCACTGCTCTCCATGCCCTTTTTAAACTGAAGTCTCCACCGCTCTCCGTTCCCTTTTTAAACTGAAGTCCCCGTGGCTCTCCATTTCCTTTTTAAACTGAAGTCCCGCAGCTCTCCGCGCCTTTTTTAAACTGATGTTCCGCCGCTCTCCGTGCCCTTTTTAAACTGAAATCCCCGCCGCTCTCCACGCGCTTTATAAACTAACGTCACCGCCACTTTCCACGCGCTTTATAAACTGACGTCCCCACCGCTCTCCATGCCCTTTTTAAACTGACGTCCCTGCCACTCTCCACGTGCTTTTTAAACTGATGTCCCGCCGCTCTCTGTGCCCTTTTTAAACTGAAGTCCCGCTGCTCTCTGTGCCCGTTTTCAACTGAAGTCCCGCCGCTCTCCGTGCCCTTTTTAAACTGATGTCCCGACCGCTCTCCATGCCCTTTTTAAACTGAAGTCCTGCCGCTCTACATGAGCTTTTTAAACTCACCTCCCCACCGCTCTCCATGCGCTTTTTAAACTGAAGTCTCCACTGCTCTCCGTGCCCGTTTTAAACTGACGTCCCCGCCGCTCTCCGTTCCCTTTTTAAACTGAAGTCCCCGCCGCTCTCCGTTCCATTTTTAAACTGAAGTCCCCGCCGCTCTCCGTTCCCTTTTTAAACTGAAGTCCCGCCGCTCTCCATGCCCTTTTTAAACTGAAGTCCCGCCGCTCTCCGTTCCCTTTTTAAACTGTAGTCTCCACTGCTCTCCATGCCGTTTTTAAACTGAAGTCTCCACCGCTCTCCGTGCCCACTTTAAACCGAAGTCCCCACCGCTCTCCGTTCCCTTTTTAAACTGAAGTCCCGCCGCTCTCCACGCGCTTTGTAAACTGACGTCCCCGCCACTCTCCACGCGCTTTTTAAACTAAAGTCCCCGGCACTCTCCGTGCCCTTTTTAAACTGAAGTCCCGCTGGTCTCTGTGCCCTTTTTAAACTGAAGTCCCGCCGGTCTCTGTGCCCTTTTTAAACTAAAGTTCCGCCGCTCTCTGTGCCCTTTTTAAACTGAAGTCCCCGCCGCTTTCCACGCCCTTTTTAAACCGAAGTCCCCTCCGCTCTCCGTTCCCTTTTTAAACTCTAGTCTCCACTGCTCTCCATGCCCTTTTTAAACTGAAGTCTCCACCGCTCTCCGTTCCCTTTTTAAAATCTAGTCTCCACTGCTCTCCATGCCCTTTTTAAACTGAAGTCTCCACCGCTCTCCGTTCCCTTTTTAAACTGAAGTCACGCCGCTCTCCGCGCCCTTTTTAAACTGAAGTCCCGCCGCTCTCTCTTCCCTTTTTAAACTGTAGATTCCCTGCTCTCCATGCGCTTTTTAAACTGATGCCCCCGCCGCTCTCCATGCCCTTTTTAAACTGATGTCCCCGCCGCTCTCCACGCCCTTTTTAAACTGATGTCCCGCCGCTCTACGTGCCATTTTTAAACTGAAGTTCCCCCGCTCTCCGTTCCCTTTTTAAACTGTAGTCTCCACTGCTCTCCATGCGCTTTATAAACTGACGTCCCCGCCACTCTCCACGCGCTTTTTAAACTAAAGTCCCCGGCACTCTCCGTGCCCTTTTTAAACTGACGTCCCTGCTACTCTCCACGCCCTTTTTAAACTGAAGTCCCGCCGCTCTCTGCGCCCTTTTTAAACTGAAGTCCCGCCGCTCTCTGTGCCCTTTTTAAACTAAAGTTCCGCCGCTCTCTGTGCCCTTTTTAAACTGAAGTCCCGCCGCTCTCTGTGCCCTTTTTTATCTGAAGTCCCGCCGCTCTCTGTGCCCTTTTTAAACTGAAGTCCCCTCCGCTTTCCACGCCCTTTTTAAACCGAAGTCCCCTCCGCTCTCCATTCCCTGTTTAAACTGTAGTCTCCACTGCTCTCCATGCCCTTTTTAAACTGAAGTCTCCACCGCTCTCCGTTCCCTTTTTAAACTGAAGTCCCCGCCGCTCTCCGCGCCCTTTATAAACAGAAGTCCCGCCTCTCTCCGTGCCCTTTTTAAACTGAAGTCCCCGTTGCTCTCCATTCCCTTTTTAAACTGAAGTCCCGGAGCTCTCCGCGCCTTTTTTAAACTGAAGTTCCGCCGCTCTCCGTGCCCTTTTTAAACTGAAATCCCCGCCGCTCTCCACGCGCTTTATAAACTAACGTCACCGCCACTTTCCACGCACTTTTTAAACTTAAGTCCCCGCCGCTCTCCATGCCCTTTTAAACTGACGTCCCTGCCACTCTCCACGCGCTTTTTAAACTGAATTCCCGCTGCTCTCTGTGCCCGTTTTCAACTGAAGTCCCGCCGCTCTCCGTGCCCTTTTTAAACTGACTTCCCCACCGCTCTCCATGCCCTTTTTAAACTGAAGTCCCGCCGCTCTCCGTTCCCTTTTTAAACTGTAGATTCCCTGCTCTCCATGCCCTTTTTAAACTGAAGTCTCCACCGCTCTCCGTGCCCTTTTTAAACTGAAGTTCCGCCACTCTCCGTTGCTTTTTTAAACTGATGTCTCCACCGCTCTCAGTGCCCTTTTTAAACTGAAGTCTCCACCGCTCTCCGTGCCCTTTTTAAACTGAAGTCCCGCCGCTCTCCACGCGCTTTATAAACTGACGTCCCTGTCACTCTCCACGCGCTTTTTAAACTAAAGTCCCCGGCACTCTCCGTGCCCTTTTTAAACTGACGTCCCTGCCACTCTCCGTGCCCTTTTTAAACTAAAGTTCCGCCGCTCTCTGTGCCCTTTTTAAACTGAAGTCCCCGCCGCTTTCCACGCCCTTTTTAAACCGAAGTCCCCTCCGCTCTCCGTTCCCTTTTTAAACTGTAGTCTCCACTGCTCTCCATGCCCTTTTTAAACTGAAGTCTCCACCGCTCTCCATTCCCTTTTTAAACTGAAGTCACGCCGCTCTCCGCGCCCTTTTTAAACTGAAGTCCCGCCGCTCTCTGTTCCCTTTTTAAACTGTAGATTCCCTGCTCTCCATGCCCTTTTTAAACTGAAGTCTCCACCGCTCTCCGTGCCCTTTTTAAACTGAGGTTCCGCCGCTCTCCGTTGCTTTTTTAAACTGATGTCTCCACCGCTCTCAGTGCCCTTTTTAAACTGAAGTCTCCACCGCTCTCCGTTCCCTTTTTAAACTGAAGTCACGCCGCTCTCCGTGCCCTTTTTAAACTGAAGTCCCGCCGCTCTCCGTGCCCTTTTTAAACTGACGTCCCCACCGCTCTCCATGCACTTTTTAAACTGACGTCCCGCCGCTCTCCGTGCCCTTTTTAAACTGACGTCCCCACCGCTCTCCATGCACTTTTTAAACTGACGTCCCGCCGCTCTCCGTCCCCTTTTTAAACTGAAGTCCCCGTTGCTCTCCGCGCCCTTTTTAAACTGAAGTTCCGCCGCTCTCCGTCCCCTTTTTAAACTGAAGTCCCCGTTGCTCTCCGCGCCCTTTTTAAACTGAAGTTCCGCCGCACTCCGTGCCCTTTTTAAACTAAAATACCCGCCGCTCTCCACGCGCTTTATAAACTAACGTCCCCGCCACTCTCCACGTGCTTTTTAATCTGAAGTCCCACCGCTCTCTGCGCCCTTTTTAAACTGAAGTCTCCGCCGCTGTCCGTGCCCTTTTTAGACTGAAGTCCTGCCGCTCTCCATTCCCTTTTTAAACTGACGTCCCCGCCACTCTCCGCGCCCTTTTTAAACTGAAGTCCCCTCCGCTCTCCATTGGCTTTTTAAACTGAAGTCCCGCCGCTCTCCGCGCCCTTTGTAAACTGAAGTCCCGCCGCTCTCTGTCCCCTTTTAAAATGAAGTCCCATCCGCTTTCCACGCCCTTTTTAAACCGAAGTCCCCTCCGCTCTCCGTTCCCTTTTTAAACTGTAGTCTCCACTGCTCTCCATGCCCTTTTCAAACTGAAGTCTCCACCGCTCTCCGTTTCCTTTTTAAACTGAAGTCCCACCGCACACCGTGCCCTTTTTCAACTGAAGTCCCGCCGCTCTCCGTGCCCTTTTTAAACTGAAGTCCCTGCTGCTCTCCGTTCCCTTTTTAAACTGAAGTCCCGCCGCTCTCCGCGCCTTTTTTAAACTGAAATTCCCGGCGGTCTCCACGCGCCTTATAAACTGAAATCCCCTCCGCTCTCCATTCCCTTTTTAAACTGAAGTCCCCTCCGCTCTCCGCGCCCTTTTTAAACCGAAGTCCCCGCCGCTCTCCGTGCCCATTTTAAACTGAAGTCCTGCCGCGCTCCGTGCCCTTTTTAAACTGAAGTCCCGCCGCTCTACGTGCCCTTTTTAAACTGAGGTTCCGCCGCTCTCCATTCCCTTTTTAAACTGTAGTCTCCACTGCTCTACGTGCCCTTTTTAAACCGAAGTCCCCGCCGCTCTCCGTGCCCTTTTTAAACTGACGTCCCCACCGCTCTCCATGCACTTTTTAAACTGACGTCCCGCCGCTCTCCGTGCCCTTTTTAAACTGACGTCCCCACCGCTCTCCATGCACTTTTTAAACTGACGTCCCGCCGCTCTCCGTCCCCTTTTTAAACTGAAGTCCCCGTTGCTCTCCGCGCCCTTTTTAAACTGAAGTTCCGCCGCTCTCCGTCCCCTTTTTAAACTGAAGTCCCCGTTGCTCTCCGCGCCCTTTTTAAACTGAAGTTCCGCCGCACTCCGTGCCCTTTTTAAACTAAAATACCCGCCGCTCTCCACGCGCTTTATAAACTAACGTCCCCGCCACTCTCCACGTGCTTTTTAATCTGAAGTCCCACCGCTCTCTGCGCCCTTTTTAAACTGAAGTCTCCGCCGCTGTCCGTGCCCTTTTTAGACTGAAGTCCTGCCGCTCTCCATTCCCTTTTTAAACTGACGTCCCCGCCACTCTCCGCGCCCTTTTTAAACTGAAGTCCCCTCCGCTCTCCATTGCCTTTTTAAACTGAAGTCCCGCCGCTCTCTGTCCCCTTTTAAAATGAAGTCCCATCCGCTTTCCACGCCCTTTTTAAACCGAAGTCCCCTCCGCTCTCCGTTCCCTTTTTAAACTGTAGTCTCCACTGCTCTCCATGCCCTTTTCAAACTGAAGTCTCCACCGCTCTCCGTTTCCTTTTTAAACTGAAGTCCCACCGCACACCGTGCCCTTTTTCAACTGAAGTCCCGCCGCTCTCCGTGCCCTTTTTAAACCGAAGTCCCCGCTGCTCTCCGTTCCCTTTTTAAACTGAAGTCCCGCCGCTCTCCGCGCCTTTTTTAAACTGAAATTCCCGGCGGTCTCCACGCGCCTTATAAACTGAAATCCCCTCCGCTCTCCATTCCCTTTTTAAACTGAAGTCCCCTCCGCTCTCCGCGCCCTTTTTAAACCGAAGTCCCCGCCGCTCTCCGTGCCCATTTTAAACTGAAGTCCTGCCGCGCTCCGTGCCCTTTTTAAACTGAAGTCCCGCCGCTCTACGTGCCCTTTTTAAACTGAGGTTCCGCCGCTCTCCGTTCCCTTTTTAAACTGTAGTCTCCACTGCTCTACGTGCCCTTTTTAAACCGAAGTCCCCGCCGCTCTCCGTTCCCTTTTTAAACTGAAGTCCCGCCGCGCACCACGCGCTTTATAAACTGACGTCCCCGCCACTCTCCACGCGCTTTTTAAACTAAAGTCCCCGGCACTCTCCGTGCCCTTTTTAAACTGAAGTCCCCGCCACTCTCCGTTCCCTTTTTAAACTGAAGTCCCGCCGCTCTCCGTGCCCTTTTTAAACTAAAGTCCCGCCACTCTCCGTGCCCTTTTTAAACTGAAGTCCCCGCCGCTCTCCGTGCCCTTTTTAAACTGAAGTCCCGCTGCTCTCCGTTCCCTTTTTAAACTGAAGTCCCGCCGCTCTCCGTGCCATTTTTAAACTGAAATCCCCGACACTCTCCACGCGCTTTATAAACTGACGTCCCTGCCACTCTCCACGCCCTTATTAAACTGAAGTCCCCCCCGCTCTCTGCACCCTTTTTAAACTGAAGTCCCGCCGCTCTCTGTGCCCTTTTTAAACTGAAGTCACGCCGCTCTCCGTGCCCTTTTTAGACTGAAGTCCTGCCGGTCTCCATTACCTTTTTAAACTGACGTCCCCGCCACTCTCCGCGCCCTTTTTAAACTGAAGTTCCGCCGCTCTCTGTCCCCTTTTTAAACTGAAGTCCCCGCCGATTTCCACGCCCTTTTTAAACCGAAGTCCCGCCGCTCTCTGTGCCCTTTTTAAACTGAAGTCCAACTGCTTTCTGTGCCCGTTTTCAACTGAAGTACCGCCACTCTCCGTGCCCTTTTTAACTGACGTCCCCACCGCTCTCCATGCGCTTTTTAAACTGATGTCCCCGCCGCTCTCCGTGCCATTTTTAAACTGACGTCCCTGCCACTCTCCACGCCCTTTTTAAACTGAATTCCCGCCACTCTCCGGGCCCTTTTTAAACTGACGTCCCCACCGCTCTCCATGCGCTTTTTAAACTGATGTCCCCGCCGCTCTCCATGCCCTTTTTAAACTGAAGTCCCGCCGCTCTCCATGCCCTTTTTAAACTGACGTCCCCACCGCTCTCCATGCGCTTTTTAAACTGACGTCCCCGCAGCTCTCCATGCCCTTTTTAAACTGATGTCCCCGCCGCTCTCCACGCCCTTTTTAAACTGACATCCCCGCCGCTCTCCGTTCCCTTTTTAAACTGAAGTCCCCGCGCTCTCTGTTCCCTTTTTAAACTGACGTCCCCGCCGCTCTCCATTCCCTTTTTAAACTGAAGTCCCCTTCTCTCTCCGCGCCCTTTTTAAACCGAAGTACCCACCGCTCTCCGTGCCCATTTTAAACTGAAGTCCTGCCGCACTCCGTGCCCTTTTTAAACTGACGTGCCCGCCGCTCTTCGTTCCCTTTATAAATTGAAGTTCCGCCGCTCTCCACGCGCTTTAAAAACTGACGTACCCGCCACTCTCCAGGCGCTTTTTAAACTGAAGTCCCGCCGCTCTCTGCGCCCTTTTAAAACTGAAGTCCCGCCGCTCTCTGTGCCCTTTTTAAACTGAAGTTCCGCCGCTCTCTGTCCCCTTTTAGACTGAAGTCCCCGCCACTTTCCACGCCCTTTTTAAACTGAAGACTCCACCGCTCTCCGTTCCCTTTTTAAACTGTAGTCTCCACTGCTCTCCATGCCATTTTTAAACTGAAGCCTCCACCGCTCTCCGTGCCCTTTTTAAACCGAAGTCCCCACCGCTCTCCGTTCCCATTCTAAACTGAAGTCTCGCCGCTCCCCACGCGCTTTATAAACTGACGTCCCCGCCACTCTCCACGCGCTTTTTAAACTGAAGTCCCCGGCAGTCTCCGTGCCCTTTTTAAACTGTAGTCTCCACTGCTCTCCATGCCATTTTTAAACTGAAGCCTCCACCGCTCTCCGTGCCCTTTTTAAACCGAAGTCCCCGCCGCTCTCCGTTCCCATTTTAAACTGAAGTCTCGCCGCTCCCCACGCGCTTTATAAACTGATGTCCCCGCCACTCTCCACGCGCTTTTTAAACTGAAGTCCCGCCGCTCTCTGCGCCCTTTTTAAACTGAAGTCCCGCCGCTCTCTGCGCCCTTTTAAACTGAAGTCCCGCCGCTCTCTGTGCCCTTTTTAAACTGAAGTCCC
Source organism: Cetorhinus maximus (assembly GCF_964194155.1). Lineage (NCBI taxonomy): Eukaryota > Metazoa > Chordata > Chondrichthyes > Lamniformes > Cetorhinidae > Cetorhinus > Cetorhinus maximus. Next base: position 62,343,972 of record NC_135886.1, read on the forward strand.
GCTGCTCTCTGTGCCCGTTTTCAACTGAAGTCCCGCCGCTCTCCGTGCACTTTTTAAACTGAAGTCTGCACCGCTCTCCGTGCCCTTTTTAAACTGACGTCCCCGCCGCTCTCCGTTCCCTTTTTAAACTGAAGTCCCCGCCACTCTCCGTTCCCTTTTTAAACTGAAGTCCCGCTGCTCTCCGTGCCCTTTTTAAACTGAAGTCCCCGCCGCACTCCGTGCCCTTTTTAAACTGAAGTCCCACTGCTCTCCGTTCCCTTTTTAGACTGAAGTCCCGCCGCTCTCTGCGCCCTTTTTAAACTGAAGTCTCCGCCGCTGTCCATGCCCTTTTTAGACTGAAGTCCTGCCGCTCTCCGTTCCCTTTTTAAACTGAAGTCCCCACCGCTCTCCATTCCCTTTTTAAACTGACGTCCCCGCCACTCTTTGTGCGCTTTTTAAACTGAAGTCCCGCCGCTCTCCATTCCCTTTTTAAACTGACGTCCCCACCACTCTCCGTTCCCCTTTTAAACTGAAGTCCCCGCCGCTCTCCGTTCCCTTTTTAAACTGAAGTCCCCGCCGCTCTCCGTGCCCTTTTTAAACTGAAGTCCCGCTGCTCTCCGTTCCCTTTTTAAACTGAAGTCCCGCCGCTCTCCGTGCCATTTTTAAACTGAAATCCCCAACACTCTCCACGCGCTTTATAAACTGACGTCCCTGCCACTCTCCACACCCTTATTAAACTGAAGTCCCCCCCGCTCTCTGCGCCCTTTTTAAACTGAAGTCCCGCCGCTCTCTGTGCCCTTTTTAAACTGAAGTCCCGCCGCTCACCGTGCCGTTTTTAGACTGAAGTCCTGCCGCTCTCCATTATCTTTTTAAACTGACGTCCCCGCCACTCTCCGCGCCCTTTTTAAACTGAAGTTCCGCCGCTCTCTGTGCCATTTTTAAACTGAAGTCCCGCTGCTCTCCGTTCCCTTTTTAGACTGAAGTCCCGCCGCTCTCTGCGCCCTTTTTAAACTGAAGTCTCCGCTGCTGTCCGTGCCCTTTTTAGACTGAAGTCCTGCCGCTCTCCGTTCCCTTTTTAAACAGAAGTCCCCACCGCTCTCCATTCCCTTTTTAAACTGACATCCCCGCCACTCTCTGTGCCCTTTTTAAACTGAAGTCCCGCCGCTCTCCATTCCCTTTTTAAACTGACGTCCCCGCCACTCTCTGTGCCCTTTTTAAACTGAAGTCCCGCCGCTCTCCATTCCCTTTTTAAACTGACGTCCCCGCCACTCTCCGTTCCCTTTTTAAACTGAAGTCCCCGCCGCTCTCCGTTCCCTTTTTAAACTGAAGTCCCGCCGCTCTCCGTGCCCTTTTTAAACTAAAGTCCCGCCGCTCTCCATGCCCTTTTTAAACTGAAGTCCCGCTGCTCTCCGTTCCCTTTTTAAACTGAAGTCCCGCCGCTCTCCGTGCCATTTTTAAACTGAAATCCCCGACACTCTCCACGCGCTATATAAACTGACGTCCCTGCCACTCTCCATTCCCTTTTTAAACTGAAGTCCCCGCCGCTCTCCGTTACCTTTTTAAACTGAAGTCCCGCCGCTCTCCACGCCCTTATTAAACTGAAGTCCCCCCCGCTCTCTGCGCCCTTTTTAAACTGAAGTCCCGCCGCTCTCTGTGCCCTTTTTAAACTGAAGTCCCGCCGCTCTCCGTGCCCTTTTTAAACTGAAGTCCCCGCTGCTCTCCGTTCCCTTTTTAAACTGAAGTCCCGCCGCTCTCCGCGCCTTTTTTAAACTGAAATTCCCGGCGGTCTCCACGCGCCTTATAAACTGAAATCCCCTCCGCTCTCCATTCCCTTTTTAAACTGAAGTCCCCTCCGCTCTCCGCGCCCTTTTTAAACCGAAGTCCCCGCCGCTCTCCGTGCCCATTTTAAACTGAAGTCCTGCCGCGCTCCGTGCCCTTTTTAAACTGAAGTCCCGCCGCTCTACGTGCCCTTTTTAAACTGAGGTTCCGCCGCTCTCCGTTCCCTTTTTAAACTGTAGTCTCCACTGCTCTACGTGCCCTTTTTAAACCGAAGTCCCCGCCGCTCTCCGTTCCCTTTTTAAACTGAAGTCCCGCCGCGCCCCACGCGCTTTATAAACTGACGTCCCCGCCACTCTCCACGCGCTTTTTAAACTAAAGTCCCCGGCACTCTCCGTGCCCTTTTTAAACTGAAGTCCCCGCCACTCTCCGTTCCCTTTTTAAACTGAAGTCCCGCCGCTCTCCGTGCCCTTTTTAAACTAAAGTCCCGCCACTCTCCGTGCCCTTTTTAAACTGAAGTCCCCGCCGCTCTCCGTGCCCTTTTTAAACTGAAGTCCCGCTGCTCTCCGTTCCCTTTTTAAACTGAAGTCCCGCCGCTCTCCGTGCCATTTTTAAACTGAAATCCCCGACACTCTCCACGCGCTTTATAAACTGACGTCCCTGCCACTCTCCACGCCCTTATTAAACTGAAGTCCCCCCCGCTCTCTGCACCCTTTTTAAACTGAAGTCCCGCCGCTCTCTGTGCCCTTTTTAAACTGAAGTCACGCCGCTCTCCGTGCCCTTTTTAGACTGAAGTCCTGCCGGTCTCCATTACCTTTTTAAACTGACGTCCCCGCCACTCTCCGCGCCCTTTTTAAACTGAAGTTCCGCCGCTCTCTGTCCCCTTTTTAAACTGAAGTCCCCGCCGATTTCCACGCCCTTTTTAAACCGAAGTCCCGCCGCTCTCTGTGCCCTTTTTAAACTGAAGTCCAACTGCTTTCTGTGCCCGTTTTCAACTGAAGTACCGCCACTCTCCGTGCCCTTTTTAACTGACGTCCCCACCGCTCTCCATGCGCTTTTTAAACTGATGTCCCCGCCGCTCTCCGTGCCATTTTTAAACTGACGTCCCTGCCACTCTCCACGCCCTTTTTAAACTGAATTCCCGCCACTCTCCGGGCCCTTTTTAAACTGACGTCCCCACCGCTCTCCATGCGCTTTTTAAACTGATGTCCCCGCCGCTCTCCATGCCCTTTTTAAACTGAAGTCCCGCCGCTCTCCATGCCCTTTTTAAACTGACGTCCCCACCGCTCTCCATGCGCTTTTTAAACTGACGTCCCCGCAGCTCTCCATGCCCTTTTTAAACTGATGTCCCCGCCGCTCTCCACGCCCTTTTTAAACTGACATCCCCGCCGCTCTCCGTTCCCTTTTTAAACTGAAGTCCCCGCGCTCTCTGTTCCCTTTTTAAACTGAAGTCCTGCCGCTCTCTGCGCCCTTTTTAAACTGAAGTCCCCGCCGCTCTCCATTCCCTTTTTAAACTGACGTCCCCGCCGCTCTCCATTCCCTTTTTAAACTGAAGTCCCCTTCTCTCTCCGCGCCCTTTTTAAACCGAAGTACCCACCGCTCTCCGTGCCCATTTTAAACTGAAGTCCTGCCGCACTCCGTGCCCTTTTTAAACTGACGTGCCCGCCGCTCTTCGTTCCCTTTATAAATTGAAGTTCCGCCGCTCTCCACGCGCTTTAAAAACTGACGTACCCGCCACTCTCCAGGCGCTTTTTAAACTGAAGTCCCGCCGCTCTCTGCGCCCTTTTAAAACTGAAGTCCCGCCGCTCTCTGTGCCCTTTTTAAACTGAAGTTCCGCCGCTCTCTGTCCCCTTTTAGACTGAAGTCCCCGCCGCTTTCCACGCCCTTTTTAAACTGAAGACTCCACCGCTCTCCGTTCCCTTTTTAAACTGTAGTCTCCACTGCTCTCCATGCCATTTTTAAACTGAAGCCTCCACCGCTCTCCGTGCCCTTTTTAAACCGAAGTCCCCACCGCTCTCCGTTCCCATTCTAAACTGAAGTCTCGCCGCTCCCCACGCGCTTTATAAACTGACGTCCCCGCCACTCTCCACGCGCTTTTTAAACTGAAGTCCCCGGCAGTCTCCGTGCCCTTTTTAAACTGTAGTCTCCACTGCTCTCCATGCCATTTTTAAACTGAAGCCTCCACCGCTCTCCGTGCCCTTTTTAAACCGAAGTCCCCGCCGCTCTCCGTTCCCATTTTAAACTGAAGTCTCGCCGCTCCCCACGCGCTTTATAAACTGATGTCCCCGCCACTCTCCACGCGCTTTTTAAACTGAAGTCCCGCCGCTCTCTGCGCCCTTTTTAAACTGAAGTCCCGCCGCTCTCTGCGCCCTTTTAAACTGAAGTCCCGCCGCTCTCTGTGCCCTTTTTAAACTGAAGTCCCGCTGCTCTCTGTGCCCGTTTTCAACTGAAGTCCCGCCGCTCTCCGTGCACTTTTTAAACTGAAGTCTGCACCGCTCTCCGTGCCCTTTTTAAACTGACGTCCCCGCCGCTCTCCGTTCCCTTTTTAAACTGAAGTCCCCGCCACTCTCCGTTCCCTTTTTAAACTGAAGTCCCGCTGCTCTCCGTGCCCTTTTTAAACTGAAGTCCCCGCCGCACTCCGTGCCCTTTTTAAACTGAAGTCCCACTGCTCTCCGTTCCCTTTTTAGACTGAAGTCCCGCCGCTCTCTGCGCCCTTTTTAAACTGAAGTCTCCGCCGCTGTCCATGCCCTTTTTAGACTGAAGTCCTGCCGCTCTCCGTTCCCTTTTTAAACTGAAGTCCCCACCGCTCTCCATTCCCTTTTTAAACTGACGTCCCCGCCACTCTTTGTGCGCTTTTTAAACTGAAGTCCCGCCGCTCTCCATTCCCTTTTTAAACTGACGTCCCCACCACTCTCCGTTCCCCTTTTAAACTGAAGTCCCCGCCGCTCTCCGTTCCCTTTTTAAACTGAAGTCCCCGCCGCTCTCCGTGCCCTTTTTAAACTGAAGTCCCGCTGCTCTCCGTTCCCTTTTTAAACTGAAGTCCCGCCGCTCTCCGTGCCATTTTTAAACTGAAATCCCCAACACTCTCCACGCGCTTTATAAACTGACGTCCCTGCCACTCTCCACACCCTTATTAAACTGAAGTCCCCCCCGCTCTCTGCGCCCTTTTTAAACTGAAGTCCCGCCGCTCTCTGTGCCCTTTTTAAACTGAAGTCCCGCCGCTCACCGTGCCGTTTTTAGACTGAAGTCCTGCCGCTCTCCATTATCCTTTTAAACTGACGTCCCCGCCACTCTCCGCGCCCTTTTTAAACTGAAGTTCCGCCGCTCTCTGTGCCCTTTTTAAACTGAAGTCCCGCCGCTCTCTGTCCCCTTTTTAAACTGAAGTCCCCGCCGATTTCCACGCCCTTTTTAAACTGAAGTCCCGCTGCTCTCCGTTCCCTTTTTAGACTGAAGTCCCGCCGCTCTCTGCGCCCTTTTTAAACTGAAGTCTCCGCTGCTGTCCGTGCCCTTTTTAGACTGAAGTCCTGCCGCTCTCCGTTCCCTTTTTAAACAGAAGTCCCCACCGCTCTCCATTCCCTTTTTAAACTGACATCCCCGCCACTCTCTGTGCCCTTTTTAAACTGAAGTCCCGCCGCTCTCCATTCCCTTTTTAAACTGACGTCCCCGCCACTCTCCGTTCCCTTTTTAAACTGAAGTCCCGCCGCTCTCCGTGCCCTTTTTAAACTAAAGTCCCGCCGCTCTCCATGCCCTTTTTAAACTGAAGTCCCGCTGCTCTCCGTTCCCTTTTTAAACTGAAGTCCCGCCGCTCTCCGTGCCATTTTTAAACTGAAATCCCCGACACTCTCCACGCGCTATATAAACTGACGTCCCTGCCACTCTCCATTCCCTTTTTAAACTGAAGTCCCCGCCGCTCTCCGTTACCTTTTTAAACTGAAGTCCCGCCGCTCTCCACGCCCTTATTAAACTGAAGTCCCCCCCGCTCTCTGCGCCCTTTTTAAACTGAAGTCCCGCCGCTCTCTGTGCCCTTTTTAAACTGAAGTCCCGCCGCTCTCCGTGCCCTTTTTAGACTGAAGTCCTGCCGCTCTCCATTACCTTTTTAAACTGACGTCCCCGCCACTCTCCGCGCCCTTTTTAAACTGAAGTTCCGCCGCTCTCTGTGCCCTTTTTAAACTGAAGTCCCGCCGCTCTCTGTCCCCTTTTTAAACTGAAGTCCCCGCCGATTTCCACGCCCTTTTTAAACCGAAGTCCCCTCCGCTCTCCGTTCCCTTTTTAAACTGTAGTCTCCACTGCTCTCCATGTCCTTTTCAAACTGAAGTCTCCACCGCTCTCTGTTCCCTTTTTAAACTGAAGTCCCACCGCTCTCCGTGCCCTTTTTAAACTGAAGTCCCGCCGCTCTCCGTGCCCTTTTTAAAGTGAAGTCCCCGCTGCTCTCCGTTCCCTTTTTAAACTGAAGTCCTGCCGCTCTCCGCGCCCTTTTAAAATGAAATTCCGCCGCTCTCCGTGCCCTTTTTAAACTGAAATTCCCGCCGCTCTCCACGCGCCTTATAAACTGACGCCCCCGCCACTCTCCACGCGCTTTTTAAACTAAAGTCCCCGCCGCTCTCCGTGCCATTTTTAAACTGACGTCCCTGCCACTCTCCACGCCCTTTTTAAACTGATGTCCCCGCCGCTCTCCATGCCCTTATTAAAATGAAGTCCCGCCGCTCTCCATGCCCTTTTTAAACTGACGTCCCCGCCGCTCTCCATGCGCTTTTTAAACTGATGTCCCCGCCGCTCTCCATGCCCTTTTTAAACTGATGTCCCCGCCGCTCTCCACGCCCTTTTTAAACTGATGTCCCCGCCGCTCGCCATGCCCTTTATAAACTGATGTCCCCGCCGCACTCCACGCGCTTTATAAACTGACGTACCCGCCACTCTCCAGGCGCTTTTTAAACAAAAGTCCCCGCCGCTCCCCGTGCCCTTATTAAACTGACTTCCCCGGCACTCTCCACGTGCTTTTTAAACTGAAGTCCCGCCGCTCTCTGCGCCCTTTTGAAACTGAAGTCCCGCCGCTCTCTGTGCCCTTTTTAAACTGAAGTTCCGCTGCTCTCTGTGCCCTTTTTAAACTGAAGTCCCGCCGCTCTCTGTCCCCTTTTAGACTGAAGTCCCCGCCGCTTTCCACGCCCTTTTTAAACTGAAGACTCCACCGCTCTCCGTTCCCTTTTTAAACTGAAGTCCCGCCGCAAACCGTGCCCTTTTTGAACTGAAGTTCCGCCGCTCTCCGTTCCCTTTTTAAACTGTAGTCTCCACTGCTCTCCATGCCATTTTTAAACTGAAGTCTCCACCGCTCTCCGTGCCCTTTTTAAACCGAAGTCCCCGCCGCTCTCCGTTCCCTTTTTAAACTGAAGTCCCGCCGCTCCCCACGCGCTTTATAAACTGACGTACCCGCCACTCTCCACGCGCTTTTTAAACTAAAGTCCCCGCCGCTCTCTGCGCCCTTTTTAAACTGAAGTCCCGCCGCTCTCTGTGCCCGTTTTAAACTGAAGTCCCGCTGCTCTCTGTGCCCGTTTTCAACTGAAGTCCCCTCCGCTTTCCACGCCCTTTTTAAACTGACGTCCCCACCGCTCTCCATGCGCTTTTTAAACTGACGTCCCCGCCACTCTCCACGCGCTTTTAAAATAAAGTCCCCGGCATTCTCCGTGCCCTTTTTAAACTGACGTCCCTGCCACTCTCCGTGCCCTTTTTAAACTGAAGTCCCGCCGCTCTCTGTGCCCTTTTTAAACTGCAGTCCCCGCCGCTTTCCACGCTCTTTTTTAACCGAAGTCCCCTCCGCTCTCCGTTCCCTTTTTAAACTGTAGTCTCCACTGCTCTCCATGCCCTTTTTAAACTGAAGTCTCCACCGCTCTCCGTTCCCTTTTTAAACCGAAGTCCCGCCGCTCTCTGTGCCCTTTTTAAACTGAAGTCCCGCCGCTCTCTGTGCCCTTTTTAAACTGAAGTCCAACTGCTCTCTGTGCCCGTTTTCAACTGAAGTACCGCCTCTCTCCATGCCCGTTTTAAACTGACGTCCCCACCGCTCTCCATGCGCTTTTTAAACTGATGTCCCCGCCGCTCTCCATGCGCATTTTAAACTGATGTCCCCGCCGCTCTCCATGCCCTTTTTAAACTGTTGTCCCCGCCGCTCTCCACGCCCTTTTTAAACTGACGTCCCCGCCGCTCTCCATGCCCTTTTAAACTGATGTCCCCGCCGCTCTCTGTGCCCTTTTTAAACTGAAGTCCCGCCGCTCTCTGCGCCCTTTTTAAACTGAAGTCTCCTCCGCTCTCCGTTCCCTTTTTAAACTGAAGTCCCCGCCGCTCTCCATTCCCTTTTAAACTGACGTCCCCGCCACTCTCCGCGCCCTTTTTAAACTGAAATCCCCTCCGCTCTCCATTCCGTTTTTAAACTGAAGTCCCCTCCTCTCTCCGCGCCCTTTTTAAACCTAAGTCCCCACCGCTCTCCGGGCCCATTTTAAACTGAAGTCCTGCCGCTCTCCGTGCCCTTTTTAAACTGAAGTCCCGCCGCTCTACGTGCCCTTTTTAAACTGAAGTTCCGCCGCTCTCTGTTCCCTTTTTAAACTGTAGTCTCCACTGCTCTCCATGCCATTTTTAAACTGAAGTCTCCACCGCTCTCCGTGCCCTTTTTAAACTGAAGTCCCGCCGCTCTCTGCGCCCTTTTGAAACTGAAGTCCCGCCGCTCTCTGTGCCCTTTTTAAACTGAAGTTCCGCTGCTCGCTGTGCCCTTTTTAAACTGAAGTCCCGCCGCTCTCTGTCCCCTTTTAGATTGAAGTCCCCGCCGCTTTCCACGCCCTTTTTAAACTGAAGACTCCACCGCTCTCCGTTCCCTTTTTAAACTGAAGTCCCGCCGCAAACCGTGCCCTTTTTAAATTGAAGTTCCGCCGCTCTCCGTTCCCTTTTTAAACTGTAGTCTCCACTGCTCTCCATGCCATTTTTAAACTGAAGTCTCCACCGCTCTCCGTGCCCTTTTTAAACCGAAGTCCCCGCCGCTCTCCGTTCCCTTTCTAAACTGAAGTCTCGCCGCTCCCCACGCACTTTATAAACTGACGTCCCCGCCACTCTCCACGCGCTTTTTAAACTGAAGTCCCCGGCACTCTCTGCGCCCTTTTTAAACTGAAGTACCGCCGCTCTCTGCGCCCTTTTTAAACTGAAGTCCTGCCGCTCTCTTTGCCCTTTTTAAACTGAGGTCCCGCTGCTCTGTGCCCGTTTTCAACTGAAGTCCCGCCGCTCTCCGTGCCCTTTTTAAACTGACGTCCCCACCGCTCTCCATGCGCTTTTTAAACTGATGTCCCCGCCGCTCTCCATGCCCTTTTTAAACTGAAGTCCCCGCCGCTCTCCGTTCCCTTTTTAAACTGAAGTCCCTGCCGCTCTCCGTTCCCTTTTTAAACTGAAGTCCCGCTGCTCTCCTTGCTCTTTTTAAACTGAAGTCCCGCCGCTCTCTGCGCCCTTTTTAAACTGAAGTCTCCGCCGCTGTCCGTGCCCTTTTTAGACTGAAGTCCTGCCGCTCTCCGTTCCCTTTTTAAACTGAAGTCACCGCCGCTCTCCATTCCCTTTTTAAACTGACGTCCCCGCCACTCTCCGTTCCCTTTTTAAACTGAAGTCCCCGCCGCTCTCCGTTCCCTTTTTAAACTGAAGTCCCGCCGCTCTCCGTTCCCTTTTTAAACTGAAGTCCCGCTGCTCTCCGTGCCCTTTTTAAACTGAAGTCCCGCCGCTCTCCGTTCCCTTTTTAAACTGAAGTCCCCGCCGCTCTCCGTTCCTTTTTTAAACTGAAGTCCCGCTGCTCTCCGTTCCCTTTTTAAACTGAAGACCCGCCGCTCTCTGTGCCATTTTTAAACTGAAATCCCTGACACGCTCCACGCGCTTTATAAACTGACGTCCCTGCCACTCTCCACGCCCTTTTTAAACTGAATTCCCCCCGCTCTCTGCGCCTTTTTTAAACTGAAGTCCCGCCGCTCTCTGTGCCCTTTTTAAACTGAAGTCCCGCCGCTCTGCGTGCCCTTTTTAGCCTGAAGTTCCGCTGCTCTCTGCGCCTTTTTTAAACTGAAGTCCCGCCGCTCTCTGTGCCCTTTTTAAACTGACGTCCCCGCCACTCTCCGCGCCCTTTTTAAACTGAAGTTCTGCCGCTCTCTGTGCCCTTTTTAAACTGAAGTCCTGCCGCTCTCTGTCCCCTTTTTAAACTGAAGTCCCCGCCGATTTCCACGCCCTTTTTAAACCGAAGTCCCCTCCGCTCTCCATTCCCTTTTTAAACTGTAGTCTCCACTGCTCCCCATGCCCTTTTCAAACTGAAGGCTCCACCGCTCTCCGTTCCCTTTTTAAACTGAAGTCCCACCGCTCTCCGTGCACTTTTTAAACTGATGTCCCGCCGCTCTCCGTGCCCTTTTTAAACTGAAGTCCCCGCTGCTCTCCGTTCCCTTTTTAAACTGAAGTCCCGCCGCTCTCCGCGCCATTTTTAAACTGACGTCCCTGCCACTCTCCACGCCCTTTTTAAACTGAAGTCCCGCCGCTCTCCGCGCCCTTTTAAAACTGAAGTCCCGCCGCTCTCTGTGCCCTTTTTAAACTGAAGTCCAACTGCTCTCTGTGCCCGTTTTCAACTGAAGTACCGCCGCTCTCCGCGCCCTTTTTAAACTGATGTCCCAGCCGCACTCCATGCCCTTATTAAACTGAAGTCCCACCGCTCTCCATGCCCTTTTTAAACTGACGTCCGCACCGCTCTCCATGTGCTTTTTAAACTGACGTCCCCGCCGCTCTCCGTGCCCTTTTTAAACTGAAGTCCCGCCGCTCTACGTGCCCTTTTTAAACTGAAGTTCCTCCGCTCTCCGTTCCCTTTTTAAACTGTAGTCTCCACTGCTCTCCATGCCATTTTTAAACTGAAGTCTCCACCGCTCTCCGTGCCCTTTTTAAACTGAAGTCCCCGCCGCTCTCCGTTCCCTTTTTAAACTGAAGTCTCGCCGCTCCCCACGCACTTTATAAACTGACGTCCCCGCCACTCTCCACGCGCTTTTTAAACTGAAGTCCCCGGCACTCTCTGCGCCCTTTTTAAACTGAAGTACCGCCGCTCTCTGCGCCCTTTTTAAACTGAAGTCCCGCCGCTCTCTTTGCCCTTTTTAAACTGAGGTCCCGCTGCTCTCTGTGCCCGTTTTCAACTGAAGTCCCGCCGCTCTCCGTGCCCTTTTTAAACTGACGTCCCCACCGCTCTCCATGCGCTTTTTAAACTGATGTCCCCGCCGCTCTCCATGCCCTTTTTAAACTGAAGTCCCCGCCGCTCTCCGTTCCCTTTTTAAACTGAAGTCCCTGCCGCTCTCCGTTCCCTTTTTAAACTGAAGTCCCGCTGCTCTCCTTGCTCTTTTTAAACTGAAGTCCCGCCGCTCTCTGCGCCCTTTTTAAACTGAAGTCTCCGCCGCTGTCCGTGCCCTTTTTAGACTGAAGTCCTGCCGCTCTCCGTTCCCTTTTTAAACTGAAGTCACCGCCGCTCTCCATTCCCTTTTTAAACTGACGTCCCCGCCACTCTCCGTTCCCTTTTTAAACTGAAGTCCCCGCCGCTCTCCGTTCCCTTTTTAAACTGAAGTCCCGCCGCTCTCCGTTCCCTTTTTAAACTGAAGTCCCGCTGCTCTCCGTGCCCTTTTTAAACTGAAGTCCCGCCGCTCTCCGTTCCCTTTTTAAACTGAAGTCCCCGCCGCTCTCCGTTCCTTTTTTAAACTGAAGTCCCGCTGCTCTCCGTTCCCTTTTTAAACTGAAGACCCGCCGCTCTCTGTGCCATTTTTAAACTGAAATCCCTGACACGCTCCACGCGCTTTATAAACTGACGTCCCTGCCACTCTCCACGCCCTTTTTAAACTGAATTCCCCCCGCTCTCTGCGCCTTTTTTAAACTGAAGTCCCGCCGCTCTCTGTGCCCTTTTTAAACTGAAGTCCCGCCGCTCTGCGTGCCCTTTTTAGCCTGAAGTTCCGCTGCTCTCTGCGCCTTTTTTAAACTGAAGTCCCGCTGCTCTCTGTGCCCTTTTTAAACTGACGTCCCCGCCACTCTCCGCGCCCTTTTTAAACTGAAGTTCTGCCGCTCTCTGTGCCCTTTTTAAACTGAAGTCCTGCCGCTCTCTGTCCCCTTTTTAAACTGAAGTCCCCGCCGATTTCCACGCCCTTTTTAAACCGAAGTCCCCTCCGCTCTCCATTCCCTTTTTAAACTGTAGTCTCCACTGCTCCCCATGCCCTTTTCAAACTGAAGTCTCCACCGCTCTCCGTTCCCTTTTTAAACTGAAGTCCCACCGCTCTCCGTGCACTTTTTAAACTGATGTCCCGCCGCTCTCCGTGCCCTTTTTAAACTGAAGTCCCCGCTGCTCTCCGTTCCCTTTTTAAACTGAAGTCCCGCCGCTCTCCGCGCCATTTTTAAACTGACGTCCCTGCCACTCTCCACGCCCTTTTTAAACTGAAGTCCCGCCGCTCTCCGCGCCCTTTTAAAACTGAAGTCCCGCCGCTCTCTGTGCCCTTTTTAAACTGAAGTCCAACTGCTCTCTGTGCCCGTTTTCAACTGAAGTACCGCCGCTCTCCGCGCCCTTTTTAAACTGATGTCCCAGCCGCACTCCATGCCCTTATTAAACTGAAGTCCCGCCGCTCTCCATGCCCTTTTTAAACTGACGTCCGCACCGCTCTCCATGTGCTTTTTAAACTGACGTCCCCGCCGCTCTCCGTGCCCTTTTTAAACTGAAGTCCCGCCGCTCTACGTGCCCTTTTTAAACTGAAGTTCCTCCGCTCTCCGTTCCCTTTTTAAACTGTAGTCTCCACTGCTCTCCATGCCATTTTTAAACTGAAGTCTCCACCGCTCTCCGTGCCCTTTTTAAACCGAAGTCCCCGCCGCTCTCCGTTCCCTTTTTAAACTGAAGTCCCGCCACTCCCCACGCGCTTTATAAACTGACGTCCCCGCCACTCTCCACGCGCTTTTTAAACTAAAGTCCCCGGCACTCTCCGTGCCCTTTTTAAACTGACGTCCCTGCCACTCTCCGTATCCTTTTTAAACTGAAGTCCCGCCGGTCTCTGCGCCCTTTTTAAACTGAAGTCCCGCCGCTCTCTGTGCCCTTTTTAAACTGAAGTCCCGCCGCTCTCTGTGCTCTTTTTAAACTGAAGTCCCGCCGCTCTCTGTGCCCTTTTTAAACTGCAGTCCCCGCCGCTTTCCACGCCCTTTTTAAACCGAAGTCCCCTCCGCTCTCCGTTCCCCTTTTAAACTGTTGTCTCCACTGCTCTCCATGCCCTTTTTAAACTGAAGTCTCCACCGCTCTCCGTTCCCTTTTTAAACCGAAGTCCCACCGCTCTCTGTGCCCTTTTTAAACTGAAGTCCCGCCGCTCTCTGTGCCCTTTTTAAACTGAAGTCCAACTGCTCTCTGTGCCCGTTTTCAACTGAAGTACAGCCGCTCTCCGTGCCCATTTGAAACTGACGTCCCCACCGCTCTCCATGCGCTTTTTAAAATGATGTCCCCGCCGCTCTCCATGCCCTTTTTAAACTGAAGTCCCGCCGCTCTCCACGCCCTTTTTAAACTGATGTCCCCGCCGCTCTCCATGCCCTTATTAAACTGAAGTCCCGCCGCTCTCCATGCCCTTTTTAAACTGACGTCCCCGCCGCTCTCCATGCGCTTTTTAAACTGATGTCCCCGCCGCTCTCCACGCCCTTTTTAAACTGATGTCCCCGCCGCTCTCCACGCCCTTTTTAAACTGATGTCCCCGCCGCTCGACATGCCCTTTTTAAACTGATGTCCCCGCCGCACTCCACGCCCTTTTTAAACTGTCGTCCCCGCCGCTCTTCGTTCCCTTTATAAAGTGAAGTCCCGCCGCTCTGTGCGCCCTTTTTAAACTGAAGTCTCCGCCGCTCTCCGTGCCCTTTTTAGACTGAAGTCCTGCCGCTCTCCGTTCCCTTTTTAAACTGAAGTCCCCGCCGCTCTCCATTCCCTTTTTAAACTGACGTCCCCGCCACTCTCCGCGCCCTTTTTAAACTGAAATCCCCTCCGCTCTCCATTCCCTTTTTAAACTGAAGTCCCCTCCGCTCTCCGCGCCCTTTTTAAACCGAAGTCCCCGCCGCTCTCCGTGCCCAATTTAAACTGAAGTCCTGCCGCTCTCCATGCCCTTTTTAAACTGATGTCCCCGCCGCTCTCCACGCCCTTTTTAAACTGAGGTCCCCGCCGCTCTCCGTTCCCTTTTTAAACTGAAGTCCCCGCCGCTCTCCGTTCCCTTTTTAAACTGAAGTCCCGCCGCTCCATGCGCCCTTTTTTAACTGAAGTCCCCTCCGCTCTCCGCGCCCTTTTTAAACCGAAGTCCCCACCGCTCTACGTGCCCTTTTTTAACTGAAGTTCCGCCGCTCTCCGTTCCCTTTTTAAACTGTAGTCTCCACTGCTCTCCATTCCATTTTTAAACTGAAGTCTCCACCGCTCTCCATGCCCTTTTTAAACCGAAGTCCCCGCCGCTCTCCGTTCCCTTTTTAAACTGAAGTCCCGCCGCTCCCCACGCTCTTTATAAACTGACATCCCCACCACTCTCCACGCGCTTTTTAAACTAAAGTCCCCGGCACTCTCCGTGCCCTTTTTAAACTGACGTCCCTGCCACTCTCCACGCGCTTTTTAAACTGAAGTCCCGCCGCTCTCTGCGCCCTTTTTAAACTGAAGTCCCGCCGCTCTCTGTGCCCTTTTTAAACTGAAGTCCCGCCGCTCTCTGTGCCCGTTTTCAAATGAAGTCCCGCCGCTCTCCGTGCCCTTTTTAAACTAACGTCCCCACCGCTCTCCATGCCCTTTTAAAACTGAAGTCCCGCCGCTCTACATGCCCTTTTTAAACTCACGTCCCCACCGCTCTCCATGCGCTTTTTAAACTGACGTCCCCGCCGCTCTCCATGCCCTTTTTAAACTGAAGTCCCGCTGCTCTCCGCGCCCTTTTTAAACTGAAATCCCCGCCGCTCTCCACGCGCTTTATAAACTAACGTCCCCGCCACTCTCCACGCGCTTTTTAAACTGATGTCCCGCCGCTCTCTGTGCCCTTTTTAAACTGAAGTCCCGCTGCTCTCTGTGCCCGTTTTCAACTGAAGTCCCGCCGCTCTCCGTGCCCTTTTTAAACTGACGTCCCCACCGCTCTCCATGCCCTTTTTAAACTGTAGTCTCCTCTGCTCTCCATGCCCTTTTTAAACTGAAGTCTCCACCGCTCTCCGTTCGCTTTTTAAACTGATGTCCCGCCGCTCTCCGCGCCCTTTTTAAACTGAAGTCCCGCCGCTCTGCACGGCCTTTTTAAACTGAACTCCCCGCCGCTCTCCCCGCCCTTTATAAACTGAAGTCCCACCGCTCTCCGTGCCCTTTTTAAACTGAAGTCCCCGTTGCTCTTCATTCCCTTTTTAAACTGTAGTCCCGCCGCTCTCCGCGCCCTTTTTAAACTGAAGTTCCGCTGCTCTCCGTGCCCTTTTTAAACTGAAATCCCCGCCGCTCTCCACGCGCTTTATAAACTAACGTCACCGCCACTTTCCACGCGCTTTTTAAACTAAAGTCCCCGCCGGTCTCCATGCCCTTTTTATTTCACGTCCCTGCCACTCTCCACGCGCTTTTTAAACTGATGTCCCGCCGCTCTCTGTGCCCTTTTTAAACTGAAGTCCCGATGCTCTCCGTGCCCGTTTTCAACTGAAGTCCCGACGCTCTCCGTGCCCTTTTTGAACTGATGTCTCCGCCGCTCTCCGTTCCCTTTTTAAACTGAATTCCCGCCGCTCTCTGTGCCCTTTTTAAACTGTAGTCCCACCGCTCTCCGTTCCCTTTTTAAACTGTAGTCTCCAGCGCTCCATGCCGTTTTTAAACTGAAGTCTCCACCGCTCTCCGTGCCCTTTGTAAACCGAAGTGCCCGCCGCTCTCCGTTCCCTTTTTAAACTGAAGTCCCGCCGCTCTCCATGCGCTTTATAAACTGACGTCACCGTCACTCTCCACGCGCTTTTTAAACTAAAGTCCCCGGCACTCTCCGTGCCCTTTTTGAACTAACGTCCCTGCCACTCTCCGTGCCCTTTTTAAACTGAAGTCCCGCCAGTCTCTGCGCCCTTTTTAAACTGAAGTCCCGCCGCTCTCTGTGCCCTTTTTAAACTAAAGTTCCGCCGCTCTCTGTGCCCTTTTTAAACTGAAGTCCCCGCCGCTTTCCACGCCCTTTTTAAACCGAAGTCCCCTCCGCTCTCCGTTCCCTTTTTAAACTGTAGTCTCCACTGCTCCCCATGCCCTTTTCAAACTGAAGTCTCCACCGCTCTCCGTTCCCTTTTTAAACTGAAGTCCCCGTTGCTCTCCGTTCCCTTTTTAAACTGAAGTCCCGCCGCTCTCCGCGCCCTTTTTAAACTGAAATCCCTGCCGCTCTCCACGCGCTTTATAAACTAACGTCCCCACCACTCTCCACGCGCTTTTTAAACTGATGTCCCGCCACTCTCTGTGCCCTTTTTAAACAGAAGTCCCGCTGCTCTCTGTGCCCGTTTTCAACTGATGTCCCGCCGCTCTCCGTGCCCTTTTTAAACTGACGTCCCCACCGCTCTCCATGCCCTTTTTAAACTGAAGTCCCGCCGCTCTACATGCCCTTTTTAAACTCACGTCCCCACCGCTCTCCATGCGCTTTTTAAACTGATGTCCCCGCCGCTTTCCACGCCCTTTTTAAACCGAAGTCCCCTCCGCTCTCCGTTCCCTTTTTAAACTGTAGTCTCCACTGCTCTCCATGCCCTTTTTAAACTGAAGTCTCCACCGCTCTCCGTTCCCTTTTTAAACTGATGTCCCGCCGCTCTCCGCGCCCTTTTTAAACTGAAGTCCGCGCCGCTCTCCCCGCCCTTTATAAACTGAAGTCCCACCGCTCTCCATGCCCTTTTTAAACTGAAGTCCCCGTTGCTCTCCGTTACCTTTTTAAACTGAAGTCCCGCCGCTCTCCGCGCCCTTTTTAAACTGAAGTTCCGGCGCTCTCCGTGCCCTTTTTAAACTGAAATCCCCGCCGCTCTCCACGCGCTTTATAAACTAACGTCACCGCCATTTTCCACGCGCTTTTTAAACTAAAGTCCCCGCCGGTCTCCATGCCCTTTTTAAACTGACGTCCGTGCCACTCTCCACGCGTTTTTTAAACTGAAGTCCCGCTGCTCTCTGTGCCCGTTTTCAACTGAAGTTCCGCCGCTCTCCGTGCCCTTTTTGAACTGAAGTCCCGCCGCTCTCCGTGCCCTTTTTAAACTGAAGTCCCCGCCGCTCTCCGTTCCCTTTTTAGACTGAAGTCCCGCCGCTCTCCGTTCCCTTTTTAAACTGAAGTCCCGCCGCTCTCCGTTCCCTTTTTAAACTGAAGTTCGGCCGCTCTCCATGCCCTTTTTAAACTGAAATCCCGCCGCTCTCCGTGCCCTTTTTAAACTGAAATCCCGCCGCTCTCCACGCGCTTTAAAAACTGTCGTACCCGCCACTCTCCAGGCGCTTTTTAAACAAAAGTCCCCGCCGCTCCCCGTGCCCTTTTTAAACTGACTTCCCCGGCACTCTCCACGTGCTTTTTAAACTGAAGTCCCGCCGCTCTCTGCGCCCTTTTTAAACTGAAGTCTCCGCCGCTGTCCGTGCCCTTTTTAGACTGAAGTCCTGCTGCTCTCCATTCCCTTTTTAAACTGAAGTCCCCTCCGCTCTCCGCGCCCTTTTTAAATTGACTTCCCCGGCACTCTCCACGTGCTTTTTAAACTGAAGTCCCGTCGCACTCTGCGCCCTTTTTAAACTGAAGTCTCCGCCGCTGTCCGTTCCCTTTTTAAACTGACGTCCCCGCCACTCTCCGCGCCCTTTTTAAACTGAAGTCCCCTCCGCTCTCCATTCCCTTTTTAAACTGACGTCCCCGCCACTCTCCGCGCCCTTTTTAAACTGAAGTCCCCTCCGCTCTCCGTTCCTTTTTTAAACTGAAGTTCCGCCGCTCTCCGTTCCTTTTTTAAACTGTAGTCTCCACTGCTCTCCGTGCCCTTTTTAAACTGAAGTTCCGCCGCTCTCCGTTCCTTTTTTAAACTGAAGTCTCCACAGCTCTCCATGCCCTTTTTAAACTGAAGTCTCCACCGCTCTCCGTGCCCTTTTTAAACCGAAGTCCCCGCCGCTCTCCGTTCCCTTTTTAAAGTGAAGTCCCGCCGCTCTCCGTTCCCTTTTTAAACCGAAGTCCCCGCCGCTCTCCGTGCCCTTTTTAAACTGAAGTCCCGCTGCACTCCACGCGCTTTACAAACTGACGTCCCCGCCAGTCTCCACGCGCTTTTTAAACTAAAGTCCCCGGCACTCTCCGTGCCCTTTTTAAACTGACGTCCCCGCCGCTTTCCACGCCCTTTTTAAACCGAAGTCCCCTCCGCTCTCCGTTCCCTTTTTAAACTGTAGTCTCCACTGCTCTCCATGCCCTTTTTAAACTGAAGTCTCCACCGCTCTCCGTTCCCTTTTTAAACTGAAGTCCCGCCGCTCTCCGCGCCCTTTTTAAACTGAAGTCCTGCCGCTCTCCGCGCCCTTTTTAAACTGAAGTCCCCGCCGCTCTCCGCGCCCTTTATAAACTGAAGTCCCGCCGCTCTCCGTGCCCTTTTTAAACTGAAGTCCCAGTTGCTCTCCGGTCCCTTTTTAAACTGAAGTTCCACCGCTCTCCACGCGCTTTATAAACTAACGTCACCGCCACTGTCCACGCGCATTTTAAACTAAAGTCCCCGCCGCTCTCCATGCCCTTTTTAAACTCACGTCCCTGCCACTCTCCACGCGCTTTTTAAACTGATGTCCCGCCGCTCTCTGTGCCCTTTTTAAACTGACGTCCCGCTGCTCTCTGTGCCCGTTTTCAACTGAAGTCCCGTTGCTCTCCGTGCCCGTTTTCAACTGACGTCCCCACCGCTCTCCATGCACTTTTTAAACTGAAGTCTCCACCGCTCTCCGTGCCCTTTTTAAACTCACGTCCCCGACGCTCTCCGTTCCCTTTTTAAACTGAAGTCCCCGCCGCTCTCCGTTCCCTTTTTAAACTGAAGTCCCCGCCACTCTCCGTTCCCTTTTTAAACTGAAGTCCCGCCGCTCTCCGTGCCCTTTTTAAACTGATGTCCCGCCGCTCTCCGTGCCCTTTTAAAACTGAAGTCCCCGCCGCTTTCCGTGCCCTTTTTAAACTGACGTCCCCGACGCTCTCCGTTCCCTTTTTAAACTGAAGTCCCGCCGCTCTCCACGCCCTTTTTATACTGACGTCCCCACCGCTCTCCATGCTCTTTTTAAACTGATGTCCCCGCAGCTCTCCATGCCCTTTTTAAACTGATGTCCCCGCCGCTCTCCACGCCCTTTTTAAACTGATGTCCCGCCGCTCTCTGTGCCCTTTTTAAACTGTAGTCTCCACTGCTCTCCCTGCCCTTTTTAAACTGAAATCCCCGCCGCTCTCCACGCACTTTATAAACTGACGTCCCCGCCGCTCTCCGTGCACTTTTTAAACTGACGTCCCTGCCACTCTCCACGACCTTTTTAAACTGAAGACCCGCCGCTCTCTGCGCCCTTTTTAAACTGAAGTTCCGCCGCTCTCCGTGCCCTTTTTAAACTGAAGTCCCGCCCCTCTCCGTGCCCTTTTTAGACTGAAGTACCCTCCGCTCTCCATTCCCTTTTTAAACTGTAGTCTCCGCCGCTCTCCACGCTCTTTTTAAACTGAAGTCCCACCGCTCTCCGTGCCCTTTTTAAACTGACGTCCCTGCCACTCTCCACGCCCTTTTTAAACTGAAGTCCCGCCGCTCTCCGTGCCCTTCTTAAATTGAAGTTCCGACGCTCTCCGTGCCCTTTCTAAACTGTAGTCTCCACCGCTCTCCATGCCCTTTTTAAACTGAAGTCCCGCCGCTCTCCGTGCCCTTTTTAAGCTGTTGTCCCCGCCGCTCTCCACGCCCTTTTTAAACTGAGGTCCCCTCCGCTCTCCATTCCCTTTTTAAACTGAAGTCCCCGCCGCTCTCCGTTCCCTTATTAAACTGTAGTCTCCGCCCCTCTCCACGCTCTTTTTAAACTGACGTCCCCGCCACTCTCCGTTCCCTTTTTAAACTGAAGTCCCCGCCGCTCTCCGTTCCCTTTTTATACTGAAGTCCTGCCGCTCTCCGTTCCCTTTTTAAACTGAAGTCCCCGGCGCTCTCCATTCCCTTTTTAAACTGAAGTCCTGCTGCTCTCCGTTGGCTTTTTAAAGTGAAGTCCCGCCGCTCTCCGTTCCCTTTATAAATTGAAGTTCCGCCGCTCTCCGCAACCCTTTTTAAACTGAAGTCCCGCTGCTCTCCGTGCCCTTTTTAAACTGAAGTCCCCGCTGCTCTCCGTTCCCTTTTTAAACTGAAGACCCGCCGCTCTCCGTGCCCTTTTTAAACTGAAGTTCCGCCGCTCTCCGTGCCCTTTTTAAACTGAAATCCCCGCCGCTCTCCACGCGCCTTATAAACTGAGGTCCCCGCCACTCTCCACGCGCTTTTTAAACTAAAGTCCCCGCCGCTCTCCGCGCCCTTTTTAAACTGAAGTCCCCTTCGCTCTCCACGCCCTTTTTAAACTGAAGTCCCACCGCTCTCTGTGCCCTTTTTAAATTGAAGTCCCGCCGCTCTCTGTGCCCGTTTTCAACTGAAGTCCCGCCGCTCTCCGTGCCCTTTTTAAACTGATGTCCCCACCGCTCTCCATGCACTTTTTAAACTGATGTCCCCGCCGCTCTCCATGCCCTTTTTAAACTGAAGTCCCGCCGGTCTCCACGCCCTTTTTTAACTGATGTCCCCGCCGCTCTCCGTGCCCTTTTTAAACTGAGGTCCCGCCGCTCTCCATGCCCTTTTGAAACAGAAGTCCCCGCCGCTCTCCATGCCCTTTTTAAACTGATGTCCACGCCGCTCTCCACGCCCTTTTTAAACTGACGTCCCCGCCGCTCTCCGTTCCCTATTTAAACTGAAGTCTCCACCGCTGTCCGTGCCCTTTTTAGACTGAAGTCCTGTCGCTCTCCATTCCCTTTTTAAACTGACGTCCCCACCACTGTCTGCGCCCTTTTTAAACCAAATTCCCCGCCGCTCTCCGTGCCCATTTTAAACTGAAGTCCCGCCGCTCTCCGTGCCCTTTTTAAACTGAAGTCCCGCCGCTCTCCGTGCCTTTTTTAAACTGAAGTTCCGCCTGTCTCCGTTCCCTTTTTAAACTGTAGTCTACACTGCTCTCCATGCCATTTTTAAACTGAAGTCTCCAACGCTCTCCGTGCCCTTTTTAAACCGAAGTACCCGCCGCTCGCCACTCTCCGTTCCCTTTTTAAACTGAAGTCCCGCCGCTCTCCACGCGCTTTATAAAGTGACGTCTCCACCACTCTCCACGCGCTTTATAAACTAAAGTCCCCGGCACTCTCCGTGCCCTTTTTAAACTGAGGTCCCTGCCACTCTCCACGCCCTTTTCAAACTGAAGTCCCGCCGCTCACTGCGCCTTTTTTAAACTGTAGTCTCCGCCGCTCTCCACGCTCTTTTTAAACTGAAGTCCCACCGCTCTCCGTGTCCTTTTTAAACTGACGTCCCTGCCACTCTCCACGCCCTTTTTAAACTGAAGTCCCGCCGCTCTCCGTGCCCTTCTTAAATTGAAGTTCCGACGCTCTCCGTGCCCTTTCTAAACTGTAGTCTCCATGGCTCTCCATGACCTTTTTAAACTGAAGTCTCCACCGCTCTCCATGCCCTTTTTAAACTAAAGTCCCGCCGCTCTCCGTGCCCTTTTTAAACTGAACTCCCCTCCACTCTCCGCGCCCTTTTTAAACTGATGTGCCGCCGCTCTCCGCGCCCTTTTTAAACTGAAATCTCCGCCGCTCTCCACGCGCTTTATAAACTGACGTACCTGCCACTCTCCACGCGCTTTTTAAACTGAAGTCCCCGCCGCTCTCCGTGCCCTTTTTAATCTGAAGTCCCGCTGCTCTCCATTCCCTTTTTAAACTGAAGTCCCGCTGCTGTCCGTTCCCTTTTTAAACTGAAGTCCCGCCGCTCTCCGTGCCCTTTTTAAACTGAACTCCCGCCGCTCTCTGTGCCCTTTTTAAACTGAAGTCCCGCCGCTCTCTGTGCCCTTTTTAAACTGAAGTCCCCGCCGCTTTACACGCCCTTTTTAAACCGAAGTCCCCTCCGCTCTCCGTTCCCTTTTTAAACTGTAGTCTCCACTGCTCTCCATGCCCTTTTTAAACTGAAGTCTCCACCGCTCTCCGTTCCCTTTTTAAACTGAAGTCCCGCCGCTCTCCGCTCCCTTTTTTAACTGAAATCCCCGCCGCTCTCCGCGCCCTTTTTAAACTGAAGTCCCCTCCGCTCTCCGTTCCCTTTTTAAACTGTAGTCTCCACTGCTCTCCATGCCCTTTTTAAACTGAAGTCTCCACCGCTCTCCTTTCCCTTTTTAAACTGAAGTCCCGCCGCTCTCCGCGCCCATTTTAAACTGAAGTCCCGCCGCTCTCCGTGCCCTTTTTAAACTGACGTCCCCACCGCTCTCCATGCGCTTTTTAAACTGAAGTCCCGCCGCTCTCCGCGCCCTTTTTAAACTGAAGTCCCACCGCTCTCCGTGCCCTTTTTAAACTGAAGTCCCCGCCGCTCTCCTTGCGCCTTTTAAACTGATGTCCCGCCGCTCTCCGTGCCCTTTTTAAACTGAAGTCTCTCCTGCTCTCGGCGTCCTTTTCAATTGTGAATTTGGGTATTGTCGTTATTATGTGGACTATTGTGGGTTATTATTGGGTTACTGGGTTATTAGTGGGATTAGTGTGTTAATCTAGTGATTGTGGCTAAATTCTTTCCTATTGTTTTAGGGGTTACATGTCTGTACTGACGAATCAGCCCTAACCATGGTTAATCTTAAGGGCAGTGAGAGAGCGAGACAGCGACAGTGAGAGAGCGCCAGGAGCAGTATGGCCATCAACAGTGTGAGAGCGAGAGAGTAGCAAATGCGTCATTACCAATGAGAGGATGCACGAAACAGCAGGACTATTAAAATTGAGAGAGAGTGAGAGACCATTAAAGAGCACGGAGAGAGAAATGAGAGACCATCAAAGAGCACAGAGAGCAGCTAATTGGCGAGTAGGATTGGTGAGTATTTCTAGTCCTTAAAGTAAAAGGTCTTTGGCTTGCGTTTAGGTCTCTAGTCTTTTTTTCATTTTTTCTCTTTTTCTTAAAAATCGCTTGTTAATAAGATCGATACTGGTGTGTAAAATAATTATAATAAAGTGTAAAGAGCGGGGGATTCTTCAAGTGTAAAGAGCAGGGATATTTGAGTAATTAGTTAAGTATTTAAATAAAATATGATAGCGATGGCAGGACAGGTGATGTGTTGCTGCTGCAGCATGTGGGTGATGCTGGACACCAAGGTGCTCCAGAGCGATAACATCTGTATTAAATGTTTGTCACTCGAGGAACTTTGGATCCAAGTTAAAGAGCTGGAGTCTCAGCTGCAAACATTGCGCCAGATCAGGGAGGGGGAAAGTTACCTGGACAATTTGCTCCAGGGGGCGGTCACACCCCTCGGCTTTGGTAATTCAAATTTAGTCTGTGATGAGGGACAGGACGGTGTGACTGCAGGTGAAGAAGGATTGGGGAACCAGGGGGTAGCGTTTGAGGAGCCTTGGCCACTGCAACTGTCCAACAGTCCTTGCAAGTTATGAGCGGGGACTACAGGGAGGATGAGGGAACTGACCACAGCACCGTGGTACAGGGAGCCATTCAAGTGCGGGGAGGGAATAGAAACATAATTGTGGTAGGGGACAGTATAATTAGGGAGATAAATACTGTTCTCTGCAGCCGTGGACGTGAGTCCAGAAGGCTGTGTTGCCTGCCCGGTGCCAGGGTTAAGGACTCCTCAGGGCTGGAGAGGAACTTGAGGTGGGAGGGGAGTGATCCAGTTGTCGTCGTCCATGTTGGTACCAACAACGTTGACAGGACTAGAAAAGAGGTTCTGCAGAAAGAATTTGAACAGTTAGGAGCTAAATTGAAAAGCAGAACCTCCACAGTAATAATCTTGGGATTACTATCTGAGCCACTGGCAAACAGGCATAGGGTAAAAAAAATGGCAAGGAGTTAAATGCTTTGCTCAAGGTTGGTGTGGGAGGAATGGGTTTCAGTTCATGGGGCACTGGCACCAGTACTGGGGTAGAAAGGAGCTGTAGTGGGACTGGCTTCACTTGAACTGTGCTGGGACCAGTGTCCTGGCGAATCAAAGAACTAGGACTGTAGAGAGTGCTTTAATGTAAATGGGGGGTTGGGGTGGGGGGTGGCGGCGGCAGGGTTGTTCTGAAGAGGGAATACGTAGGCCAACAAAGCAAAAGGAAATGGCAGCCTTGCAGTGCAGCTATTTAGGAATTGATACCCAGAGTGTGACAGGGAGGGAAAGAGTGTACATACATTAAAAACAGCAGCAAATAGGGTCAAAAGGGGAAAAATTGGTAAAAAGGCAAAATTAATGGCTCTTTACTTAAATGCACATAGTATTCACAACAAAATAAATGAATTAACGGCACAGATAGAGGTTAATGAGTATAATTTTATAGCCATTACAGAGATGTTCTTACAAGGAAATCAAAGTTGGAAACTAAATATTCAGGTGTACGTGACTTTTCAAAAGGACAGGCAGGAAGGAAAGGGTGGTAGGGTAGCGTCATTAATACGAGTTGGAATAAGTAGGATAGCAAGAAACGATCTTGGATCAGAAGATGTAGTATCCATATGGGTGGAGATAAGAAATAACAAGGGGAAGAAGACATTGGTGGGAGTAGTCTATAGTCCCGCTAACAGTAGCTATATCGTAGGACAGAGCATAAATCATGAGGGAATGATGGCATGTAAAAAAAGCCGTACAATAATCATGGGTGACTTTAATCTTAATGTAGGTTGTGAAAATCAAACTGGCAGAGCTGGCCAGATTTCATGGAGTGCATTCGGGACAGGCTCCCAGAACAATATGTTTTGGATCCAACCAGGGATCAGGCTATTTTGGATCAGGTAATGTGTAATGAGGCAGGTTAATAAGTGATCTCAGAGTAAAAGGTCCCATCGGAAACAGTGACCATAACATGGTAGAATTTAGCACTCGGCCTGAGAGTGAGAAACTTGGATCAGAAACAAAGGTGCTAAACTTAAATATGGGTAATTACAAAGGAATGAGGGCAGAGTTGGCTGGGCTGGACTCGGAAAGGAGTTTAGCAGAAAAGACAGTTGATAAACAATGGCAGACGTTTAAGAAGATAGTTCATGACCCTTGAGAAAGATATATCCCAGCGAGAAAGAAGGATTATAGGAAGGGGATAAACCAAACATGGTTAACCAAGGGAGTTTTAAGGTTAGTAGCAAATTGAAAGAAAAAAACATACAATGTGGCAAAGATTAGTGTTAAGCCTGAGGTTTGGAAAAGTTTTTAAAACCAACAAAAGATGACCAAAAAAAATAAAGAGGGAGAAAATAAACCTTGAGGGTAAACTGGCAAGTAATATAAAAATGAACAGTAACAGCTTCTTAAAATATATAAAAAGGAAGAGAGAGACCAAAGTGAACAGAGGCTCCTTAGAGAATGAGGCTGGGGAAATAATAATGGGGAACCAGGAAAAGGCAGAGGAGTTGAATAAATACTTTGCATCAGTCTTCACAGTAAATGACACTAAAAGCATTCCAATACTAAATAATCAAGCAGCAAATGACGGGGAGGAAATAAATATAATAACTATCACTAGAGAAAAAGTACTAGTGAAACTAATGGGGCTAAAGGCCGATAAGTCCCCTGGACCTGATGGGTTGCATCCTAGGATATTAAAGGAAGTAACTACACAAATAGTGGATTCGCTGGTAGTAATCTTCCAACAATCCTTAGATTCTGCAAAAGTCCCAGAAGATTGGAAAACACCAATGTAATGTCCTTGTTCAAAAAGGGAGGGAGGCAAAAAACCCGTAACTATAGGCCAGTTAGCTTGACATCTGTCATTGGAAAAAAGAGTCTATTATAAAGGAAGTAACAGCAGAGCGTTTAGAAATACATAATCAATCAATCAGAGTCAGCATGGCTGTATGAAGGGGAAACCATGCCTGACAAATTTATTAGAATTCTTTGAGAAGGTAAAAAGCAGGATAGATAAAGGGGAACCAGTTGATGTAATATATTTGGATTCCCAAAAGGCATTTGATCAATGCTGCACATGAGGCTACTTAATAACATAAGAGCCCATGATATGGGGGGTAGTATATTAGCATTGATAGAGGATTGGCTAACTGATAGAAGATAAATATTGGTCTTTATTTCAAAGGGAATGGAGTATAAAAATAGGGAATTCTTGCTGATCCTATACACAGCACTAGTTAGGCCACACCTAGAATACTGTGAACTATTTTGGTCCCCTTATCTAAGGAATGACATATTGGCATTGGAAGCAGTACAGATAAGTTTCATTAGATTGGTCCTGGGTATGGAGGGATTTTCTTATGAGGGGAGGTTGAGTAGGTTGGGCTTGTACTCATTGGAGTTTAGAAGAATGAGTGGCGACCTTATTGAAACATATAAGATCCTTCTGGGTCTTGACAGGGTAGATGCTGAGAAGTCGTTTCCCCTTGTGGAAGAGTCTAGGGCCAGAGGGCATAATCTCAGAGTAAGGGGTCACCCTTTTAAGACAGAGGTGAGGAGGAATTTCTTCTCTCAATGGGTAGTGAATCTGTGGAATTCTTTTCTGCAGAGGGCTGTAGAGGTTGGGTCATTAAGTATATTCAAGACTGAGATAGACAGATTTTTAATCATTAAAGGAGTCAAGAATTATGGGAAAAAGGCAGGGAAGTGGAATTCAGGATTATCAGGGCAGCCATGATCTCGTTGAATGGCAGAGCAGACTCAATGGGCCGAATGGCCTACTTCTGCACCTACGTCTTATGGTCTTATGGGCGGAGCTTTTCAGTCATGGACCTGGTTCAAGGCTACATCTTCTTTAAGAGCTGTGTAAATAAAGTTATCTGTTTCAAGTTAGAAACCTGTCCGGCATACCAATTTTATTACAATTGGCGAGGAGGATAAATAGCTCTGACGCTGCACCTCACCTCATTAATGTGAGTACACCAACACTTCAGGAAAGAGAGAAAAGAATGCTCACCAGTCATGCCACTCTTCGGCAGAATTGACCCTCATGATATGTCCATGGAAGATTGGAACAAGTTCATAGAGCATCTAGATTTTTATTTCATGGCAAATGAAATTACAGTGGAGGAGAATCAGAAAGCAATTCTGTTAATTGTCTGCGGGAGCTGGACATATAACCTCATCTGTAATCTGACGGCCCCAAACGTGCCCAATTCTAAATCTTTTAATGAGCTGGTAGACCTCGTGAAGATACATTTTCAGCCGAACCTATAGGTAATAATGCAGAGATTTAAGTTCAACTCCAGACTAAGGGCTCCAAGTTGAGTCAATTGCAATTTATAACGTGAAATTAAAACAGTTGACGGAGCACTGCGACTTCGGGGATACCCTCAATGACATGTTGCGAGATTGTTTGGTTTGTGGCATACACGATGATGCCATTCAGCGCTGCTAACTTACAGAAGTTAATATTGATTTGAAGCGCACCATGGAGATAGCACTAGCAATGGAGAGTGCTGAGAGGGACTCACAGGCCTTGCGAAGTGTGCAAAATGGCACCATTCTTCAGTTGGGTCGGGAACCTACTGCTGGGTGTGGCACGTAAACCAGAGAGACATCTGTAAAGCGGGAGACAGTCTCTACTGCTCAAAAAATGAAAAGGCATACTGGAAGTATCTCGCCAGCAATTCAGAAATTAATTTTTTACAGATGTGGGGGGTAACTATGTACCAGAAACCTGCAGATTTCAAGAGGCAGAATGCCACAACTGTCAAAATAATGGGCATGTAATAAAGCAATGCAGGAGAAATCATGACAACCAACCAGACAGCAGACCAAGATGTTTGAAGTGCATAATATAACACAACCAGAAGCTGCCGATACTGATATATATTCCCTACACGATGTCCATGCTGTAAAAACTGAACCAATCACCATCAACCTTCAAGTGAATGGGAATCCTCTAGTCATGGAGGTAGACATGGGAGCCTTGACAACAATGGGAGGAGAACACAGATTTAAATACCTAAGTGAAGGTACCCAACTACTGAATCTGGAGCAAACAATGGCTCAACTGAAGACATATATTGCTGACACTGGAGAGGCAATACAGGTGAAGGGCATCACCACAGTACCTGTGTCCTATTAGACATCCCAGCTTCCAGTGATCATAGCAACAGGTGAAGGACCTTGTCTTCTGGGCCAAGATGGGTTACAAAATATTAAGCTCAACTGGTCAGGAATTTTTCAAGTTAGTACAGGAGGAATTCCTTAGCTGTTAAGGAAGTATGACAGCGTATTTTGTGACGAGTTGGGAAAGATAAAAGGCCTACAAACTAAAATATATATAGATTTGGAGGCAACACCCCAGTTCTTTAAGGCCAGACCTGTGCCTTAAGCCCTAAAGGAGACGGTGGATGCAGAATTGTGCTGCTTAGAGAAGCTGGGCATCAACCAGCCAGTCTAATTTTCAGAATTGCCAACACCCATAGACCCTGTGATGAAACCAGATCAAACTAATTGCATTTGTGGAGATTACAAATTAACTGTGAACAAGGCTGCTAAACTGGATAAATATCCTATCCTGAGGATTAGAGATTAGTACACCAAGCGCAAGTTTTTCCGGCCGGCGAGCGGGGATGGGGCCCGCTTGCCGATGTGTCCCTACGTCACCCCGCATCATTTAGATTTTCAGAACTGTCAATGGCCTATTAAGGCCATTAAAAAGCTAATTAACTTGACTGATGGATCTTAAGGTTGGCGGGCAGGCCGGGAGCCCAGGCGGGCCTTGGAAAAAGCATGAAAGCTCAATCACGAGCGGGATGGGGTTTCATGAGGGCTTTTAAAAGTTTAGCAAATGTTTAAATAAAAGTTAAGGACATGTCCCAACTCATGTGACAGTGTCATATGACGGGACATGTTTGTGAAATTTTTTTATTACCTTTCGGTCAACTTTTGAGTCAGAGGCGATATCCCTGAGGCAACATGCGTGAAAGAGCGCAATCCCGGCTGAGGGATTCCCCCCTCCTCGTGCCCACACAGTGAGTGCACAGCGATTCCTGGCAGACGTCACCCTGGGCGGGCCTTA
Source organism: Cetorhinus maximus (assembly GCF_964194155.1). Lineage (NCBI taxonomy): Eukaryota > Metazoa > Chordata > Chondrichthyes > Lamniformes > Cetorhinidae > Cetorhinus > Cetorhinus maximus. The sequence continues at coordinate 62,372,849 of NC_135886.1, forward strand.
ATTGGCTCCCCCATGTAAAATAGCGGCACCCCCCTGACCGGAAGGCCAATCAGAAGGCCGGCCACCAGCACACACTCCCGCACTTCTCCCCCAATGGGGGGAAAATGTTCCCCCAAGCCTTCCTCATTTGCTGTCACACCCTCCTGTCCCCGACCAGTAACCAAACTCAGACGACAACTAGTACTGAACCAAAGTGGTGACTGTCTCCTGGATCAAAGTGTTCGGCTAACTCTCCGCCTCCCTGATGTTCCACAATGTTGGCACCTCGGACCCCAGCTGAACAACTCTGAGCTGAATTCCCTTGAGATTCAGACACTTATTGCTGATCAGGTTGTCCAGCATCAGAATGTTCTCCACAAACTCACATTTTCTGCAGCTGTGACACACCACCTGCACTGCCAGCCCCATGTAACCTTGTCTTTTTATTTAATCGGTTATTAAGTATTTAATCAAGTTAGCTTACATTCTTTAGATTTTTAACTAATATGTGAGCTGCTTTTAGATTGAAGCAGATTAAGTATTAACCTCTAATGCAAAGCACTGCAATTACTGGAGACAAAATGCAACACATCCATCCTCCTCTGTACCAAATTCCCATTTGTACCAAATTCCCAACATTTATCCTCTGAGAAATTCCCTGCATCAATCACTCAGCTGCGAAAGAGCAAGTCCAAGAGACTTATTTATTGTTTGCTGCATAAAAGATGATTTATAAAGAGATTCCTCCAATTGTTTGTACACGTGGAGAGATGTCAAAACTACTTTATTATAATAAATAAAACTTTGGAGATGATGAAATGAGACTAGTGTTGTGTATTAGTCTCTACTTTCCCTGGGGTCTGGGCTATCTGAGAAGGAGACTTCAGGAGTGATATGATTTGAGGTGGGGGTTGCAGAGATGGCGTTTTCTGAAGCAAGTTGGGGATTTGTGTGGACGGGGTGGAGTTATCTGAGGAGGGGGCAGTGGTGGGGTTGTCTGGAAAGATTGCTGACAGGGTGAGGTTATCAGAGGAGAGAGCTGCAGGGAACTGAGGAGGGGTTTAGTTTTATTCATTTGTGGGATGTGGGCAACACTGGTAAGGCCAGCTTTTATTACCCATTGCTAATTGCTTTTGAGAAACTGAAAGTGAAGATCCAGAATTTTAACCCTGCAGTGATTAAGGAATGGTGATATATTCCCAGGTCAGGATGGTGTTCCCATGCGTCTGCTGTCGTTGTCCTTCCAGCTGGTAGAGGTCATGGGTTTGGAAGGTGCTGTCAAAGAAACTTTGCCGAGTTGCTCCAGGGCACATTGTGAATGGATGGTCGTTCGAGGCTGATGTGAATGAGACTTGGGCCATGTTGAGAGTGGGGAAAGATGGGGCAGCATTGTCAAGAGTACATCTGTGGTTGGTCATTGCTGTCGTGGGTCATGAAGCAATGTTCAGGTGAGCAGTCTTTCTGCTGCCTGGCGGAATGGGATGCCAGGCTGCTTTGTAGCATACACAACTTTTAGATCATGCACAGAGGCCCAGTCTGACAGCTGTTCTCCCGCAGTGTTGTTGTTGACGTGCCCCCACATGTGATGTTAGCTGTTGAAGTCACTAATGTAGATGATTGGGTGTGCTGCAGGCTATATTGTGATGTTGAGCCACTGTTCATTTGGTGGCTTGTAAACATTTGCAAGAAGGCCTTGTGGTGCAGTGGGTAGTGTTCCTGTCTCTGAGTCAGAAGCTCTGGGTTCAAGTCCCACTTCAAGGCTTAATGGCTGACAATTCCAAATGTGGCAAAAGAGGCTTCATATCAACCTGCAAATCTTTCCAACACACACAGGCGGTAAGAGTGGGAGAGATTCCTGGTCAGCCAAAAATTGGAAAGAAAGTTGGAGTCTCTACCATCCCTATCCATAACTCCAGAGGACAACATGCATGCTAAAGTGCCTGTTGGCACAGCAACTTGGACTCTCTGAGTGAATTGTAACACACGCCATTGGATGCTTGTAATGGTCAGCTCATCGCCTGAGATGGAGAAGGCAGCCTTCTGTGTCTTTGGTGAGGCTGTTTTTGATGCAGGTGCTAGGCTGTATGTCTAAACTCAAAGCCAAAACCACACTGTAATTTGTGGAAGGGCAAGAGAGATAGATGGACCAGGATTTTCCCCTCTCATTTGTGTTGGGCAAAGGTGGGAAATATCACGAGAGGGCCAAAAAATGGTTTTAAGCCATCGTAAGACCAGGTCGTGCATTACAGCCGCCAATGAGAGGCCGTGGTTCCCACGTCAGAAACATTTCAATATATTTGCATCTCATTAAAAGGATTCCTCACTGGAATCAGCCCCGAATGCTGGATCATGCGGGCATATTGGCGTACAATTAGAACGACGTGTTTCATAACATAAGCGACGTGCACCTGGCGACCTGCATTCCACTCCTCACTTCGAGGTTTGTTTGCCTACCTTGCATCTTGCAGCGCTCACAGGAATCAGCACCAGGCTTTGCAGGCAGCACTACATCGCTCTCAGGGGGTTGTCACAGGCAAATCTCTACTTCCTAGACCAGTGGTAAGGTGGGGGTTGCCTGTACTGTGCTGCAGGGCTAGGGCTGCACTGTGGAAGGGGGGGGCACTGCAGCCTATTGATGGGGAAAAGACATTGTGGGGGTTACTGAGGGTGTGGGGTGGAGTCTATTTAGTCTGTGTAAGTGGCCTCAAGATGGGATGGGCGAGGCCCAAACGGGCCATGGGCACATCCACCTCAAAATGCTCAGGGGCCATTAACCAGATATGCACCACAAAGATGATGGGATCCAGGAACACAGGGGGAGGGTTGAGAGAGCTGTGAGGGAGGGAAACCAGAACAGGAAGCTCCCCGTGACAATGGGAGGGGTTTCCATACTCACACAGGGAGGGTCCAAGCTGGTCTGGCAGTGAGAGTTCTGCACCACCATCTTCCAACCTGCAGCGATGGTGCAGCACAAAATTATAATGAGGAGAAGCTCTGCTGGCGAGGGCTGTGTGGGCAGATTGGAGGACAGGTGCATACACTTGTGGGGGGGCAATTAAAGGGGCACCCAACTGAACTATATATGAATTAGGAACATACAAACATACAAATTAGGAGCAGGAGGAGGCCATTCAGCCCCTCGAGCTGGCTCCGCCATTCAGCAAGATCATGGATGTTCTCTTTGTAACGTCAACCCAACATTCCCACCTACCCTGATAACCTTTCATCCCTGTGTTAAGAATCTACCTGGTCCCGCCTTAAAAATACTCTAAGGCCCTGCTTCCACCACCTCTTGAGGAAGAGATTTCCAAAGACTCACAATCCTCAGAGAAAGAATGTCTCCTCATCTCTGTCTTAAATGAGGAACCCCTTATTTTTAAACAGTGGCTCCGAGTTCTAGATTCTCCCACAAGAGGAAACATCCTCTCCACATCCAACCTGTCAAGACCCCTCAGGATCATAAAGGTTTCAATTAAGTCACCTCTTATTCACCTAAACTCCAGGCTACAAGCCTAACCTGTCCAACCTTTCCTCATAAGACAATTGTTATGTTCCTTCTTTCAAGTTGCTTTGCTCAGTGAACACAGTTGCACGTCTATCTACTGATGGGTGAGTTGGCAATCAAGATGATGCAGATGAAGAGACCATTGTAAGATGAAACACATGCTGTTTATTAACATAAGTAACGGAACACTAACACAAGTGCCTTCTCAAACCAAACCCCACTCTAAAACAACCAATTAACAATGTAAGCCATGCTACCCAGCAATTGGGTAACATAATCAAATGGTCAATCTGCTCACGTTCTCTTAAAGGTGTGTTGCACCTCAGATTACCACAACAACCCACCCATGTCAGGAATTAGTCTAGTAAACCTTCTCTGAACTGCTTCTAACGCATTTACATCTTTCCTTAAATAAGGAGACCAGTTCTGTAAGCAATATTCTTGATGTCATCTCACCAATGCCCTGCTCAACTGAAGCATAACCTCCTTACTTTTGTAATCAATTCCCCTCACAATAACATTCTATTAGCTTTTCTAATTACTTGCCGTATCTGTATACTAGCCTTTTGCGATTCATGCACTAGGACACCCAGATCCCTCTGAATCTCAGAGCTCTCACCGTTGAGATAATAAGCTTCTTTTTTATTCTTCCTTCCAAAATGAAGAATTTCACATTTGCCCACATTATACTCCATTTTCCAGACCTTTGCCCACTCACTTAACTTATCTATGTCCCTTGGTAGCCTCCTTATGTATTCTTCACAACTTATTTTCCGACCTATCTTTCTGTCATCAAATTTAGCGACCATCCCTTTGGTCCCTTCATCCAAATCATTTATATAACTTGTAAAAAGTTGAGGTCCCAGCACTGATCCCTGTGGCACACCATTCATCATATCCTGCCAACGTTGAAAAATACCCATTTATGCCAACTCTATGTCTACTGTTAGCTTGCCAATCTTCTATCCATGCCAATATGTATCCCCCATGAGCTTTTATTTTCTGCAATAACCTTTGATGTGGCACTTTATCAAATGCCTCCTGGAAATCGAAGTACAGTACATCAACTGATTTCCCTTTATCCACAGCACATGTAACTCCCTCAAATAACTCCAATAAATTGGTTCAACATGATTTCCTTTTTACAAAACCACATTGACTCTGCCTGATTGCCTTGAGTTTTTTCCAAATGCCCTGCTTTAACATTTTTAATTATGACTTGCAACAATTTCCCTACAACAGATGCTAGGCTAACTGGCCTGTAGTTTCCTGCTTTCTGTGTCCCTCCCTTTTTGAATAAAGGAATTACATTTGTATTTTCCAATCTAATGGAACATTCCCCAGATCTAGGGAATTTTGGAAAATTAAAAGCAATGTATCAACTATCTCACTAGCCACTTCTTTCAAGACCTTTGGGTGAGGTCCATCTGGACCCAGGGATTTCTCAGCCCACAGTCCCAACAATTTGCGTAATAACACTTCCCTGGTGATTGTAATTTTCCCAAGTCCCATCCTTCCATTTCCTGATTTACAGTGATTTCTGGGATGTTACTTGTATCCTCTATAGTGAAGACCGAAGCAAAATACCTGCTCAATTCATCTGCCATCTTCCTGCTTTCCATTATCAATTCCCCGGGTGCACTCTCTATAGGATCAATGCTCATTTTGTTAACTCTTTTCTTATTTAATTAATTAGAGAAACTCTTATCATCTGTCTTTATATTACTAGCTAGCTTTCTCTCGGACTCTAATTTTTTCCTCCTTATCAATCTTTTTGTCATTCTTTGCTGTTCTTTATATCCTTTCCAACCTTATGACCTGCCTCCCCTCTTTGTGTAATATTATGCTTTTTCTTCAAGTTTGATACTGTCTTTAACTATTTTGGTTAACCACGGATTGTGGGCCCTCCCCTTGGAATTTTCCTTTCTCAATGGGATGTATCTGTGTATTCTGAAATATCCCTTTAAATGTCTGCCACTCAAATTCTATTGAACTATCCCTTAATCTTGGACAGTAACGACCACCTAGAAGAGTGAGAGGACACAGAGACAGTCACCACCACATAGAAGAGCGAGTGAAAATGTGACCCGGAGCTTCAGCTGGTCTTTTTGTTTAGAACATATAAATTCAGTTCAACCAGCACTGAGTGTGCGACCTCAATGGAGTATGCGAGTTTGGTGAGTCAAGAGAGTTTGATGAGGAGGGGAGGGAGGTGCTCCTTTGCCTTTTCTAAATCTCTCACCCTGTAGAAATTGGTTCTTGCTCTGCTACAGGGGTAGCTAGCTAACTGTTTGGTGAGTATCTGGGGAGTGGTCAAGGTGTATTCTATTCTGAAAGTTTAAAATATACTGGAATTTGTGATGAGATTAATAAATATATAAAAGAAAATAAATAACTGAATAAAATAATTAAGTAATTAATTGAAGCACATAAATATGGCAGGACAGGTGATGTGTCGAGATTGCAGCATGTGGGAGCTCCTGGATAACAGTGTTATCCAGGGCAAGCACGTTTGCAGTAAATGTTTGCAGCTTGAGGAGCTTCAGCTCAGTTATTGAGCTCGAGGCTGAGCTGCAGACACTGTGACACATCTGTGAAGGGGAAAGTTACCTGGATTCTTTGTACTAGAAGGTGGTCACACCCTTTAGGATAGGGCCTTCTGATTTGGAAGGTAGTCAGGGACAGGGAGGGTGTGACTGTAGCTGAGGCAGGTAAGGGCACCCAGAGGGCAGGAGCGCAGGAGTGTGAGCCTCTGTAATTGACCAATAGGTTTGAGACTTTCTCAGCTTGTTTAGATGAGAGGTGGGGGCTGCAGGATGGATGAGCAACTGACCATGGCAACGTGGTACAGGAAGCCATTCAAGTGGGGGAGGCACAAGGGAATGTTGTGGTAAGTAGGGGACATTTTAGTGACAGGAATTGAACTGTTCTCTGCAGCAAAGATCGAGAGTCCAGACGGCTGTGTTGCCTGCCCAATGCCAGGGTTTTTACTCAGGGCTGGAGAGGAACTTGCAGTGGGAGGGAGAGGAACTTGCAGTGGGAGGAGGAGGACCCAGCGGTCATGGTCCATGTAGGTGCCAACGACATAGGCAGGATGAGGAAGGAGGCTCTGCATAGTCAGTATGATGAGCTAGGCACCAGATTAAGCAGCAGAACCTCAAAGCTAATAATATCTGGATTTTTACCTGAGCCATGCAAATTGGCATGTGGCAAATAAGATTAGAGAAATGAATGTGCCGCTTAAAGACTGGTGTGGGTGAAGTAGGTTCTGGTTCGTGGGGCACTGGCACCAGTATTGGGGAAAGTGGGATCTGTACCGTTGGGACAGTCTACACCTGAACCGTGCTGGGACTGGTGTGCTCGTGAGCCACATAACTAGGGATATAGAAAGGGTTTTACACTGAATGGTGGGGGCCAAGGGGATCAGATTTGGGATGATGTGATAAACCAAAGAGTTGAGACAAGGCAAGGGAGAAAGGTATTAATATGGGAAATGATAAATTGACTGTGACAGGGACGGGGAGTACAATTCCACAAGTAAATCAGCAGATAAGGCTGGATAAAACTAAAGGCTCAGTATCTAAACACATGTAGCTCTGTTAATTAATGATGGTTTTAGCACATTAGAGAGGGATGACCTAAGTTCAGGAAACCAAGACGTAGAAGTGGTTTGGGTTGAAATGAGAAATGATAAAGGCAAGACGTCACTTGTGGGAGTGGTGTACAGGCCCCTTAGTTGTAACTACATAATCGGAGAGAGTATAAAAGAAGAGAGAATAGGAGCTTGTCAGAAAGGTTCAACAATAATCATGGGGGATTTTAATCTACACATAGACTGGAAAAATCAGATGGGCAAAGGTAGCATAGATGAGGAATTCATAGAATGCTTTCAGGATAGTTTCTTAGATCAGCATGTCCTGGATCCAACCAGAGAGCAGGCTATACTAGAATTGGTATTGAGCAACGAGATAGGATTAATTGAAAACCTCATAGTGAAGGTACCCCATAGGTAGCAGCGATCATAATATGATTGAATTTTACATTCATTTTGAGGGAGAAATGAGTGCATCCAAGACTAATGTTTTAAATTTAAATTTGGGCAATTATGAGGGCATGAAAGCAGAGCTAGCTAAATGCTCCCCACACTGGCCAGCATTTCAGATGGGGGCACTTTCCGACTCAGAAACAAAGTCTTTAAAGCCTCAATCACTGACGACTCATTGACAGAAAGAGGGCTTTTAGAGACTAATGCTGACGCTTGTCTGTTTACCTTTGATAATGCAGAGAGGAGACCATAAGGAAGATGGAGCCAGGGTTTATCACTGCCTGTATTTATTGTCTACAGGCAGGGGAGAAGGAGGAGAAGATTTTGATGGAGGTACCTTGTTCGCCAAAGGGAAGAGCAGAATCCTCAAGACCAAGTGACAGAGGGGCCTCCTCCGGATGCAGGAGATGGGGCTCACAGAGCCGTCGTAAGTAGGCAGTTTGCAAGATACAGGGTCTACAGAACTCGCTTGTCTTATCTGCAGATGAGTGAGGACCATTGTCACCAAGGGCTTCACAAGCCCATGGATCTGGTGACTCACATTTGCCACATTCTGCAGGATTTGGTGCCAAGGGGACTGGGAGGGCATCCATTGCAGGTGGCTGTGAAAGTAATCACCGCACTCAGCTGGAGTATTGTGTACAGTTCTGGGCTCCACATTATAGGTGTGAACACATTGAAGAGAATGCAGAAGAGGTTTACAAAAATGGTCCCAGGGAAGAAAAACTTCAGCTATGAGGGTAGATTGGAGAGGCTGGGATTTTTCTCCTTGGAGAGAAGAAGGCTAAGAGGAGATTTGATGGAGGTGTTCAAAATCATGAGGGGGCTGGACAGAGTAGATAGGGTAAAGCTGTTCCCACTCATAAAAGGATCAAGAACGAGAGGACACAGATTTAGAGTGATTTGCAAAAGAAGCAAATGTGATGTGAGAAAAAATTTGTTCACACAGCGTGTAGTTAGGCTTTGGAATGCACTGTCTGGAAGTGTGGTGGAGGCAAGTTCAATCAAGGTAGTCAAGAGGGCATTTGATGATTATTTGAATAGAAACAAGGTGCAGGGGTACGGGGAAAAGGCAGCGCAATGGCGCTCAGTCATAATGCTTATTGGAGAGCCGGTGCAGGCATGATGGGCCAAATGGCCTCCTTCTGTGCCGTTAAAATTCTGGGATTGTGTGAGCTTCTTTGCCAGTGGCTCTTTCCAGGGGTCCAATGGGGACCTCTGTGTGACCTATCAAGCATCCAAGAACAAATGCGTTCATGAGGTCACTGACAACCTTTTTTCCAAGGCCCACAATTACGTCGACTTTGACAGAGATCAAGCAAACCAGGCTGCCAGACCACTGGCCTTAGCTGATATTGCCAGATTCTGACAGGTGTAGGGTGCTGTTGACTCCACTCATGTGGTTATAAATGCTCCTTGGCAACAGGCAGTCCAGTACATAAACTGGAAAGGCTACCGCTCCCTCAATGTACAGCTGGTCTGCGACCAAAAGCAGGCTTGCACGAGGCACCCAGGAAGTGTTCATGACTCATACACCTTGAGTAATCGCAGATCCCAGACATCTTCGAGGGACTGCACAGGATCCAGGGCACGCTCCGCGGTGACAACGGATGTAGCTGATGATGCTCGTGCTTCTGCCTCAGACTCCTGCAGAGAGAAGGTACAATGAGGCTCATGGCGCTAGCCGTGCATTGGTGGAGCACACCATAGATATCCTGAAGGTGCGATTCCGATGCCTGGACAGATCTGGCAGAGCACTCCAGTACACTCCCCAGAGGGTCTCATGGATCATCGTGGCTTGCTGCAGACTGAACAACCTGCCACTGCAAAGTGGGAGGGTCTTGCCAGATAATGAGATGGAGGAGCTGCACAGCTCCTTCAATGAAGAGGACCTCGAAGGGGTGGAGGATATTGAGTTGGAAGAAGCTGAAGGTGCAGGAGAACAGGCCATAGCCCGGGCCAGATGAGGCAGGTGTAACAGCAACATCTGTGATAAGTGAGGGGAGGGACCATGGTTCACACCTGATTGACAGCAACACAGCACATCATAGAAAGGAGGCTTTCACAAGAGGAGATGTGAAATGGGTGCGATTGTATTTACATTTGTGAACATTACAGACATGTTGTGAACAAGTGTGCCACTGTTGTGCTCCTAAATGGATGGACCCGGGGGGGGTGCAGCTGCTGGTCCTCCTCCTTATGGGTGACCGAGGGCACTGGCTGATTATTTGAGGAGAAGGGGCAGCTGGAATGGGACCGAGACGCCCTGGCCCCCTCTCACATAGCAACTGCTGGATGCCACCAATGCCTACAGCGATGGAGTGCAACTCCTGCAGCAGCACAGGCACAATGTCCTGGATCAAGGTCTCTGTGGCGGCTGCCATCCTGCCAGTGTTGACCTTGGTGTGTTGGCATGCTGGCGCTATCACGTCGGAATGAAGGTGGACAGATTCCTCCATCATGCGTTGCAATCTGAGGAATATGGCTGACATTCCACAAGTTAGTTGTTATTGTCTTTCTGCCTTGTGGAAACATCGACTGTGGCAACATTGTTACCCTTTCATAATATTACATCAGGTTTCCAGAATGTACCATTGGATGCTCTTTGGTTCTACATATGCTGTATATCCGTATTTTATGACCTTTTGTTTGAGGAGATCAAGAATTTTTTTATGTCTATGTATCTGAGCATTCTTCACCAATGTACAGTTACTGGAAATATTGCTTCATTCAGGACATTGCGCCTTTTCCAACTTTTCATCTGCCCTTACCTGCCAAGAGATTAAAAAACATCTGATCAGATAAATATTACTTCTTAATGATAGAGACTGAATAAATATTGATCATTTGAAAAGATTAAATGAAGCCAGTGATTATACAAAGTCATTATCATTATAAAAGTATGATAGACCAATGCCCTGGTTATTAAAGATCGACCATTTCTTAAACAATGGAGAGTGTCTGTGATGAATTTTCAATAGGGGTACATCTCAGGGCAACTGAGTTACTACTCGATTGATTTTGGTGTTTTCCTGACAAATCAGAAATCTCCTTACGTATATTAAGATCTTCTCTTTGTTCTATTTTCCATTGCACATTGACGTCACAATATAGAAGGGATGCCTTAATTATGTGATCTGTCGATTATGCCAAAGCTTTTACCTTCCTTAATTGGGCTGCCGGTTCCTGTACCTCTAAGTTTGTAAGAACCAAGCCTCCACCTCTTGTTCTCAAATATAAAATTCCATCAGTGATATTGGCAGGGAAATGCAAAATGTTTTTGATGGCCTTTTTAATAATACCATCGAGTTTAATGAATGTATTGTGGGATTCTTAATTGTCTTTTAATTATTCTCACTTATTGTAATCTGGAAGAAGTTATTTTGTCAAATATTTGTCCAACTAAAGTTTTGATTTGTCTTTTGTCCTCTTCATTTTTAGTTTTATCAATCATTGTATCAATGTTCTCTTTATTATGATGAACATTTTCACTTGCTACACTAGATGAAATTAAATTGTCTGCATTATGATCGAACTCGCCCACCATTATTTCTTCAGACCATTTTTCAATTTTGTCCTCAGGTGACATAGAAATAATCTCATTTGATGTTACATTAGATGTTATGCTACATGAGAGAATCATTTCTTTCCAAAGTTTCATCATTCCAGCCAATCTTCGCTTTTGAAGATCTGTTTATTAGTTTGTGATACTAGGGTTTTAGCTATCACAACATTAATATTTCTACACATTGTTGTTCGCGTTGGAGAAGCAATGTTACTTCTTCTTTTGTCCATATTGATTTTTCACTAGTGGTGCCCCGGAATTGACTTAGGGTTGTTATTCTATCAGTATTTCTAACATTGGCATGCCTATGTGCTTTGTGTTGACTAAGACTTCAATTCAATTTGAAACTTTTATTACAAATTGGACAAAAAAAATCCATATTGCTGTTACCATCAATAGTACCACCAGCAATAGAATGGTATTGACCTTCCTTGCCACACTTACCACAAACAACAAAAATCCTAGTGATTTTATGATTATTGTAGAGACATTTCCTAAGTTTTGTTATGGAACTTAAAAGTTCATTACAGGCTGTACAGGAAATTGGTTACAAGGATAATGAATTCTGATGCCACCATTAAAATTGTGGAAAGGCGTCAATTTAGGAGGAATCACAATATCTTGATTATAACTTATCTTTGTGTTATCATTTATAGATACAGAATTATTCAGATTAGGTTTACTTATAGAATTGCAACTGGACTTAATATTTTTAATTAAAATTGAATCATTAGAAAAATCGGCATCACTAACATTATTATTATTATGATGACTTGATCCTGTATGAAGAGTTGTATAATTTGAATTATAAAACATCAGATTAAAATTGTCTAAAGGTAGGTTTAATGATTCCTCCATCTCCGGGGAATTTTTCCAAAATTTATTGCTACCTTGAACAACTTTGTCATTGTCACTAGTTATCAATTGGAGTTTACCTTCATTTGAAGAAACCCCATCAATAATCTTTGTGGATTTAGTCAAAGGTCTTATAAAGTCTACCTCATCAGTTTGCTTATATGAGATGGCACAAAGAGATGTGGCAGTGTTGGCAGGTGCAACTACTACTGCTTTCCGGCATGAACAAATAGATCATTTTCCATTATTGGTTGTCGGAAATAAAAACAAAACAGGGATGTTTGTTAACCAGTTTTCATCCCACCTAGAACAGATCGGACCTAGTGGACTATCCATTTTATATCCATTATATAATTGACCTAGAATCCTCCACTTGCAAGGAGAATGGTTTTTGCAAACCAGCCCAACCAATTAATTTCGCCTGGAGAGACTTTTCCCATTGCATTGGAATCCACTCTGGCCATAGCCAAGTCAGAGGAACTGAGAAAAAACAATCCTCAATAAACCATATCCCACAAGACCGTGTACAGAATCTGACGCTGCGTTACTGGGGGGGACCCGTCATGATTAAGAAATCATAACATTCATGACTTTTCCCTTCACAGATGGGGATGTTCGCTGATGATTGCATAATATTCAACACCATGCGCGACTCCTCAGATACTGAAGCAGTCCATGTCCAAATGCAGCAAGACCTGGACAACGTCCAGGCTTGGGCTGACAAGTGGCACGTAACTTTCGCACCACACAAGTGGCAGGCAATGACCATTTCTAACAAGAAAGAATCTAACCATCATCCCTTCACATTCAATGGCATTACCATCACCAAATACCCTACTATCAACATCCTGGGGTTAACACTGACCAAAAACTGAACTGGACCAGCCATATAAATACTGTGGCTGCAAGAGTAGGTCAGAGGCTTGAAATCTTGAGGGGAATATTTCACCTGACTCCCCAAAGCCTGTCCACCATTTACAAGGCCAAAGTCGGGATTATGATGGAACATTCCCCACCTGCCTGGATGGGTGCAGCTCCAAAAACACTCAAGAAGCTTGACACAATCCAAGACAAAGCAGCCCACTTGATTGTCATCCCATCCACAAACATTCACTCCCTCCAACACCGACGTAGGTGTACCACCTACAAAATGCACTGCAGGAACTCACTAAGGCTCCTTACACAGCAAATTCCAAACCCACAACCACTACCATCTAGAAGGACATTGGCCGTAGACACATGGGAACACCACCACCTGGAAGCTCCCCTCCAAGCCACACACCATCCTGAATTGGAACTCTATCACCGTTCCTTCACTATTGCTAGGTAAAAATCCTGGAATTTCCTCCCTAACAGCACTGAGGACATACCTACACCACATGGAATACAGCGTTTCAAGAAGATAGCTCACCACCACATTCGCAAGGGCCATTAGAGATGAACAATAAATGCTGGCCTAGCCAGTGATGCCCACATCCCCATGAATAAATAAAGAAAGAAAGCAGGGGACCTAGTACTGGGTACTGTGTAACCCCACTGGAAACAAACACAAAAACACCCCTCAACAATTACCCTTTGTTTCCTGCCACTGAGCCAATTTTGTATCCAGCTTGCTACATTCCCCTGAGCCCCATTGGCTTTTAGCTGTTTACCCAGTCTGCCATGTTGCACCTTGTCAAATGCCTTGCTAAAATCCCTGTAGACAATATCAATTCCACTACCCTCAGCAATCCTCCTTGTTACTTCCTCAAACAATTCAATCAAGGTAGCCAGACATGATCTTCCCTTAGCAAATCCATGCTGACTATCCTTGATTAATCTGTACTTTTCTATGTGACAGTTTATTATGTTTCTCAGATTTGATTCCAATAATTTGTCCACTACCAAGGTTAGACTGACTGGCCTGTAATATTCGGTCTATCCCTTGCTCCCTTTTTAAAGGTACAACATTATCAGTCCTCCAATCCTGCAGAGCCTCATCTGTCACCAGTGGGGGTTGGAAAATGATGGTCAGACCTTCTGCTATTTCCTCCCTGGCTTCTTTTTATAGCCTGGGTTAAATTTCATCCAGCCCTAGCGATTTATCCACTGTCAAGGATGCTAAACCCCTTAATACTTCTCTCTCGATGTTTATCACGTCCAATACTGCACACCCCTCCTCCTTAACTACAATGTCTGCATTGTCACCCTGTTTTATGAAGACAGACGCAAAGTATTCATTAAGTACCATATCCGCATCCTCCGCCTCCACACATCGGTTTGTCAGTAGCATGTCCTTTAAGACTGAATTTGTCTCTGACAAAATGGAAGAACATGAGCTGAGCTGGACAGGTGGATGCTGGCCTGGGATCTAGTTTCACTTTTGAAATGGAGACAGCAAGTCTAAGGCTCTATTGTCTACTTGTTTTTTTAACGAGTTTTATGACTAAAGGATTCGTTAGTGTTAATTAATGGAAAGCTTTTACGATCAGGCAGTCACTTGGGAGAGAGGGAACAAACCTGGGCTGTTGCTTGGTTACCAGAGGTCACAGGGAGAGAACAGCAGTTTGTTTTGGAAGCTGTTTGAGGGCAGTTTGGTTGGACAGAACCTCCAAACGCACGACTGCTCCCATCTAGAAGGACAAGGGCAGCAGACACATGGGAACACCACCACATGGAAATTCCCCTCCAGGCCACTCACCATCCAGACTTGGAAATATATCCCTTCACTGTCACTAGGTCAAAATCCTGGAACTCCCTCTCTAACAGCACTGCGTGTGAACCTACTTCACAGGGGATGCAGCGATTCAAGAAATTAGCTCACCACCACCGTCTCAAGTGCAAGTAGGGATGGACACTAAATGCTGACCAAGCCAGGAACTGCCAGGTGGTGGTGTTCCCATGTTTCTGCTGTCCTTGTCCTTCTAGATGGTAGTGGTCATGGGTTTGGAAGGTGCTGTCTAAGGAGCCTTGGTGAGTTCCTGCAGTGCATCTTTTAGATGGTACACACTGCTGTCACTGTGCACCGGTGCTGGAGACAGTGAATGTTTGTGGAATGGGTACCAATCAAGCGACCTGCTTTTTCCTGAATGGTGTCAAGCTTCTTGAGTGTTGTTGGAGCTGCACACATCCAGGTGAGTGGAGCGTATTCGATCACACTCCTGACTTGTACCTTGTAGATGGTGGACAGGCTTTGGGGAGACAAGAGGTGAGTTACGCACTGCAGGATTCCAAGCCTCTGATCTGCTGATATAGTTGGGGTGTTGTCAACACTCATTGCCCTTTCTGTGTCCAGTTCACTCAGAAGTGTCTTCATGGAGTGAATCAAATTGGCTTAAGACTGATATTTGTGATGCTGGGGACCTCAGCAGGAGACTGAGATGGATCATCTATTCGCACTTCTGGTTGAAGATGGTTAAAAATGCTTCAGCTTTATCTTTTGCACTGATGTGCCGGGCTCCTCCATCATTGAGGATGTGGTTATTTGTGGAGCCTCCTCCTGTATTGAGTTGTTTAATTGTCCACCACCACCATTCACGACTGGATGTGGCAGGACTGCAGAGTATAGATCTGGTCCATTGGTTGTGGTTTCTCTTAGCTCTGTCTATCAAATTCTGCTTCCACTGTTCAGCATGCAAGTAGTCCTGCGATGTAGCTTCACCAGGTTGGCACCTCATTTTTAGACACACCTGGTGTGGCTCTCATCCATTCCAGGGTTGGTCACCCGACTTGACCGTAATGGTAGAGTGGGGGTTGTACCGGCTTTGAGGTTACAGATTGTAGTGGAATACAATTCTGCTGTTGCTGATGGCCCACAGTGCCTCATGTATGCCTAGTTTTGAGCTGTTAGACCTGTTCTGTACCTATGCTCAGTGTGAAGATACTGTGTCGTGCTGACTCCTAACAATACTGTCATGGACAGATGTATCTGTGACAGGTAGACTGGTGAGGATGTGGTCAAGGCCACTTTTTTTTCTTGTTGGTTCCCTCACCACCTGCTGCAGTCCCAGTCTAATGATTTGTTCCTCAAAACACAGCCAGCTCAGTCAATAGCGGCGCTGTTGGAGATGAACATTGAAGTCCGCCACACAGAGATCATTCTGTGCCATTGCTACCTTCAGTGCCTCTCCCGAGTGGTGTCCAACATTGAGGAATACTGATTCATCCACTGCGGGGGGTGCAGTTTTTTGATAATCAGGCAGGAGGTTTCCTTCCTTACCTTTGACCTTGATGTCATGAGACTTCATAGGGTCGGGAGTCAATGTGGAGGACTTCCACTTCCTCCTGACTGTTGCCACCAGGTCTGGTGGACCTGTCCTAGTGGGACAGGATTGACCCAGGGATGGTGATAGAGGAGTCAGGGACATTGGCTGTAAGTTATGATAGGTATGTTGAAGGGTGATTATTTCCTTATTAGCACCACTGATGGCAGGTATGGTGGGGGTTGGGGGTGGATTTAGTCAGACGAAGCTGACTTGATTGTACAAACTACCTCTTGGCTGGGAACATAAATTAAAAGTGTTCAGAGAAACCTGAACTCTAATATTCGACCCTTGAGATAAAAATTGTTGCACACAATGGGGAAGGCATTCTGTGCTCTTTAAGGGCCAACAATAACAAGGATAGGCTGCTCATGTTGTCAAATGGCACACAAGGTGTCAATTCTATTGCTGCACTACACAGTACCATGTTGCTAATGACAAATAAATATCCAGCATATTCTTCAAGATGAAAGGTTCAGCGTTTATTGCATCCATTACATGGTGTGTGGACATTACATGCCTGAGGCAATGACATACTGGTATTGTCACTGGACTAGTAATCCAGCGACCCAGGGTAATGCTCTGGGGACCCGGGTTTGAATCCCGCCACGGCAGATGGTGGAATTTGAATTCAATAAAAATTTGGAATTAAAAGTCTAATGATGACCATGAAACCATTGGAAAAACTCTTCTGGTTTTCATTAATGTCCTTTAGGGAAGGAACTCTGCCATCCTGAGCTGGTCTGGTCTACATGTGACTCCAGACCCACAGCAATATGGTTGACTCTGAACTAGGGCAACTAGGGGTGGGTAATAAATGCTGGCCTGGCCAGCGACACCCACATCCCATGAACAAACAAAAAAAACTTTGTTAGATTACAATCTGATATTAACAGGTAAATGTTAATTCATGCAGCAATAATTTTCATTTATTAGAGTGTATGTTACGATGCAGTTAGGGAAATTCAAAGAGAAATCCGAACACCCAATAATTAATCAGCAGGTCAATTTCAACAAAAAAAAACACAGAAACTTTATTGTACTTAAAGAATGAAGCAAAACCAGCACTCTTAACACCACGGCCGGGATTTCTCAGTCCTACCAATGGCAGGCATCGTCGGTGGGATGGGAAAATTTGGAGAGCTTTCCTGCCCTTACTGTGATGATACCCACTGCTGATGGGACAGTAAAATCCCACTGGATAGGTTATAATTATGTATGGATGTACGTTATACATTAGTTTTACTCCTTACCCCCACTGTCCCCTCCCCAGGCCTTTTCATTATAAGAGACATCAGTCTTAAAGTTATTATTTCTGTAGGGCCACCCATAAGCAAGCCATGGTTCTACGGTAATTACTTTAATTCTCCTCAGTTCCAGCTATTCTCAGAGGTAAAACTTTCATTCACCATCTCTTAACTGTGGATGCCTCAGTCCCTTGTCATGTTTACTTTCTCAATATCTCCAAGCTAATCTGCTGCATGCTTTCTTTTACCACCAGATTCAATGAGGACCACTATAGATTGTTTCACTAACTGCAAGCTAGAAAAAGCCTGCATGTTTCTGTTCCTTCACAAAATCAAAACTGTGATTAAGCCTCAGCCGCATTCCACATGGTGAATGATGAAATTAGCATTTTTACTATATTTACTTTGGCTACCTTCTCTCATTCAGCAAACACCCAGATAAATTGAAACCAGGGAATTTTCCTAAGTTCCACCCATCTCCATGATGATCTGGTAAGCTCTGAGATGACCTCAAAACCAACCTTTTTATTAAGTATCCCTCATGTAAAATTCCTTCTTTGATCTGAAGAAAGGAATGGATTTTACAACACTTTAGGGTTTACCAAATGCTTTTAAACCAATTTTAGCCCTAATTCCCAAAACCAAAACATCTCTCTAAACTACCCACACTACAAGGATTGCAGACATCATGTCTCCAATGGTAGGCCCACGGCTAGGTCATTGTTTGTTTAATTTCTCCACCTGCTGTTTTATGAATCTTCCCAGTTTACTCTGACCTTTTAAGTCAAAATGACCCAACGTTTTGATAAACCCATCCTAGTAGGGGGTATCACGCATTCACAGGCATTTTGTACCTTTCAATAAACATGACCCATTCTTTGAACTGTAATAAAGTCAGGCTTGTCAGTTGCATTTACATCAGATCTTTACCAGTTTTAAATTAGGTTTTTCCCCAGTTCCGTGCAGTTAAACTTTCTTTCTTAAAATTAAGTTATATTCTAAAACATAAAATTATTAGCTAAGTATTCTTGACATGTAGATAAAATGACCCACAGTACAATTATTAATTAGTAAGAATTGATACATATAGATAATGCTAATTAATTTAACAGAATCACAGTAAAGCAGAGTATAGAGTAAAATTACAATATTTCACATTAATAATCACAAACAGTTCTTCATATCACTGCTCACCTTCTCCTGCTGCTTCTGAAATAATGGGTGGGATTTAATGCCCCCCCTGCAGGCAGTGGAGAGGCTGGGAAGTGAAGGTGGGTGCGGTTGATGGGGCAGGACTTGTGGGGTGAAGATCCTGCCACCTTCTCTCCTCTCCCTGATCAAGTTGTGGGTGGGAAGGTTTCAGGCCGGTCTTTCTGTCCAGAGGCCAGTTGAGGCCCCTGTCGGGTTTGCCTGCGGCCTAGTAGGGGGTATCACCCATTCACAGGCATTCTGTACCTCATCAAGGGACTCAACGTTGGGAAGGAGGGTGAGGCTGAAAGTTACCTCCCTGCTCTCACTGCTGCCTCACTCCTTTGCAGGTGCCTCCCTTCCAGCCACCTCCCCATCTCACCCACATTCACATCTATCTGGGGATGCAGCGCCATCTTCAATTGCAGGCCCAAGTGTGGTACTGGCGATGGCCACTGCTCCCAGTGCTGCTACCAGTACTGGAGAGTTGCCTGGCTCTAATTTGGTCAGCAGTTCTTGGGGGAAGGATTTCCACCCAATTGGGGGCTTGATTGTGTGGGAGACCTGGAGCTATCTTGGTAAATGCCTGATTTCTTGGTAATTATATTGGGTCTCCCAGAGAAAAGCAACTTCGGGTTCCCACAGATCTCCAACAAGTAGGTGTTGGAGATCCATGTTGCCAGCATTAAATTCTGCCCATCATTTTCCCGCCCCTCTTCACCTCCCCAGGAACCTCACATCACAGTTCTGTGTTGATGGTTTATGATGTCTAACATACAGCACATTCATCTTTACTGAACACCAAGGCAATGCTCCTGCTGGGCAGTCAATTGATTGCTTTGTGTCTGCAATTGATGACACCCTTGGGAAAGCTGGAATCTGGTAATTCTATAGGACTCCTGTTGACTTTATTGATGCTGTTCCTGTTCACCACTGCTACTGATGTAGTTATTGATGGACATGATGTAAAACAGACAACATCCTCATCTTCACGGGAGACTGGGGCAATGCCCCTGCTGGATTCCCTATAGATAATGAAATAGTTATTAATGGATCTGACATGAAACAACATCTTCCTTAGAGACTGGGACAATTGTCCCGATGATTGATCCCAAGATCAGAAACTTTGAGAACCTGAAAAGCTTTCTCTATTTAGAGCCTGACACTTGCATTGTTCTGGTGCCATGCTGACCGGTCTCTATGGGTTTGGGCACAGGGATGAGTACCCAGAGCTGTGGTGAATATCCTCGGCCAGATTCAATTCTTGTGAACACGATTCACTGCTGTACAATCAAAGAATCTTGGATCTGGAAACAGAACATGAATTGAACAGCAACAATTTCAATGTACACATTGATGAAATATCAGACTCGTGTGGTTAATGTGTATTTCTGGGTTGTGGAGTGGCATCTGTTTTACACCATGTGCATGTTTGATGATGTCCCAAACCTCAGAGAACAGGCAGTTCAACCAAATTCCAGCTCTTTTTGCTGTGGCTGCTCTTGGCGGAGTTAGAACTGATGGATTGGCCGTCATCTGACACTGAGTTTCTCCCACTTCCCCAAATCAATGTGTTGACCACATAATCGGTGATATCGCCATTGGGTGTCTGGAAGGTGCTGGTTGCTTTTGTTAGTCTCCTTTCTGATGGTAATATCTTGCCTTGATGACTGCCCATGTGGTATACAGTAGAATGTCACAGTGTCTATGGCCAGTCAGATCCTCACGAGGCACCGGTCCTCTTTAAAGCTTTACTTTACATCTTGTGGCTGAATGTCAACACATTTCCCCTGTTCTCATTCCCAGAATGATTCCTTTTCATGCTACTCTTGCTATGAATCAAACATCACAGATAAGGGAATGGACACATGGGAACTGAATCTGTCACGATGATTGAAGTACACAGACATTTCTGGCTACAAGCACAATGGGCTGAATGTCCACATACTGTGCTGTATGATTCTATAATTCTAGGAACAGGACGTTTAATGAATGAAATGGTCTGGGTAACATCTAAGTGTGTGAAATTGTGTGGGATCTTTTATAATTCTCATCCTTTGATTTCTCTTCTCTTGTCACACCCTTCCAAATCCAGGACCACTAGCAACTAGAAGAACAAGGGCTGCATATAGATGGGGAAACCACCACCTGGAAGTTCCCCTCCAAGCCACCCACCATCCTGATTTGAAAATATATTGCTGTTTCTTCACTGTCGCTGGGTCACAATCATGGAACTCCCTCTCTAACAGCACTGTGGTTACATCTACACCACATAGACTGCAGCGGTTCAAGAAGGCAGCTCACCACCACCTTCTCAAGGGCATTTAGGGATGGGCAATAAATGCTGGTCCAGCCAGTGAAGCCCACATCCTGTGAATTAAAAAAAACACACACGTCGTTTAACCAAATAAGAAACAGGGACAACACCAGCAGCTACCTATATTTATATAGCGCCTCAATGCAATTAAACATCCCAAGGTACTTCACTGGAGCATTATAAAACAAAATGTGACACTGTGTCATCTAAGGAGATATTAGGCTAGATGATCAAAAGCTTCAGCCAAGAGGCAGGTTTTAAGGAGTCTCTCAGGGAGGAAACGAGATAGAGAGGTGCAGAGTTATAGGGAGGGTATTGCAGAGCTTGGGGCCCAGGCAACTGAAGGCACAGCCACCAATAGTGATTAAAATTGGGGTGCCAAGAGTGTAGATATCTTGGAGGTTGTGTTGCTGGAGAGGATTATAGGAATAAAGAGGGGTGAGGCCTTGGGGGATTCGAAAACAAGGATGAGAATTTTAAAATCAATAAATGGCTTGATTGGGAGCCAATGTAGGTCAGCGACCATAGAGGTGACAGGGGAACGGGACTTACTACAAGTTAAGACAGGGGCAGCAGAGAGGGCACCATCAAAACCCTTCCCTAAAATGGATGAAGAATATTGCCAGGAATGAAATCAGCAAAAAGAGAATGCTGTAGAATAAAATTCCTGTCGGGTCAGGTCCCTTTAATACATCAGCTGCAGCCCTGACTGTCTAGATTGATGTTTGTTGTAGATCAAATGCAGCCTTCACCACTCTCTGTGCATTCTCCGTAAGATCATTCAGTACATCAATCAGCAGTTTGTAGGTCATAAGAAATGATGATCCTGCTCCAAAGATGGATCCAATGACTGGGATGCCGTCAAGAGCGAGCTCAAGAGCTGATATGGCAAGAGCAGCGACACCCCAACTTAATCTGTTTATTATATCAGGAGTAATTTCACCCATTAGGGGAGTTTTCACCACTGCTTTCAGATCTTCCACAGGTTTCCCTGCCCTTTTGGCCAGTCTTTGAAGAGAGGCATCATCTAGACCCAGACATTTACGGAATTGTATTATTCCACCAATCAGTATCCCAATGTCACAACCAAGGGAGAATCCAGGAATTGGCACTGCTCCCAGTGCCCCGGAAAGCGTTGCCAACATCCAGACTCGTTTCTTTAGCTCTTCTTTTTTCTTCTGTACAGTTTCCAAATTTAGGTTTGGAAGGGCCAGTATGTACACATTTTTCTTAATATTCGGGAGACCATTTACAAGAGCTTTATTTAGCAGATTAAAATCATACTGGCTTGGAAAAAAGCTTGATATCAGGAAAACACTGGGTGATGAGATTCTCGCCTCTTCCAGGCTCCTGACACAATAACTCCTGATCTTTTCCAGTTCTTCTTCGTCATCAAATTTCCCACTTTGCTTTCCATTTGAATGGAAGGCATTATCAATTTTAGATCGAATGAAGTAGAAATTCTTCCCCAGTCGTTTCATCTCTTTAGCGAGTCTTACATCATTTTCTGTGACTCGATCGGCTAGGATAATGATAAAGAAATCATATATTTTAAATTTCATTTTCTTCAGGTATTTATCCGCTGGGAATTTTATTGTTCCAATTCCTGGCAGGTCCCAGAAACAAACATTAGGCAGGTTGGGATGTTTGTATCCAGTTGACTCCATTGTACCTTCCGTGGAACTACTTACAGCTGCTCCTTCATCACCGCTCTGGAGTCCTGTCATCGCATTGATGAAGGTGGATTTCCCTGTGCCTGCTTCTCCCGTCACTGCAATGTTAAGCTCTGTATTGTCCAGCTCTTTTAACTTCTTCTGTATCAATTGTGTAACTGCCTCCAGCCCACCCTTTTTAAAATCAGACTTCAGTTTGTTGAGCTCTTCCTGACTGAAGAATGAGGGGTTTGAAGACTGAGCCATCTGATCTCTGAAATAAAACATTTAATTGATGTTTTACACCAGACTAAAACAATACGTATTTATGCAGCATATTGTCAAATACTCAGAGTATTCCCACACACTTCACATTGAATTAATTACTGGTGAGGAGCAATCACTGTTGTTATGTAGCTGACCGTAACAGCTAATTTATGCACAGCAAGACCCCACAACAAGAGCAATTAGGTAAATAACCATTTAATCTATTTTAATTACGGCTGGTTGAGGTAGGAACATTGGGTGGGACACCTGGAGAACTCCCCTGCTCTTCTTCCAATAGTGACATGGGATTGTTTCTGTCATGGGCTGTGGCCTGAGAAAGCAAATGGGGCCAGAGTCGAAAGCCTCATTTGAAAGAGGCACTTCCTCAAGTCCTGTTCCCCTGATCACCCGACTAGCCGCCACCCCCCGATCCACGACCACCCCACTACCAAACCATTCCCTCATGACCCGTCCTACCCACTTATATTACACACTTAACTTCTCTCCTGTCAAAGTGACTGCGGCCTTTAAATTTAGCAGGATACAGCAGCCAGTGCCGTCTAGAAGGGGGCGAGGCTCCATTTGTTTTGACACTTCTGCCCTGCACTGAAAGCCTTCGGGAGCAGGTACAGTGCACGTTTCTCAGGAGGCCCGTGTTGGAAGTCTGGGCGAGAAATGTGCTGCTCCAGACTAGAGCAGCAAAAAAGGAACGGAGTGATAATCTGACAGTGACTGCCATTGTATGGAAGATTCAGCCCTTGTTGTTTCCATCTGCATCATTTGCAATGTTGACTATATTTACACCATCATCAAACTTGGACATGTGGCTCCCAAGCAATCAGATAAGTCATTTTGGCCGGGTGGTTAATAGTGAAGTTGAGTGCCTTGGGCTACAGGAAGATATAGCCGGGATGGTCAAATGGGCAGATAAGTGGCAGATGGAATTTAACCCTGTAAAGTGTGAGGTGATACACTTTGGGAGGAGTAATTTGACAAGGAAGTATTCAATGAACGGCATGACACGAGGAAGTTCAGAGGAACAAAGGGACCTTGGCGTGTGTGTCCATAGATCCCTGAAGGCGGAGGGCCATGTTAGTGGGGTGGTGAAAAAGGCATATGGGACACTTGCCTTTATCAATCGAGGCATAGATTATAAAAGTAGGGAAGTCATGTTGGACTTGCATAGAACCTTGGTGAGGCCACAGCTGGAGTACTGTGTGCAGTTCTGGTCGCCACATTATAGGAAGGATGTGATTGCGCTGGAGGGGGTGCAGAGGAGATTCACCAGGATATTGCCTGGGATTAAACATTTAAGATATGAAGAGAGGTTGGATAGACTTGGGTTGTTTTCGTTGAAGCAGAGAAGACTGAGGGGCGACCTAATCGAGGTGTACAAAGTTATGAGGGGCATGGACAGGATGGATAGGGAGATAAAAACAAAAAACTACTGCGGATGCTGGAAATCCAAAACAAAAACAGAATTACCTGGAAAAACTCAGCAGGTCAGGCAGCATCGGTGGAGAAGAAAAGAGTCGACGTTTCGGGTCCACATGACCATTCAACAGAACTGAAGTATAATTAGGAGAGGGTTGAAATAGGGAGATAGGGAGACGCTGTTCCCCTTAGTTGAAGGGTCAGTCACGAGGGGACATAAGTTCAAGGTGAGGGGCAGGAGGTTTAGGGGGAATATGAGGAGAACCTTTTTACCCAGAGGGTGGTGACGGTCTGGAATGCACTGCCTGGGAGAGTGGTGGAGGCGGGTTGCCTCACATCCTTTAAAAAGTACCTGTATGAGCACTTGGCATGTCATAACATTCAAGGCTACGGGCCAAGTGCTGGTAAATGGGATTAGGGAGGTAGGTCAGGTGTTTCTCACATGTCGGTGCAGACTCGATGGGCCGAAGGGCCTCTACTGCACTTTGTGATTCTGTGATTCTGTGATTAATAAATGTGATGAATAATCCACCCAAAACACAGATCCTTGTGAGACACCACTAGTTACCTCCTGCTAATTAGGGCGCCGTTATCATTACTTTCAGTTTGAGAAAGCATTGCACTTTTGGAGGTGCTGTCTTTTGGATGAGATGTTAAACCAAGGTCCCATCTCCCTGTTTGGGTGGATGTAAAATATCCAGGGCATTGTTTCGAAGAAGAGAAGCTGGAGTGGGGGTGGGTCGTGGTTGTACCCAGTGTCCTGGCCAATATTTAACCTTCCATTAACATGGCGAAAAACAGATTAACTGGTCATTATCACATTGCTATTTGTGGGTGTTTGCTGAGAGCCATTTAACTGCGATTTTTCCTTCATTACAACATTGTCTTTACAGCCATTGTCATTGGCTGTAAAGAATTATGAGATGTCTGGTGATGGTGAAAAATACACAGCTTTTGTTCTCCTTCCTTCTGTCTCCTGACATACAGTCTCCAACCAGGTCAATAATTTGCCTTCAATTCCATAGGCTTCAACTTCAGCCGACAGTCTCTTCTGAGGAATTTTATGAAAAAACCTCCTGGACGTCCAGATAAGTTACATGCTAGACATTTAACTGTCGGGCATTTTAATCACCTCTTCAAAAATTACCATCATGTTTGTCAGGCATGGCGTGCCTTTCACATGTCTGTGTTGGCTCCCTTTGATCTGTTGGAAATTTTCAAGGGGCCGGATTTTATGCTCCCCCGGGTTTGAAGGCAGGCATAGAAGACAACTCTCGGCCTGCTCACCACCCACCAGCCTGTCCCTGACCTGTCTCAAACTTTATGTGTGGGTGGGGTGGCGGTGCTGGAGGTGTCGGACAGCCTTTGAACCTATTGAGACTGACCAATTAATGGCCACTTAAGAGCTTCATCCTGCCCTGTCACTATTTTACCCATAGCCAGGGAGGCCCATGCCAAGCGTTTGGCCTAACAGTTTTAGCTGCACGGGCTGCTGTCGGACAAGGGCGTCTAGACCCCCTTCAGGGGTCCTCTGTGCCCTTCAGAGGCACTCCCCCCAAGATCATGTCTGGCCTTCAACACACCCCCCAGACCTCCCAAAGCCATCACCCCACCCCCATCCCCTTCACCCCATCACCAGGACCTGGACCCCAGGCTTACTTGGTGTCCAGGCTTCATAGGCTCCCCTTCTTCGGACCACCTGTTCCAGTAATGGCCATTGCTCAAACATGGCGTTTCTGAGACTACAGAGTTGCCAGCTATCCAATTTGCCAGCAGCTCTCTAAAGCTGGATTTCCTCCCAACATAGTGGCAGATGTTTTGCCTTAAACTGCTCCCAGGGTTGTAAAGCTGCAGGCTGCCAGCAGCATCAGTGTGGACTCCCCCCTCAACCTTTTAGCTGGGAGTGGGGGGGTGAAGGTCTGGGGTGGGGACGGGGACTTTGGCATCTCATTAAATCCAGCTCAAGGTGTTCAGTCACTCTATTCTTCATTACAGACTGTAATAATCTCCTGAACACAGGTGTTAGACTAATGGGTCTACCATTCACTGGTTTCCTTCCCTCACCCTGTTTAAATATCATAGTAAGATGCCCAATCTTCCATTTAAAGGAAGTTTCTGAATTAAGACAACTTTGGAAGGTTATAGGTTGAGCATCTTCAATGTTCTCACCTACTCCCTCCAAAACATCACTCCCTTACTATCTTGTTACCCTTTGCTGCTCTGTATCTTTCTTAATTGTCAGGATTTGTTCTTTTTTTCTATGCTCTTTCTTGTCATTTAAATTGTCTCTTTACCTTTTTATGTGCCTTTTGGCAAATAGAGCATTTTCCCCTAAGGGGTATAATCTGGTTTTGCATCAGGTTAAATTCTATTTTGAACATCTCCCATTGATCTTCTATTGTTTTATCCATTAACAGATCTGCCCACTTCACTGTGTCTCATCCTCTTGAAGTCAGTCTTATCTAAATCTACAATCATAGTCGCTGTTTCACATTTCTCCCTCCTAAACATCACATTGAACTTGATGCTATCATGATAGTTTTTCGATAAATATACAAGCAGATTAGACTGTTAATTAAATTTGACTTATTACTAACTTTAAAATATCATGCCCCTTATTGTTTCCTGGACATAATGCTGCAGAAAACCAAATACATACACGAGAAATTCACTACATATCTGTCTATATTCATCCATGGGATCTGGGCATCACTGGCTAGGCCAGCATTTATTGCCCATCCATAATTGTCCTTGTTCAGATGGCGTTAAAAGTCAAGCACATTGCTGTGGGTCTGCAGTCACATGTAGGCCGGATCAGGTAAGGATGGCAGATTTCCTTCTCTACAGGACATTGGTCATTAGTGAACCAGGTGGGTTTTTACAGCAATCGACAATGGTTTCATGGTCATCGTCAGGCTTTTAATTCGAGATTTCTATTGAATTCAAATTCCACCATCTGCTGTGGTTTCAAACTTGGGTCCCCAAAGCTTTACCCTGGTTCTCTGGATTACCAGTCCAGTGGCAATGCCACTACACCACCACCTCCCTCCGTCATGAGCTACTTTGCTTATCTTAATCCATATGAAGGTTAAATCCCCCTATTAAATCCAAACTACCTTTACTGCTGTATGCCTGTCTAATCCTTGAATTTATAGAAACACCACTTCACAAAGGTAGCGAAGGCCTGTGCACATCTCCCACTTCAGCTGTAAATATTTTTCTCTTTCTCTATGTCATCTGGGCTCTTTGTATTCTGTACATTATGGTCACAACAACTCAGTTCTGAACCTGCCCTTCATTATGAGGTGTGACCAAAATCTTGAGCAAACTTTCCAGATCCTTCTCTTCCCCTTTTATTGGTTGAAGTGTCACGAGCTTACATTCCAGCTCAGTAAACTGGAGGTGTTGTCCTTTAGGGAAGGAAATCTGCCATCCTTAGTTGGTCCGGTCTACATGTGACTCCAAACCCACGTAATGTGAATACATGGCTCAAATGATGTGTGGAAGAATGGGGCACTGGCCAATACAGGGGGAAGGGGGAACTATTCCATACAAATAGATTTAAACCGACTGAGACTGGTGTGCTAATGGATTGTTTAATTAGGATTGTAAATGGGGCTTTAAAATAAAAAGTCAAATAAGGAAAAATGGTACTAAGTTTAAAGTTAAAGCATTTTATCTGGATACATAATCATTCATAACAAGGTAGACGAATTAATGGCACAAAAAGAGATAAATGGGTTTGATCTAAAAGCCATTAGAGAGACGTGGTCACATGGTGACCAAGGTTGGGAGCTAAATATTCCAACATTTCAAAAAGGGAGACAAAATAGAAAAGGAGAGAGAGGGTGGGTAGCCCTGATAATGAGGATGACATGAGGACAATAGTGAGGAGGGATCTTGGCTCAGAGGATCAGAAAGTAGAATCATTATGGGTCATGGAGATAAAAAAATAACAAGGGTCAGAAAACAACGTGCTTTATATCGTCCACCTGACAGTAACCATACTGTTGGACAGAGTTTTCATAGAGAATTAAATGGGCTTGTAACAAAGGCAATGTAATAATCGTGAAGGATTCTAAACATTATGTAAATTGGATAAATTCAAATCAACAAAACAAATTGGAAGATGAGTTCATGGAATTCACTCAAACCAGTTACCGAGAATAGTATCTTATGGAATAAACCAGGGATAAGGCTATTGCAGATCTTGTATTGTGCAATGAATTATGGAATCATACAATGGTTCCCAAACACAAGGGGGCCATTCTGCCTGTCATGTATATGCTGGCTCTCTGCAAGAGTTGCTCAGCTAATCATTTTCTTGTGTTTTTTCCTGTTAGCACTATATTTTTTTGTTTCTTCAGATAATTATCCAAGACCTGAGGGGGTGGGTGGTGTGGAGGTAATGTTACTGGACTTAATCCAAAGGCCAAAGTTATTGCTCCGGGGATAGGAGTTCAGATCCCACCATGGAAACTACTGGAATTTAAATTCAATTGATTAATAAATCTGGAATTAAAAGCTGGTCTCAGTAATGACGACCATATAACTACAGGATTATTGAAAAAACTCTTCTGGTTCATTATGTCCTTTAGAGAATGAAATCTGCCATCCTTAGCTGGTCTGGCCTACATGTGACTCCAAACCCACATAATGAGGTTGATTCCCAATTGTCCTCTGAAATGGCCTAGCAACCCATTCATTTCTCCAAGCTGCTACAGAAGAGTTGAAAAGGAATAAAAGTATAAGCCCACTCGGCATCGACCTAGATGCCGGAAATGACAACAGCAAACCCAGCCCTGTCGATCCTGCAAAGTCTTCCTTACAAACATCTGGGAGCATGTGCCAAAATTAGATCTGTCTCACAACAAGCAACTGCCTGACATAGCCATATTCACCAAATCACATCTTACAGATAATGTCCCCGACACCATCATCATCATCCTTGGGTATGTCCTGTCCCAATGACAGGACAGACCTACCAGAGGTGGTAGCACAGGGTTCACAGCCAGAAGCGGAATGGCCCTGGAATTCCTCAATATTGACTCTGGATCACATGATGTCTGATGGTATTAGGTCAAACATGTGCAAGGAAACCTCCTGCTGATTACCATATGCTGTCCTCCCTCAGCTGATGAATCATTACTCCCCAACGTTGAACTCCACTCAGGAGAAGCAGTGAGGGAAGCAAGGGCACAAATTGTTCTCCAGGTGGAGAACTTCAAGGCCCATCACCAAAACCAGCTGGTAGCACCAGTACTGACCGAGCTGGTTGAGTCCTGAGGGACATAGTTGCTAGATTGGATCTATGGCAGCTAGTGAGAGAGCCAACAAGAAGGAAAAACCTACTTGACCTCATCTTCACTAATCTACCTGTCACAGATGCATCAGTCCAAGGCAGTATTGGTAAGAGTAATTATTCACAGTCCATTTTCCTATTCTTTCACAGGACGTGGCCATTGTTGGCTAGGCCAGCATTTGTTGCCCATCCCTAATTACCCTTGAGAAAGTGGTGGTGAGCTGCCTTCTTGAACCGCTACAATCCATGTGGTGTAGGTACACCCACAGTGCTGTTAGGGAGGGAGTTCCAGAATTTTCACCCAATGACTGTGAAGGAATGGCAATATATTTCCAAATCAGGATGGTGAGTGACTTAGAGAGGAACTTCCAGGTGGCAGTGTTTGCAAATATCTGCTGCCCTTGTCCTTCTAGATGGTAGAGGTTGCAGGTTTGGAAGGTGCTGTCGAAGGAGAGTTGCTGCAGTGCATATGGTACACACTGCTGCCACTGTGCGTCGGTCATAGAGGGAGTGGATGTTGGAAATGGTGGATGGGGTGCCAATCAAATGGGCTGCTTTGCCCTGGATGGTGTCAAACTTCTTGAGTGTTGTGGGAGCTGCACTCATCCAGGCAAGTGGGGAGTATTACATCACACTCCTGACCTGTCCTTTGTAGAGACAAAGGCCTAACTTTACATAGAGAGTGCCCTCCATCATGTTGTACAGCACTGATATCATGCTAATGGGGCACACAAGATCATTGACAACTGATAATAGATTCTTGAGCTTTGTACCCTGAATGAACTCTGCATCAACAACACTTTATCTCAGGGCAAACATCACTACAATCTATCATGGCATCATCCAAGATCTGGCTCTGGACACCAACTTGATCTGATTATCACCTGAAGACATGGTCTGGCCAGCATTCTCCTTACCCACACCTACCACAGTGCTGATTGTGGCACTGACTCTGGGCATTAGCAGAGTGAAGGTACAACCGCAATAATTTCACAGCTCCAAACACATCCACCCTAGTACAAGTAATGATGCCAAATTCCAGCACTGTGCATTGGTGCTCCAGTGATTGCTGCCCATACACTGGTCTTGATGAAGCTTGGAAGTTGCTGAGTTCAATCATTTGTGACACAGCAGCAACAATGTTTGGTAAAGTTGAAACCTGCAGCAAAGGCTGGTTTGAGACCTAATCAGCTGAGGTGTCATCTGTCATTGAAGGAAAAAGCAAAGCCTATCTGATGCACAACATAAAACAGAGAGCGGGAGGGAGGAGGACCCAGAGACAGACAGCAGCACCTAAAAGAGCGGGAGAGAGGAGGACCCGGAGACAGACAGCAGCACCTAAAAGAGCAGGAGAGAGGAGGACCCGAAGACAGACAGCAGCACCTAAAAGAGCGGGAGAGAGGAGGACCCGGAGACAGACAGCAGCACCTAAAAGAGCTATCCAGTCCAGCCCAATCTGTGGCTTAGATTGGCTGGAGAGTATTTCATATTTATCCTGTGCTCTACGGGCTGTTCCCAGGGACACACACCTAGACAAACATCAACTGCAGCTGGAGGATCATCAACTCGGTGAAAGACGCTCTTTGGTCTGCCCGAAACTTGTTGGTCTTCCAGCGTAAAGAGTTGTCCCCAACTGAGTGTTGCAGACTGGCACATTCCAAGGTCTAGGACTACGTGCTGAGGGACACACTAAAGCTTGGGGCAGCTACCGCAAAGGCGCAATGGTAAATGGGGAAGGGTCGCTGCCTAAGACCTTTCTGCCACAGAGCCCCTCGGGCTGTACAGTTCAAAATGAATGTCTGCAAATGATTGTAATATTCATTGTTTGTACTGATGCACCTTGTGATACATGTTGTAAAAGTTGAACCTGATTGTACTTTTGTGATGGTGTTTTTGAAATGGTTTGGAATGTTGTTGAAGATATTTTATGAATAAAGTATATTTTTGCAAAAAAAAAGGCTGGTGAGTATTGCCTATTTATCTTAACAAGGGGGCTTCAATCTGGCTAAGTGGAACATTTATTGAAATAATAAGAATATAAGCATAGGTAGGACTAGAGACATTGATTGACATTTAATCAGTAAAATAATTAATTAAGCATTATAAAGATGGCAGGTTAAGCGATGTGTGGCAGTGGCAGAATCTGGGAGCTTGTAGATACCAGTGTGATCCAACATGAATGGATCTGTGGTGAGTATCTACGGCTGGAGGAGCTTTGGCTCCGGGTCATTGAGCTGGAAGCCGAGCTGCAGGCACTGCGATGCATCAGGGAGGGGAAGAGTTACCTGGACACTTTATTCCAGGAGGCAGTCTGACCCATTAGGAAATGATTTGGTCCATGGTCAGGAACAGGAGGGTGTGACAGTGAGTGAGGCAGGTTTGAGGATTGAGAAGTTGAAATTGGAGGAGCCTCAGCCTTTGCAACAGATTCGAGGTTAGTGCAGCCTGTATGGATGAGAGTGGGGTCTGCAGAGAGGATGAGCAAACTGACCATGCCACTCTGGTACAGGAAGCCATTTAAGTGGGGTGGGGGGGGGTTAATTGCAATGTAGTGGTAGTGGGGGGCAGTATAGTCAGGGGGATTGACACAGTTCTTTGCACCAGAGAGTGAGAGTCAAGGTGGCTGTGTTGCCTGCCAGCTGTCAGGTTTTGGGGCATCATCTCTGGGCTGGAGAGGAAATTGCAGTGGCAGGGGCAGGATCCAGTTGTCATGGTCCACATTGGTTACCAATGACAGAGCTAGGATTAGGAAAGAGGTTCTATTTAGAGAGTATTAGAAGCTAGAGCTAAATTAAAAAGCAGAATCTCAAAGGTAATAATTTCTGGATGGGCCACAGTGCCTCATGGATGCGCAGTCTTGAGTTGCTAGATCTGTTCGAAATCTATCCCATTTAGCACAGTGGTCATGCCACACAACACGATGGAGGGCATCCTCAATGTGGACGGGACTTCGTCTCCACAATGACTGTGCGGTGGCCACTCCTGCTGATACTGTCATGGACAGATGCATCTGCGGCAGGCAGGGTGGTGGGGATGAGGTCAAGTATGTTTCTCCGTCTTGTTTGTTCCCTCACCACCTGCCGCAGACCCAGTCTAGCAGCGATGTCCTTTAGGACTCAGCCAGCAGTGGTGCTACTGAGATAAAAACAAAAAACTACTGCGGAAGCTGGAAATCCAAAACAAAAGCTGAAGGGTCGTGAGGACTCGAAACGTCAACTCTTTTCTTCTCCGCCGATGCTGCCAGACCTGCTGAGTTTTTCCAGGTAATTCTGTTTTTGTTGTGGTGCTACTGAGCCACTCTTGGTGATGGACATTGAAGTTGCCCAACCAGAATACATTCTGCACCCTTGCACCCTCAGTGCTTCCTCCAAGTGGTGTTCAACATGGAGGAGCACTGATTCATCAGCTGAGGGAGGGTGATACATGGTAATCAGCAGGAGATTTCCTTGCCCATGTTTGACCTGATGCTTCATGGGGACCAGAGTCAATGTTGAGGACTCCCAGGGCAACTACCTCCTGACTGTATAGCACTGGGACAGGACTTACCCAGGATTGGTGATGGTGCTGTCTGGGATATTGTCTGTAAGGTATGTTTCCATGAGTATGAATATGTCAGGCTGTTGCTTGACTAGCCTGTGAGAAACCTCTCCCAATTTTGGCACTAGCCCTCAGACATTTGTAAGAAGGACCTTGCTGGGACAACAGGGCTGAGTTTGTCATTGTTGTTCCTGGTGCCTAGGTTGATGCTGGGTCCAGTTCTGTTCCGTTCAGGCTTATTAGTGGATTGATACAACTAAGTTCTTGCTAGGCCATTTCAGAGGGCAGTCAAGAGTCAAGCACGTTGCTGTGGTTCTGGAGTCATATGTAGGCCAGCAGGTTTCCTTCCCTAAGGGAGCATTAGTGAACCAGATGGGTTTATAACAACATTGGTCATCATTAGGCTTTTTATCCCAGATTTTTATTGAATTCAAATTTCACCTTCTGCCGTGGCGGGATTTGAACCTGGGTCCCCAGAGCATTACCCTGGGTCTCTGGATTACAATCCAGTGACAATACCACTATGTCAATACCGCCCCCTAAAATTGGTGAACATGCCTCTGTCTCTCAGGTAATGATGTATTACACAGTTGTTAATGGCAGCCAATGATGTGCCAGGATTTTCAGCAAATCCAGGCCTTCTGTCTCATTTGTGTCCAAATGAATCTGACCCCAGTTAATTGCTGAGTTTTTCCAGCACTTTCTGCTTTTAAACATAACTAAGCCTGACAGTCTGTCCTCAGCCTCCTCCACTGTTCCAGTGACGCTCAATGGAAGCTCGAGGAACATCACTTCATCATCAATTAGACACTGTAGAACCTTCTGGACACTATACTGAGTTCAATAATTTCAGAGTGTAATCTCTACCCTTGTTTTTTGTTTTATTTTCTTTACTTTTGGTCTTAAGCTTGTCTTGTGTTTGCTTTTGTTCGGTATTCTGCCATTCACACCTTGTCTGGTCTCACTTTCTGGTTCTTTACTTGTCCCATTGACACTCTCTTTAGCTATTCCCACCAACTGTTTGGCTATTTAATATCTCCTGTCCTGCACCCTCTCACAGACATTCTCTTTGTTTATTTTTCACCTTCCACCAGTTCATCTCCTTAAAAGCTATTGTATTTCTAACTTTTCCCAGTGCTGATGAAAGTCATGACCAGAAAAGTTAATTCTGTATTAACTTCTTATTACGAACAGGTTTCAGGTAGAAATGATAAACTTAATTTACAGAGAACTCTTTAGATGCTACATGCTGGGACCATGACTAGAGAGCTCAGGAGGCCCACCTGCCGAACAGCCTGCACTTAGGATTCATTGGTCAGTGGTTTCACTATGTCACGTGATACTTGAGTGACAGCAGGAGAGGCTGTACCTAACAATAAGTACATCCCTCTCCCTTTAGTACTACACAGCAGGACCCTGAAAGCAGGTCCTCCAGGTCTCAGCCCTCCAGAGGATACCCGTCAAGGTCATCACAGACACAGTCAGCAGGCTGCCTCCACCCCTGCTGTGGATTTCAGGGGAGCACAAAGACGCAGCCGCAGGGTTAGAAAGGTCAAAAAGACGTAACTCTTTTGAGTCCAACCAAGTAAACTAAATTAACAAAATCAGGGACAAAGTAAAAGGCAGCCCCTTAAAGGGAAAAATGCAAAACCAAAGATCAAATTGAAAGGAAACTTACAAACATTAAACCAAAATGTGATGAAAGGGGGTCAATAAAACACCCCAGTTCCTGCGGTGCCACCAAGCACGGAAGGTCTCAAGGGTGCTGGCAGACGCCGCGTGCTCCCTCTCCAGGGACACCTGGCCGTGAACATAGCCATGGGAGAGGGACAGACAATCGGGTCAGACGGCCCCATCGATCACCCGCTGTCTGGACCTGTTAATGGCCAACTTGGCCTGGCCCAGGAGTAGGTTCATAAGGAGCTCCTCCTCCCTCCCCCCACTCCGCACCGGGTGCCCATAGATCAGGAGCGTGGGGCAGAAGTGCAAAAAACACAATGATTTTTTAAAATATTTTTTGAATAACTGAAAAGGGGGTGCAGCCTGCAATAATTAACATAGACAGGGTCCACGGGCTCCACAAGGCCGCAAAAGACGCAGGTATCTTGGGAGTCAGTGAACCAACACAACTTATGGTTGCATGGGGCTGCTGCATGCAACACCCTCCACCCCAAATGGGAGGACACCCAGGCCTCGTTGCACATTCCCCTCTCTCAATTTATAGCCATTCAGGTAATAATGCCTTCCTGTTTTTGCTAACAAAGTGGATACCCTCACATTTATCCACATTATACTGCATCTGCCATGCATTTGCCCAATCACTCAGCTTGTCCAAATCACACTGAAGCATCTCTGCACCCTCCTCACAGCTCACCCTCCCACCCAGTTTTGTGTCATCTGCAAATTTGGAGATATTACATTTAGTTCCCTCATCTAATTCATTAATAAAAATTGTGAATAGCTGGGGACCCAGCACCGATCCCTGCGTTACCCCACTAGTCACTGCCTGCAACTTGTAAAAAGACCCGTTTATTCCTACTCTTTGTTTCCTGTCTGC
The DNA here is from genome assembly GCF_964194155.1 of Cetorhinus maximus. Lineage (NCBI taxonomy): Eukaryota > Metazoa > Chordata > Chondrichthyes > Lamniformes > Cetorhinidae > Cetorhinus > Cetorhinus maximus. The sequence goes on from NC_135886.1 coordinate 62,408,540, forward strand.
CAACCAGTTTTCTATCCATCTCAATACACTACCCCCAATCCCATGCACTTTAATTTTACGCGCCAATCTCTTATATGGGACTTTAGTCAAAAGCCTTCTGAAAGTCCAAATAAACCACATCTACTGGCTCCCCTCATCAACTCTACTGGTTACTTCCTCGAAAAATTCCAGTAGATTTGTCAAGCATGATTTCTCTTTCGTAAATCCATGCTGACTCTGTCCGATTCTGCCACTGTTTTCCAAGTGCTCAGCTATTAAATTTTTTATAATGGACTCTAGAATTTTCTCCATGACCGACATCAGGCTGACTGGTCTATAATTCCCTTTTTTCGCTCTACCGCCCTTTTTAAATAATGGGTTTACGTAGCTACCCTCCAATCTGTAGGAATTGTTCCAGAGTCTATAGAATCTTGGAAGATGACCAACAATGTATCCACTATTTCTCGGGCCACTTCCTTAAGTACTCTGGGATGTAGGTTATCAGGCCCTGGGGATTTATCGGCCTTCAATCCCATCAATTTCCCCAGTGCCATTTCCCTACTAATGCTGATTTCTTTCCGTTCCTCCCTCTCACTAAACCCTGTGTTCCCCAACATTTCTGGCATGTTATTTGTGTCCTCCTTTGTGAAGTCACAACCAAAGTATGTATTTAGTTGGTCAGCCATTTCTTTGCTCCCCATTATAAATTCCCCTGTTTCAGACTGCAAGGGACCTACATTTCTCTTCACCAATCTTTTTCTCTTCACATACCTATAGAAACTTTTACAGTCAGTTTTTATGTTCCCCGTAAGCTTACTCTCGTACTCTATTTCCTCCTTTGCAAACTTCTAACCTGCTCCCATTCCACATGTCTGTTGTTTTTTCTGGCCAATTTGTATGCCTCTTCCTTGTATCTAATACTATCTCTAATTTCCCTTGTAAGCCATGGTTTGGTCACCTTTCTTGTTTTACTCTTGCGCCAGACAGCAGTAAGCAATTGTTGCAGTTCACCCATGCACTCTTTGAACGTTTGCCATTGCCTATCTGCCGTCATCCCTTTAAGTAACGTTTCCCAATCCATCATAGCCAACTTGCACCCCATACCATCGTAATTTCCTTTAATACGATTCAGGACCTAAGTCTCAGGGTCAATTATGTCACTCTCCATCTTGGTGAAGAATTCTATCACATTATGGTCGCTCATCCCCAAGGGGCCTCGTACAACTAGATTGTCAACTATTCCTTTCTCGTTACACAATACCCAGTCTAGGATGGCCTGTTCCCTAGTTGGCTCCTCAATGTATTAGTCCAGAAAACCATCCCGTATACACTTCAGGAATTCCTCCTCTACGCATTGTTACTAATTTGATTTGCCCAATTTATATGCAGATTAAAGTCACCCATTATTTCAAATGTTCCTTTATTGCATGTATCTCTTATATGCCTAGCCCAGTTCAGTTTCTGGTCATTGGTAAAGCTCCAGGATGTTGATAGTGGGGGATTCAGTGATGGTAATGCCATTGAACATCAAGGGGTGGTGTTTGGATTCTCTCTTGTTGGAGATGGTCATTGCCTGACACTTGTTTGGCATGAATGTGACTTGCCACTTGTCAGCCCAAGCCTGGATATTGTTCAGGTCTTGCTGCATTTGGACATGGACTGTTTCAGTATCTGAGGAGTCGCGAATGGTGTTGAACATTGTACAATCATCAGTGAACATCCCTTCTTCTGACTTTATGATGGAAGGAAGGTCATTGATGAAGCAGCTGAAGATGGTTGGGCCGAGGACACTACCCTGAGGAACTCCTGCAGTGATGTCCTGGAGCTGAGATGATTGACCTCCAATAACCACAACCACCTTCCTTTGTGCTAGGTATGACTTCAACCAGCTCAGAGATTGCCCCCTGATTCCAATTGACTCCAGTTTTGCCAGGGCTCCTTGATGCCAAATCAGTCAAATGCTGCCTTGATGTCAAGGGCAGTCACTCTCACCTCACTTCGGGAGTTCAGCTCTTTTGTCCATATTTGAACCAAGGCTGTCATGAGGTCAGGAGCTGTGTGGCCCTGGCAGAACCCAAACTGGGCACCAGTCAGCAGATTATTGCTAAGCAAGTGCCGCTTGATAGCACTGTTGATGACCCCTTCAATTACTTTACTGATGATGGAGAGGTAATTGGTCGGGTTGGATTTGTCCTGCTTTTTGTGTACAGAACATACCTGGGGAATTTTCCACATAGCCGGGTAGATGCCAGTGTTGTAGCTGTACTGGAACAGCTTGGCTAGGGGTGCGGCAAATTCTGCAGCACAAGCCTTCAGTACTGTTGCCAGAATGTTGTCAGCGCCCATATCATTTCCAGTACCTTCAGCCATTTCTTGATGTCACAAGGAGTGAATCGAATTGGCTGAAGACTGGCATCTGTGATGCTGGGGGCATCCGGAGGAGGCCGAGATGGATCAGCCACTTGGCGCTTCCGGCTGAAGATTGTTGCGAATGCTTCAACCTTATCTTTTGCATTGATGTGCTGGGCTCCACCATCATTGAGGATGGGGATATTTGTGGAACCACCTCCTCCACTGAGTTTAATTGTCCACTTCCATTCACAACTGGATGTGGCAGGGCTGCAGAGCTTAGATCTGGTCCATTGGTTGTGGGATCGCTTAGCTCTGTCTGTCACTTGCTGCTTATACTGTTTAGCACGCAAGTAGTCCTGTTTTATAGGTTCACCAGGTTGACAACTCATTTTTAGATATGCCTGGTGCTGCCTCTGGCATATCCTCCTGCACCCTTCGTTGAACCAGGGTTGGTCCCCTGGCTTGGCGGTAATGGTCGAGTGATGGATATGACAGGCCACGAGGTTGCAGATTGTGTTCGAGTACAATTCTGTTGCTGCTGATGGCCCACACTGCCTCGTGGATGCCCAGTCTTGAGTTGCTAGATCTGTTCAAAATCTATCCCATTTAACATAGTGGTATTGCCACACAACACAATGGAGGGTATCCTCAATGTGAAGACAGGACTTCGTCTCCACAATGGCTGTGCGGTGGTCACTCCCACCGATACTGTCATGGACAGATACATCTGCAGCAGGCAGGTTGGTGAGGATGAGATCAGGTATGTTTTTCCTTCTTGTTGGTTCCCTCACCACCTGCCACAGACCCAGTCTAGCCGCTATGTCATTGAGGACTCGGCCAGCAGTGGTGCTACCGAGCCACTCTTGGTGATGGACATTGAAGTCCCCCACCCAGAGTAAGTGGTGTTCAACATGGAGGAGCACTGATTCATCAGCTGAGGGAGAGCAGTACATAGTAATCAGCAGGAGGTTTCCTTGCCCATGTTTGACCTGATGCCACAAGGCTTCATGCGGTCCAGAGTCAATGCTGAGGACTCCCAGGGCAACTCGCTCCCCACTGTGCCTCCACCTCTGGTGGGTATGTCCTGTCTCACTGGCACAGATGGTAATGATGGAGTCTGGGACGTTATCTGTAAGGCATGATTCTGTGAGGATGTCACGCTGTTACTTGACTAGTCTGTGAGACAGCTCTCCCATTTTTGGCACTACCCCCCAGGTGTTAGTGAGGAGGACTTTGCAGTGTCGACAGGGCTGCAATTGCTGTTGTAATTTCCGGTGCCTAGGTTGATCCATCCAGTTTCATTCCTTTTTTTTGTGCTTTTATAGCATTTTGTTACAACTGAGTGGCTTGCTCGGCCACTTCAGAGGGCATTTAAGAGTCCACAACATTGCCGTGGGAGTCACATGTAGGCTAGGTAAGGAGAACAAATTTCCTTCCGTAAAGGGCATTCATGAATCAAATGGGTGTTTACAACAATGGTTTCATGGTCATCACTGGACTTTCAATTCCAGGTTTTTATTGAATTCACCTGCTGTGGTGGGATTTGAACCTGGGTCCCCAGAGCATTAGCCTGGGTCTCTGAATTACTAGTCCAGCGACAATACCACTACACCATCGCCTCCCGTGTCTCCTAGGAACCTCTCTTGGTTAAGTCTGAAGGCCTCTTCACACACGCTGGAGAGTGCTGACCACCACTTGGATGGTCAGTGTGTAGTGGGCTTCATGGCTGTCCAAAACCCCACCTACGTCCGCCCCACTCCACCTGACCGATTGGCAGCAGCTTTGCCCACTGGACTGCATGCTGTGCTCTCAGCTCAGGCACAGGCATTCTCTAACCCGCACTGCATGGCTGCCCACAGAGGGATACTGGTCTTAATAAAGATATTGCAAGGGGCTGTGAGCACCTCCACCAGTGACCGCACCATGGCCACCTTTCGGGAGGGATTGTACAACTTGCCCAGTTGGCCTATTGCTGTGCTGCCCCCTAAAACGCACATTAATTTGCAGCCTGCGCCCAAGGGGTGAATAGTCCTGGAATATTTGGTGGCACTTATATGCTTTTGCATTGCTTGAGTGGACAGAAAAGCTTCAGAGGCCCGGCTCCAAGCGTGTCAATGGAGCTGCAGCTGAACGGTCTCAGCTGTGCAAGGATGCTCACTTTTGACAAGCATTTCCAAATGTGCGGCCGCTTCCCTCACCCTCCACCCCACTCCATCGCCCACCCACCACTCCCCAGCATGCGCTTGTGTACTTCCTCCAGTCTGTGCTAACTTGCAACCACCACCACCCCACCCCCATCACTGGCCCCACCTGCACTGGAGCCCTTGCCCCAGCATCACACTGAAAACCAGCCAGGAAAATGCAACTTGCCTGTCCCTGTCCACCTCCCCCCCTCCCCAATCCCCCACACGGATGATTCCGCTGAGCAGGTTTTATAATGAGATACTAACGTATTGAAATTAGGTTCCCAAAGCGCAGCGGAGGGAAAAATGGCCCGCCACTGATGGATGGAGCAGACATTCGCAAACTAGTTTCATGACGGTGTATAACCGATTTTTGGCTTTCTCGCCGTATTGTCTCAGCTCCGCTCACCATGATGCCCGATGTCAATGGGTCTGGACGATTCCATCCATACTGTTCAACATTAGATGTGATTCTGCAATGGACAGCACTTGCTAAACAATCCTGATTACGCTTTGAATTACACTGCCAACAAATTTAAGATTATCAGCTGAGGTCGATGTGTGTCTCACTTATGCGTGCTAGAAGCTACATATATTCAAACACAGGGTTCTGCACTTTGTAGATAAAGGGAAGATGTCCACACATTGTACCTTTTTCAACTAAACAAAAGCTTGGGGAACAGCCATTCCCTGATTCATTCCCCATGACAACGCCTTGGCCAATCAAATTGGACCTGCCTGGTTTGAATTTTTTTTTAAAGTTTGGCAGTTGTTAGGGGGAAAACAGTAAGAATTTATTGTAAGGGAGTTACTTAGAATCTCTAGGCAGCTGGTGCCAACAAGTACATTAACAGTTAAAAGATTACCAGATGAACCTTGTACACCCTCAAGGCCTGCAATCACCAGCAAGGTCCTGGGAGCCAGACTGGACATAAGGGAATGAAAATAAGATAGATTAGGTGTCCTGGGGGTCAGACTGGAGACTTAGGTTGGAAAACAAATAAGATTGAGCGTGCTTTTCGACAGATAAGGAAAGGACAGATGGTCCCAGCTTTGGTAGGAGGGAAGGTCCCTGCCTGTGTGAAAAGAGGGGTGTACAATGTGCATACCTGATACCAGAGATATCTATTTAATGTAAACCTATATGGTGACAAGATTGGAATTTGAGCAATGTTTATGTACGTGACCAGTAATGTATAAAAATGCTGAACACTTGTCATTTAGCAGAGTGCTATCTCAAGCTGCCTTGAGATTTTTTTTTTTTTTTTGTAAAAATATACTTTATTCATAAAATATCTTCAATCACATTCCAAACCATTTCAAAAACAACATTACAAGGGTACAATCCAGGTTAAACTTTTACAAAATGTATCACCAGGTGCATCAGTACAAACAATATTACAATCATTTACAGCCTTTCATTTTGATCTGTACAGCCCGAGGGGCTCTAAACAGTTCCCAGTCTCTCGGTGCGCTGTGGTAGAAAGGTCTTAGACAGCGACCCTTCCCCATTGCGCCTTTGCGGCAGCTGCCCCAAGCTTTAGTGCGTCCCTCAGCACGTAGTCCTGGACTTTGGATCGTGCCAGTCCGCAACAATCGGTCGGGGACAACTCTTTGTGCTGGAAGACCAACAAGTTTCGGGCAGACCAAAGCGCGTCTTTCACCGAGTTGATGATCCTCCAGCTGCAGTTGATGTTTGTCTCGGTGTGTGTCCCTGGGAACAGCCCGTAGAGCACAGAGTCCTGTGTCACAGAACTGCTCGGGATGAACCTCGACAGCAACCACTGCATCTCTCTCCAGACTTTCTTTGCAAAGGCACAATCCACAAGGAGGTGAACAACGGTCTCTTCCCCACCACAGCCACCTCGAGGGCAACGTGCAGAGGGGGTGAGCCTCCTGGCGTGTAGGAAGGATCTGACGGGGAGGGCCTTTCTCACCACCAGCCAAGCTACGTCTTGGTGCTTGTTGGAAAGTTCTGGCGATGAGGCATTCTGCCAAATGACTTTGACAGTCTGCTCGGGGAACCATCCCACAGGGTCCACCCTCTCCTTTTCCCTCAGGGCCTCTAGGACGTTACATGCTGACCACTGATGGACTTGTGGTCAAAGGTGTTTTTCTGTATAAATTTTTCCACCAGGGACAGGTGGTACGGCACGGTCCAACTACTTGGAGCGTTCCGCGGCAGCGTGGCCAGACCCATCCTTCGCAACACCGGGGACAGGTAGAACCTCAGCACGTAGTGACACTTGGTGTTTGCGTACTGAGGGTCTACGCACCGCTTGATGCAGCCACACACAAAGGTGGCCATCAGTATGAGGGCGATGTTGGGCACGTTTTTTCCCCCTTTATCTAGAGGCTTGTACATCGTGTCCCTGCGGACACGATCCATTTTCGACCTCCAGATAAAGCGGAAGATGGCTCGAGTGATCGCCATCGCGCAGGAGTCTGGAATGGGCCAGACCTGCGCCACGTACAGCAACAGCGAGAGTACCTCACACCTGATGACCAGGTTCTTTCCCGCAATGGAGAGGGAGCGTCGCTCCCACATGCCCAGTTTCCTTTTCACCATAGCCACTCGCTCCTTCCAGTTTCTAACGCATGCCCCGGTCCCTCCGAACCATATCCCCAGCACCTTCAGGCCGTCAGCCCTGACAGTGAAGGGGACAAAGGATCGGTCAGCCCAGTTCCCAAAGAACATGGCCTCGCTCTTCCCACGATTTACCTTGGCTCCCGAGGCCAGTTCGAACTGGTCGCAGATGTGCATCAGTCTGCGCACCGACAGCGGATCCGAGCAGAAGACGGCGACGTCGTCCATGTACAGGGAGGCTTTTACCTGAGTGCCTCCACTGCCTGGGATCGTCACTCCTCTTATGCCTGGATCCTTCCTGATGGACTCGGCAAAGGGTTCTATGCAACACACGAAAAGGACAGGCGAGAGAGGACAGCCCTGCCTGACTCCAGATTTAATCGGAAAGCTATCTGTTTCCCACCCATTGATTGAGACTGCGCTACTGATGTTAGTGTAGAGCAGTTGGATCCAATTTCGAATTCCCTCCCCAAACCCCATTTTGGAGAGCACATCCCCCATGTAGGTGTGCGATATTCTGTCAAAGGCCTTCTCCTGATCCAAGCTGATGAGGCAGGTATCCACACCCCTGTCCTGTACATAGGCAATCGTATCCCTGAGCAGCGCCAGGCTGTCAGAGATCTTCCTGCCTGGCACAGAGCAGGTCTGGTCAGGGTGAATCACCAATTCCAGAGCGGATTTGACCCGGTTGGCGATGACCTTGGACAGAATCTTATAGTCCACGTTCAACAGTGAAATGGGTCGCCAATTTCTAATTTCCTCCCTTTCCCCCTTGTGCTTGTAGATGAGGGTGATGATGCCTTTCCTCATGGATTCTGACATACTACCGGCCAGGAGCATACTCTCGTACACTCCTAGCAGGTCTGGGCCGATCAAGTCCCACAGAGCCGAATACAACTCCGCCGGCAAGCCGTCGCTTCCGGGGGTTTTACTTTTCTCGAAGGACTCGAGGGCCTTAGTCAGTTCATCAGGAGTTAGCGGTTTGTCCAGGCTCTCCCGCGTACTGTGGTCTAAGACCTCCGTGATAGAGGACAGGAAGGACTGGGAGGCCGTGCTGTCCGTGGGCTTCACGTCATACAATCCGGCATAAAAGGATTTGCTGATCCTCAGAATGTCGGACCGTGATGACTTTACTGAGCCGTCTTCTTCCTTCAGGCTGCTGATCACAGAGCGCTCTCTGTGTACCTTTTGGAAGAAGAAACGTGAGCACGTCTCATCCTGCTCCACGGAGCGGACTCTGGAACGGAAGATGATCTTGGAGGCCTCCGAGGCAAAGTGCGAGGCTTGCTGGCCCTTCACCTCTTGGAGCTCCTCCTTGACATCGACCCCCATCGACTGCAGCCGGAGCAGGTTCTGCATCTTTTTCTGGAGTCGGGACATTTCCCTCTGTTCCTTTCTAGCTTTCTGGGTGCCTTTGAGGATGAAAAACCTCTTGATGCTTCCCTTGATCGCTTCCCACCAGTGTGTCAGGGACTCAAAGAGGGGTTTCACGGTTCTCCAACCTTTGTAATCCCTCTTGAGCTCCTCAATGTTCTCTGGGGTCAGCAGTTGCACATTTAGCTTCCATGCCCCCCTGCCCACCCTCAGGTCCGTCTCCAAGTGGCAGTCCGCCAGTAGGAGGCAGTGGTCAGAGAAGAACACCGGCTTGACCTCGGTGGATCTGACTGTGAATGCACGGGACACAAACAGGAAGTCTATCCTGGAACGAATGGACCCGTCTGGCCGCGACCAGGTGTATCTACGCTGCGCTCCGTCTGCAGGGTTGCTGAAGACGTCGTGCAGCTTGGCATCCTTAACTGTTTCCATCAGGGATCTGGACGTAGCGTCCAATCTGCTGCCGGCCCTGCCGGATCGTCCAGCCGCATCGATGATGCAGTTGAAGTCACCGCCCAGAATGACCGGCCTGGAGGTCGCCAGCAGCAGTGGGAGCTGCTGAAAAACCTCCAGCCGCTCAGCCCCTTGTGCCGGGCCATACACGTTAATTAACCGGAGTGGAGCGTTCTTGTACATTACGTCTGCTACGAGGAGTCGAGATGGTTCTCTCCTTGCAATTGCTCAAATAAATGATCGTGACCTGTACCTGAGCCTCCTGTAGTTCATTCGTCAAAGATACCACAACACAGTTAACTGTTCCCTGGTGCATTCTTCCTGGCAACGCCTCTACCTATCAGCATCCACTTGCCAACCACTCAATACCCTCTTCTAATGCACTATAAATTGTTGCTCCCTTTACAATTCCCCCGATTCTGTCCTGATGAGTTCAAATATTTAGATGAGCACTTGAAACGCCAAAGCATACAGGGCTACGGGCCCAGTGCTGGAAACGGGATTAGAACAGATAGGTGCTTGATGGCCGGTACAGACACGATAGGCCGAAGGGCCTGTTTCAGTGCTGTATAAATCTATGACTCTAAGACAAAAAGTTGCGACAGCATGTCTCTGTTTTCAACACAGGGTATTGTGAAAATGCTAAATCTTTATTCAGAAAGATCAAACAGGAATTGTTCAATTAAAAGGGATTAATTGCTCATAATAATTAGACTGACAAGGAAGGAGAGAGAAAACAAAATGAGATTCACTTTTTTTGTTGCTGATTTTTTTTTTGGTATTTTCTCTCACTGTATTACCGTAATGCCACATTTACTGAGTGACATCTGTACACGTTGCTTCTTGTTCAGCGCCACAGCCCGCTCCGATAATAGACAAACCACAGCATTTTATCCAGAGTCAATTCCTACAGTTTCTTTTGAAAAAGTTTAATTTTCACTCACCTGCTTGTGAAACTCCGAATAAAACTCTTCACTTTTTGAAATGAGTGTTTTGAACACATCCAAAACTTGAAGAGGAAAAGGGAATTGAGACAATGAGAGAACTCACTCATAACAATCTTTAAAGTTGAGCTGTAATTTGTTTATATTGTGGAATATGATTCTCCATCATGATTTTAATAACTCCGCTCAGTTTGTTGTTTGATTCCTTGCTCCTTACCTGCACAGCTTCTTGAAGGAGGAGAGTTTATCAGTGAAGTTCTCACACTGTCAGCACCTTAATGCAGAGTGACTGGTCCTGCTGCTTCTCTCTCACTCACACCAGCGACTGTGATGAACTGTTCCAAGAACAGAACCTTTCATACTCAGTGGGGAAATTCCTGTACACTATCCAATAAGAATCAAGCACCATGCAAACTCACTTGTTGCGAGGGAGATTAGATTTTTATAGGTTCTGATTCTCAGCGGTGTGTTTAGGGTTTATTTTCACCAGATACAGAACCAGTGAACCTCAAACATTCTGTACAGCCGTATAAAGGACTAGACTGAGAAACTGTACCCCAAGTATGTTCACCTGAGAAACACACCTCAATGTTGTGTGGTGTATTTTATTTCTATTAGAATCAAAGAATGATACAGCACAGAAAGAGGTCATTCAGCCCAGTGTGCCTGTGCTGGTTCTACCACTCAGGCATCCTTCACTCAGCTCCTTATCTCTCATTTTCCTTCTTTCTCAGCAGCTGGGTTCCCAGGGAATTCACCTTTGTAAATAATACCCTCTGCAAACACACACACACACACACCATCTTCACTCAAAACCACAGTGGTAACTCCCTTTGTGAAAGAACAAGGGATAATCATTCAAGATACTTCATTTAAAGGGACAGACAGATTCCATTGCGCTGACATATTTCAATACCACTTTCTACATACATTCACACAGAGGAAATTATCTATGTCAATCACATACCCTTAATGTTCCCCCTCCGTCCAAAGTGAAAGCTGCCCTTCAACTAGTGACAGTGAAATATAACCTGGGAGGAACAGCAGTGCTGAAAACCTGAAGTGTAGATAAAGAGGAGACAGAGAGGAGAATCTGTGAGAGGAGGAGGTAGGTGGTAAAGTGACAGAATTCAAAAATACTGTTCCTTTGGGAATAAGGCTCCACCTGCAAGAACATAAAGGAAACAGCAGTTGTGGCAGTTGATTATCAATGACTCACAAATATCTTAGTAATTGGCCCCAGTTTGGAAACTGAAAGAGAAATTTGAGAGATAAAAGGCTTGATATTGGGAAAAAATCTGGTCCCAGTGAGAAAGATTGCCAAAGTGAAGACATAAGTGCTTCTCATAGCAGTAAAAGAGAAATTCCAGAGGATAAGTTGGGTTTGAGGAAACCAATGTCTTATTTTTGTCATTAAAAAAAGACGTGGAGGCTGAACATTGGAAGTAGAAAAACACGACTGAAGCATTTGCACAGTTGTACAGTGTCCCTCCAGGAACTACTGCCCTACTGGATAAAAATTATCACAAGCAGATAGCTGCACCCATGTTTACTGATAAAGCAAATCAGGATGCAAGAAATTATAGGCATTTTCTGTTTTGAAGGAAAAGGCCCAGATTTGTGCCATGATAGGGAGCCTCTCCTTCATAGTGAAAATGGTGAACAACCCCCAAAATTTCTAAGCCCCAGTCCAGAATATAGCATGTCCTATTTTCACAGGAAGGGACTGAAGTCGGGCCAGGGTTCATGCATGCGCAGTTTACAGAGGCAGCTGGCCATTTAAATTATCAGCTTCCTTCACTGAAGTGGGTTGATGATAGTCGAGGAGTGTGAAATCCAACTTGTGCAGATTAGATCAGGTAAGAACTGGTCTGAACTTGGTGGATTAGCTTGGATAGGCGGTATCCTCCCATTCCCACCTCATTGGTTATGTATTCCCGGGACACACACTGGGTTGCTGGCGGAGAGGCCACTGGTTCACCCACCCTGCCGTCACCTCAGGCCTTCAGTAAAGCGGGCACCATATTAAAATGCTGCCCCTGCACAGAGTGAACACTTTTCAAAGGGCAGGAAGCTGCTGGGAACTGATGGCTGCCAAAGGGAGGAAACATGCTGCCACCAGATTTAGCGATGCATCCCTCGAGCGCCCACTGAATGCAGTGCAGGCCACCGTGATGCCCTCTATCCCCGTAGTGGGTGAAGACAGGCAAGCAAGGTCACCAATCCAGTGTAGGAGGCGGTGGCAGCATTGGCCAGCGCCAACACCCTGCAAAAGAGGACCGCCACCCAGTGTCGAAAGAGGATGAATGTTCTCCTCCGATCCACCAGAGTAAGTCACTCTTCTCATCACTCTCAACTCACACACTCACAAACCCAGCACACATCCACAAGGATCTCACTCACTGCCAGTTCAAGGGACATCACCATTCACTCTCTCACACACACTTTCATTTGACCTGTGGATTGTGCCCACATCCCGTCCATGGCACCACTCAGCATCCTTGTTATCTGGCCTAGCAGGCATCCTGCCTATACTCTCTCCATCTGTAATCATGCAGGGCAAGCTGGCACACAACAAGAGGGAGAAGTTGCAGACTGGTGGAGGAATGCCAGAAATCAACTTCCTCACGAACATTGAAAATAGAGCCATCCAGCTGGCCGGCGACGATCTGAACCGGTCCTCTGCTGACGGTGAGGTTGGCAGTGCTCAAACAAGTGAGGATCCAACTGTGCAACATCCATCAGACAACCATGCTGCAAGTCACTTCCCCAGTTCGTCAGTCCCCTGCAATGCACTAATTATCTCTCCTTGCTTCTGCAGGCACATCTGGAAAGCAGCCGAGAGGGTCCACAACCCACGTCTTCAACTCAAGGCCCAAAGAAACCGCAGAAAAAACACCTGATGACACCCTCATTGAAGACCCATCACAACGCTAACCCACACCCTCCACCAGCGCAGTGACCCACACCTCAGCAGGACCTAGCTTTAGGGTAGCCTCAGAGTCACAACCTGGTGAGCACATCACACAATCTGATCCACAGCAGGCAGCGGGAGGAACTTCCCAGGTCCTTGGCACTCGGAGGCCTGCTGGAGGCCAGGAATCTGCTGAGTCCGAGACAGATGAGGAGCCTCTGGACTTGGTCATTCCTCAGTTACTGGAGCTGCAAAGGTAAACTCGGGAACATCAGGAAGGGATGTCCTCTGCACTCCTCAGATTACAAGGTATGATGGGTGAGTCGGTCCACCTTCAGGCTGACGTGATAGTGCCGGCATGCCAATGCACTGAGGTCAACGTTGGTAGGATGGCAGCTACCATGGAGATCTTGGTCCAGGACATCGGTCCTGCACGCCATAGTTGGCCTCCAACAGAGCCAATGGGAGAAGGGTACGGGGCAGCTCAATCTCACTCCAGCTTCCCCTTCTCCTCAAAGAGTCAGCCAGAGGCCCTCGGGCACCCATAGAGAGAGGGGGGTCCACAGGTGCACACCCCGAGGAATCCATCCAGATAACTCCAGGAGTGTCCAGCCCATCCGACTCCCCTCTTCCTGTGACACCAGCAGCTCCAGCTCCACAGGCCAAGGAGGGTGCCACTGCCACACAGAAGGAACCCAAAAGCAGGCTGGTACCCTCCAGTTGCCAGCCCACCATAGGACAGCCGCCAAGGTAATCAGAGACAGGGTGTAGAAGTCAGCAGGCTGCCTCGGCCTCCGCTGTGGATCTCGGGCACACCAGGACGTAGTGGCAGGGATAGAAAGGTCAAAAAGATGGAGTTGCACAGTCTGGGCATGGGCATTAATCACTTGTACATAACGTTCACTATTGTAAGTAATCTCCCAAGAATGTCTCCTTGGACAAAGAATGAGACAAGTTGTAAAAAATTGTTTTGGGATTGGGGAGAGATGATTTTCGTAAACTAAGGCAGGACCTGGCCAAGGTAGATTGGGAACAGCTACTTGTGGGGAAATCTACAGAAGAGCAGTGGGGGAAATGGTGAGGTACAGGCTCAACATGTTCCCTCTAGGGTTTCAGGAAGGAGTAACAAGCCCAGAGAACCATGGATGACCGGAGGTATTCAGGATATGATGAGAAGGAAAAGAGATGCTTTTAGCAGGTACAAGGGGAGCAAATCAGCGAAAGCATTAGTGCAGGGTGGAGCTTTAGAAAGCAAAGAGGGGGTATGAGAAAGCTCTGGCTGGTAAAATTAGGGAAAATTCCAAGATATTCTGTAAGTATATTAATTGAAAGAGGATAACCAGGAAAAGAGGATGGCACATTAGGGACCAAGGGGGCAATCTATGGCTGGAGCAAGTAGACATTGGTAGAGTGTTGAATGAATACTTCACATCCGTCTTCACCCAAGAAAATGAGGATGAAAGTATGGAACTCAGGGAGAGAGACTGCAAGGTTCTTGAGCAAATTGTTACAGGGAGTGACAAGGTATTGGAGGTGTTGGCAGGCTTAAACTCTTTTCGAGTCAAAACAATTAACTAAATTAACAATAACAAGGGATAAATCAAGCACAGCCCCTAATTCAGGTCAGCTGTAAAACCAAGGACGAAGTTTAAAGGAACCTTACAAACATTAAACCAAAATGTGGTTAAAGGGGTCAACAAAACACCCCAGTCCCCGCGGCGCCCACCGGGCACGGAAGGCCTCGATGGTGCCGGCAAACACCGCGTGCTCCCTCTCCAGGGACACCCAGCCCCGAACGTAGCCGCGGAAGAGGGACAAACAATCGGGCGGGACTCCCCCCTCGATCACCCGCTGCCTGGACCTGTTAATGGCCAACCTGGCCAGGCCCAGGAGCAGGTTCACGAGGAGGTCCTCCTCCTTCCCGACCCCCTTCCGCACCGGTGTCCGTAGATCAGGAGCGTGGGACTGAAGTGCAAATTGGCAGGCTTAAAAGTGGACAAATCTCCAGGTCTGGATGATTTGCGTACCAGACTGCTGAGGGAGGCAAGGGAGGGGATTGCAGGGGCTCTGACCCACATTTTTAATCCCTCTCTGGCCACGGCAGAGGTGCCAGAGGACTGGGGAACAGCTAATGTGGTTCTGCTATTTAAGAAGGGTTGTAGAGATGAGCTAGGGAACTACAGACCAGTGAGTCTCACGTCAGTGGTAGGGGAACTATTGGAGAAAATTCTGAAGGAGAGAATCTATCTCCGCTTGGAGAGGCAAGGTTTGATCAGGGATAGTCAGTATGGCTTTGTCAGAGGGAGGTCATGCCTAACAAATTTGATTGAATTTTTTGAGGAGGTGACCAGGTGTGTTGATGAGGGTAGTGCAGTTGATGTAGTTTATTTGGATTTCAGCAAAGCCTTTGACAAGGTCCCACATGGGAGACTTATAAAGAAGGCAAATGCACATGGGATACAGGGTAATTTGATAAGGTGGATTCAAAATTGGCTTAGTTGTAGGAGACAGAGGGTGATAACAGAAGGATACTTTAGTGACTGGAAGCCCATGTCCAGTGGCATACCACAGGGATCTGTGCTGGGTCCCCTATTATTCATCATTTATATAAATGACATAGATGACTAAGTGGGAGGTAATATTAGTAAGTTTGTGGATGGCACAAAGATTGGCCGGGTGTTTAACAGTGAAGCTGAGTGTCTTGGGCTACAGGAGAATATAGATGGGATGGTCAAATGGGCAGATAAGTGGCAGATGGAATTTAACCCTGAAAAGTGTGAGTTGATACACTTTGGAAGGAGTAATTTGACAAGGAATTATTCAATGAATGGCATGACACTAGGAAGTTCTGAGGAACAAAGGGACCTTGGCGTGTGTGTCCATAGACCTCTGAAGGTGGAGGAGCAGGTTAGTGGGGTGGTGAAAAAAGCATATGGGACACTTGCCTTTATCAGTCGAGGCATAGATTACAGAAGTAGGGAGTTCATGTTGGGGTTGAATAGGACCTTGGTGACACCACAGCTGGAGCACTGTGTGCAGTTCTGGTCACCATATTATAGGAAGGATGTGATTGCACTGGAGGGAGTGCAGAGGAGATTCACCAGGATATTGCCTGGGATGAAACATTTAAGTTATGAAGAGAGGTTGGATAGACTTGGGTTGTTTTCGTTGGAGCAGAGAAGACTGAGGGGCGACCTGATCGAGGTGTACAAGATTATGAGGGGCATGGACAGGATGGATAGGAAGCAGCTGTTCCCCTTAGTTGAAGGGGCAGTCATGAGGGGACACAAGTTCAAGGTGAGGGGCAGGATGTTTAGGGGGGATGTGAGCAAAAACTTTCTTACCCAGAGGGTGGTGACGGTCTGGAAAGCGCTGCCTGGGAGGGTGGTGGAGGCGGGTTCCCAGACATCTCTTAAAAAGAACCTGGATGAACACTTGGCACGTCATAACATTCAAGGCTATGGACCAAGTGCTGGTAAATGGGATCAGGTAGTTTGGTCAGGTGTTTCTCACATGTCGGTTCAGACTCGATGGGCCGAAGGGCTTCTTCTGCACTGTGTGATTCTGTGATTCTGTATGACTCCTTATTGTGATGAGCTGTGCTCAATGTAGCTGCTGCTGAGCAGTCTCAAAAACAGAAGAGTGCTCACTTTTGAGAAGCTTTTTCAAGTGTGTGGCCACTAACCTCACTCTCCACCCACCCTCCCCTCCCCAGCATATGCTTGTGTGCTTCCTTCAGCCTGTGCTCCCTTGCATAACCCGTACCCCCTGCCAACCCCCGCTCCCTGGCCCGATCAGTACTGGAGCTCCTGCCCCAGCACCACACTGAAAGCCAGCCAGGAAAAAGCAACTTGCCTGTGGACCTCCACCGAATGTGCAGCGCCTCCTCCTTGATGTCATGAACATTGCGTAAGGTTGTGCGCACTCACCTCTGAGTTCCCCTTGAGGTTCAGTTCGCAAAGCATGATCGTTCTGAAGTCATCCCGACGTGGGTGGTAAATGTGACATGGGGGGATAATTCTGGTGAGAAGGGCTTATAATGAGATGCTAAAGGATTGAAATTAGGTTCCCGAAGTGCTTGGAGGGAAAAACAGCCCGCCATTGATGAATGGAGCGGACAATTGCAAACTGGTTTCATGACGGTGTGAAACTCATTTTTGGCTTCTCGCCATATTGTTCCCTCCCACCCTGCCACCATGACGCTCGCTGCCAATGGGACCGGGTGATTCTGCCCATAGTGTACAACATTAGATATGATTCTGCAATTGGACAACACTTGCTAAATAATCCTGATTATGCTAAGGATTAGACTGTCAACCAATTTATGATTAACAGATGAGGTCAATGTGTGGCTCATTTACATGTGCTAGAAGCTACATATATTTGAACACAGAGCTCTGTACTTTGTAGATAAAGGGAGCATGTCCATGCATTGTAACTTTTTCAACTGAACAAATGTTTGGTGGACTGCCATTCCCTGGTTCATTCCCCATGGCAATGCCTTGGCCAAACAGGGTGGACCTGCCAGGTTTGAGTTTAAATTGGAAAAAGCTTGGCAGTTAATTGTTCCCTGATGCATTCTCCCTGGCAACGCCTTTACCTATCAGCATCCACTTGTCAACCAATCATTACTCTCTTCTCATGCACTATAAATTGTTGCTTCCTTTACAGTTCGCCCGAATCTGTCCTGATGAGTGCAAGACAAAAAGTTTCGACAGCTTGTCCCTGTTTTCAACAACACAGAATATTACGAAAATGCTAAATATTTGTGCAGAAATATCAGACTGGCAAGGAAGGAGGGAGAAAACAAAATGAGACTCATCTTTTTTGTTGCTGATTTTTTTTGGTATTTCCTCTCACTGTATTATCAGTAATGCCACCTCTGCTGAGTGATATCTGTGCATCTTGCTTCTTCTTCAGCACCACAGCTTGTTCCGATAAATACTTGTATATAATGCTCACTGTTGTAAATAAACTCCCAAGAATGTCTCCTTGCCTCTGGCTCCTTGTTCTGATGAGCAGTGTTCATGTCACTCAGATGTGAAACCCTGGCCCCAACACAAGCTAAACCTCAGTCCAGGGGCTCTTCCCTGTGGCTTTGTGCAACCTTCCCAGCACTCTGATGGTGCGCCGTCCCTGTCACTGGATACATCAGTCATGCCTGTACCTCGATGGGTCTTATCATTACTGCCAGAATGTCCTGGGCCTGGGCCAGCGGCACAGAGTTCCATCATTCTCTGTGTGAGCTCTCAGCACCGTTGGGGTGCAGCTGCCCCACCATCTCATCAGCATGTGTGTCCGGTGACAGTGTGGTCTTGAAGGGTTCAGCTCATGAAGGATGTCAAAGGATCAGGGGAAGTTAAAGTTTCCCTGCTGCATCTCCATGATATGAGCCTGTTCACAGAGTGCAAGCGACCTGCCATCAGCCAAACAGGAGTCAGACATTCACATTAGCTATGTGAGGATTTATGGAATGTCCCCAGTGCATGTCGTCATCACCCTCCTGAAGGTAGGGACTATGGGTATCTTTATGTAGAGCCCCCTCCTAGATGGTGTGCCCTGGCAACGTATTTCTTCTGCCAGGTGCACAGGCTGAAATGACGTGCAGCTCCTGTTTGTAGACCTTAGTGGCTTCATGGCTCCTTGCAGGTGTTGCCTGTCTTCTACCAGGACCTGATCAAAGTCTGGAACATGGTCGTCTCGCACTGCAGCTCTCCACCATCAGGAGCAGCGTCTATCATCAGAGATCCACTGCTCAGGAATCCGTACCTGCACCATTTCAGGTGGCTGGTGGAGGGGAGGGCTGTGGCTGCTGGGGTGACCAGGATCAGGGCCGTGCTGGGTGGAGGAGGAGTGGGCTGGATGATTCCACAGAAGTTGGCGCGTTGTGTTTCGGTGGATGTCCAGTTCATGGCCAATGCCAACCATTACCTTGGAACAGTCATGCTCGGCCCCGACACCAAACTGGGCCTCGAGGAGGGGCAGGTGTGGAGTGGGCTCCCACCCCAACAAACCCCTGCTCGGTTGGAATTCCACATTGGCCCCAAACCCCGAACCCTCCCTCAGGAGCCTGAGTCTCTCAACCTGAGTCCCCTCGTGGAAATGCCCATCGTGCCCTTTCACTCGGTGTGGAGGCGTTTCCTGTGTGGGTTGCTGCTTCAAACTCTTCACTTCCTCGCCCTCACCCACAGCCCAGAAACACCCTGGCGTGTCTTGCTGCAGTAGAGGCCCCCAGTGGAGAGCTCTCTACACGGGAGTCCTATCCCTTACTATCGGGGACCTAGGGTGGAGGGTGCTGCATGTAACGGATCCATTCAACGGTAGGAGGTGTCGGTTCACTGACTCTCAAGTGTGGCCTTGTGGAGTCCGTGGACCACATATATGTAAGTTGTTGTGGGCTGCACCCCTTTTTCAGTTGTTTGAAAAGCCTTTTGCTTTTGTTTTGTTTGCATTTCAGCCCCTCGCTCCCGATCCACGGGCAGCCGGTGCAAAGGGGGCTGGGACGGAGGGGGACCTCCTTGCAATCTGCTCCTAGGACTGGCCAAGTTAGCAATCAACAGGTCCAGCCAACAGGCAATCGAAGGGGTTGTCCAGCTCAGCTGCCTGCCTCTCTCCTGCAGCAACATTCGCAGTCTGGTGTCCCAAGAGAGAGAACATGCGGTGTCTGCTGGCACCATCGAGGCTTTCCGTGCTCAGTGGGCACCATGGGGACTGGGGTACTTTACTGACCCCTTTAATCACATTTTAATTTGATGTTTGTAAGTTTCCTTAAAATTTAGCCTTTGGTTTTTGTGGTTTCCCTTTAAGGGGCTGCCTTTTACTTTGTCGCTGACTTTGTTAGTTTAGTTTATTTGTTTTGTAACCAAAAGACCAGCTTTGGTCTCATTCTTCCACGATCAGCACTTATTGTGAGTAACAAGTTGGCCTCCTTAATGTATCCCAGAGAGTGCTGGCCAGAGTTTAATGCGCTGCATGGCTACCTGAAACCCCACCCCCTCCGCCCTACTCCACCTGACCGATTGGCGGCAGCTTTGCCCACTGGACTGCATGCTGTGCTCTCAGCTCAGGCACAGGCATTCTCCTAACCCACACTGCAAGGCTGCACTGTTAGCTTGAACCATGGGGGAGACTGGCCCAAACCGGAATGATGACATTGCGAGGGGCTATGAGCGCTTCCATCAGTGACTGCCCCATGGCCAGCTTTAGCAAGGAGATTGTACAATGTAAGCAGTAGTCCAACTGTTTTGCAGTCCACTAAAATGTCCATCTGTTTGCATCTGTGGCCAAGGGATGAAAAGCCCTGGAGCATTTGGTGGCACTTTCAGGCTTCTGCTTTGCTGGAGTGGGCAGATAAGCTGGAGGCCCATCTCCAAGCGTGTTAATGTGGCTGCACCTGAACTGTTTTAGCTGCAGAGGGATGGTAACTTTATACAAGGTTTCCCTAATGCACGGCTGCTTCCCTCCCCCTCACGCCACACGTGCTTGTGCACAACCGTCAACCGCAGTGCAACCATTTCCCACTCACCCCAGCTCGCCTCAACCGCAGTGCAGCCCTTGCTGCAACACCCCACCCCCACCCCCACCCGGACACTGCACAACGTTGCTGTGCATTCACTTCTGAGCTCCCCTCGAAGTGCAGCCTTATAAATGCTGTTGTGAAACACGTTGGTGTCCTCGGATGATCCAGTTTTGGGGGATAATTCCAACGAGCTGGGCTGATAATGATATGCAATGATATTACAATGGCGTTCTCAACATGCGGCGCCATTGACGGTTGGAGTGAACGTTTTTTGGCCTTCCCGGTATATTGTCCGCTCACCCCCTCATGCTGCCCGATGTCAACGGACACAGAAAATTCCACCCAAGGCCTCCAGGAACTTTCAAACATTTATTAACTATATACAACTATATAGATAAGTAAGATGTTCCTTCCAGAATCATCTCTGAGTTCCAGTGACGGAAGTGAATTCTTACCTTAAACCCTTCCCTGGGGCAGCAACCACTGATCAGGAGCACTCCCTCAATAATCACCCGCACATGAGTTCAAAATGGCCACTTCCCACAGACGCTTGTTTTTGGGTCTGAGCAAGCACTTTTCCCTCAAGGAAGATAATCATCATCAAGAGATGTTACCTTCTTCCAGATAGCCTTTCAAATAATTATCAGCTAGATTATCACCACGGCGTCTGGAATTGAAAGCTAGTCTCAGTAATGGTGACCATAACAACTATCATCAATTGTTGTAAAAACACATCTGGTTCACTAATGTCCTTTAGGGAAGGAAATCTGCTGTCCTTACCCAGTCTGGTCTACATGTGACTCCAGACCCACAGCAATGTGATTGATTCTTAACTGCCCTCTGAAATGGCCTAGCAAGCCACTCAGTTTAAGGGCAATTAGGGATGGGCAACAAATGCTGGACTTGCCAGTGACACTCACATCCCATGAAAGAATGAAGGAAATTACTCTGATATTATCAGGACTGGGGGGCTGGTCTCTCTTCAAAAAACTGTATCTCCCCACTTTAGGAGAATACAGACAGGGGGTTCTTCAGCTGCATACAGAAAACTAAGTGAATTGTCATATTTTACTAACTTATTTACAAGTTTATTAAAGAATCATTTAACATGCAGTGTACTTTAAAGTGGATAAGTACATTGCAACGGTAAAGATTATAGAAAGATGGGAAACATAGTCTTAGTTATAATATAGAACCCAGTAAAGGACACTTTAAAAATAATGCTACAGACTAAAGATTATTTTCAGAATATCCATCAAATATTTAAAGCAAAGTATTACCTTAAACCCCCGAGTTGTTTCAGCTGTCTGAACAGCAGGACATGAAAAAACTGTTAGTTTTAAACTGTCCAGCTCTTCAACAGCCTGAGATGCATTGGTTTAATGTTCCCTTCTTAAACCCTTCATCAATATTACTGATTTATTGAGAAAAACTCGTATCTTTATTCCCCTTGTTGGCCAGGGGCTGCAGCCGAACTGCTGACACAGGCAAAAGCAACTTTTGACCTGAAGTAACCTGAGTCCAGTCACTGGCCTGAGCTGGCTGGAACCAGTTTGAAGTAGCTGCGTTTCTTGAAAAACAAAGGGAATGAGATAAGACACAAGTCCTTATTTAGGAAAGGAATAATGAGGTAATGCTACCTAAGTCCTTGGGACAAAGCCAATGAGAAGATGCCACAGACTAGGCAAGCAAGCCTAACCCAACGGGAGAGAGACAGCACAGCTTGAAGAGATAAGATTCAGTATAAGAATGGAGAATTTCAGGCGTGGACCCAGCGAGACTCCGGAGACCAACCATCGCAGAAGCGGAAGAACCTACGTCAGCAACGTAGAGACGAAAGAGAGAGAGAACGGAACACCTGGCCAGCGTCAGCTCTCCTTTTCGGATATTAGCTTTTATATTCTGTGACCACTCAGGGAGTGTCAGAGAAACCTAGTGGATGTGCGTTTAGATCCTAGTTTTGGGTATAAAACTGTATAACCTACTGTAAACTGCATGTCTATATTTAACCAGATGTATAAGCTATATGTAGATGATCTAACGTCGTGAATAAAGTGAATTTAGAGTTAAGAGAGAATTGATTCTTCTCCTCTTTGTACTAAGCCAACAACCGTTACCGGTGACCTCCGGCAACACCCTCTGAGCTAAATTTCATGATCTCTAGCAGCTATGGGTGCTGCCTCCTTGATTAAAATCCTCGCTTTTGATTATCCTTATCATTCACTATTATTTAATTGTTGAGGATGGCCTTATTATATGAACATTGTGTGCGTGTATCTGGTCAATATCTGGTAATATATTTTACTATCAATCCCAATTAGTTTCACTTCTAGATTTTTATAAGGTGATTTTAAACTTAAATTTATTTTCCAGCTCAGTAAAAGCTACTTTCTTACAGCATCTGTCTTTGCACGAGGCGTCTGATAATCTTCAATTCTGAATTTCAGAAGCCACTCGTCTTTCATGATACGCTGAGCTAAATTTTAAGAATGCCTTCTTGATAGGTGACAATGTTAAATCCCAGACTGAACTACCATCAATGTGTATTATCACCTTTTTAAAAATACCTTTGGTAATAAATAAAGCATTTAAATTGTGAAAGGATAATCCTTATCACTACCTATTTCCAAAAAAAGGCAAGAGCTCTAGAATTCCAGTGGATCTTGGCAACATAGAATAATGTTGTTTGTCTTTAATTAAAAACAGCTCTGAATTTAACTAAGTTCAGTGCTATTCATATATGTGTGCGAAAAGGCTTTTGGGTAAAATGGCTATCTGTTAGCATGTAACCATTTTCTCAATTCTCAAGTATAATGTCCTAATTACCTATGAATTCCACACAATATGTTTTACCTAACATGATACACATTCTGACATCACTGATGATGTATATTAGCTATTAGCATAATAGCTATTAACCCTTTATATTACTGTATTGTCCAAATGCACCTGGATGTTCTTGTTCATTAGTCACTGAAAGCTAACATGCAAGCAAGTGCAGAGAGCAATTAGGAAGGCAAATGGTACGTTGGCCTTTATTGCAAGAGAATTTGAGTACAGTAGTAAAAATTACTCACTGCAATTATATTGAGCCTTGGTGAGACTGCACCTGGAGAATTGTGTACAGTTTTGGTCTCCTTTACCTAAGGAAGGGTATACTTGCCAGAGAGAAAGTGCAATAAAGGTTCACCAGACTGATTCCTGGGGTCATGGGTTTGTTCTGTGAGGAGGGATTGAGGAGACAGGTACTGCATTCTCTAGAGTTTAGAAGAGCGAGAGGTGATCTCATTGAAATATACAACATTTTTACAGAGGCGAGATTCTGGGATTGTGAGGCAGCAATGGCTGCCATGCAGCTCTGACTATTTACAGCTGCGCAGACCCTTTAAATCATAATTTTTTTTCAATATCAGGTGTGGCCTAATGGACAGATCTTCGAGGCCTGATTCTTGCTCCAAAAAAACCAGTGAAAAGGCAGGTTTTTAAAAATCCCTGACGTTTAAACACACCCTCCCTCCGCTCTCTCACGTCTTCTTGCTCCTGCTCCCACAGGTCTCTCTTCCCCTGCCCCCTCCTCCCAAACTCTCTCTGATGGGTCATGACCATTTTGATGCCTCAAAATAGGGTCAAAGTGGGAAAGGTTTGGAAAGCACTGGGTTACAGAGTAAAACACAGATTGCTGTGGGAAGGAAGGACTCTTTCCCCACTTTTTACAGTTTTACTCCCCAATGTGGAGGACTCAGAGATAATGCTTACAAAGTGTGTACAGCAGAGTGTGTTATCTGCTTTTGGCAGTCATTAATATAGCAGCAATGGTTGCATAACAGATCAGTAGTACAAAAAATCAAACAATACAAGTGTTTGCCTGTCCAGTAAGGATGATCTTTCATCAGAATTACCTTTTTGTCCTAGCCAGCAATGCCCACATCCTGTAAATGGATAAAAAAAATCAGGCTGCTTTCAAGGAGTGAGGAATCAAAGGCAAAGAGCCATCAAAACTAAATTGAGTGTAAGAGTCTTAGAATATTGGTCAGTAGGAACCTCTTTACACAGGGGGTTGTGAAGCTCTGGGATTCACTTCCAGGGTCAGTGATTGAGGTACAAAGTTCAATAGTGACATGTGATCCTCATGTTTTTATCCAAGACCAACCTCCGTCCAAACATTCGCTCCAAATGTTGATGCAATGGTTCAAGCTAAGAGGTGCCAGGTATCAGTGACAGCAGAAACAGTAAATTAAATCTAAATGCAAGCAAATATCCATACAGTTTATCGTCATCCATTTCTATTTTAATAAAGTTTGATAATAACAAACACCACGATATTGGATTAGGCCCAGAATAGAAAATGAATTTGACCCCTGACCTGATCAGGTTAATCTGTCATATTCTAGATTAAACATCACTACAGTCTCTACAAACTGAGGAGTAATGTTAATTGGTGTAATGTGCGGGGAATCATGTCAGTCTCTGCTCAGTGCACTCTTCACCAGCCGCTGTACAGTTTCCAAACGGTCTTTCAGTGAATCCTTCAGTAACTTGTAGGTAAGAGCAAAGGACGACACGGCCCCAAAGATAGAGAAGGTCACTGGACTGAAGCGGTACTTGATCCCAGTCATCATGCAGGTGATGATGGTGATTCCTAACAGTACACTGGTAACTACTAGTGGCATCTTCCTTGGCAATCGATGATTCATTTCAGCTTTCAGAACTGAACTGGGTTTAGCGACTTTGCTGGCCAGGCTTTGCAGAAGCTTGTCACTGAGTTCCAGCTGTTTCTGGAGGTAGATCCGACCAGCAACTGTCAACCCAATGATGGTAATGACAGACAACACTGGCACTGGCACTGACACTGGTACTGACACTGGCACTGCACCCACTCCTCCAGCCAGAATAGCCAATAACCAGACTTTCTTCATCAACATTCTTTTTTTGGGTTCTGTAACATCCAGCATAATCTTTGGGATTGAGAGCGAGAGAACATTTGATTTAATGCTTGGGAGATCCCTGGCGAGGGTAGACTTTAATCTCAGGAAGTCATATTCCTCCAGGTCAAAACTAGAGATGAGAAAAATGTCTGGTGGTGTAACCCCAACAGTTTGGAAGTTACTGATACAGTCCCTGCGGATTGTCCTCCACCCTTCATTAAGATCAGCACCTTGCTTCTTCAGTGAATGAGCATCATTGTCTATTTTGGATTGGACATAGTAGAATTCTTTGCCCTGTCCTTGAATCTTTTTTGCAATCTCTGCATCGTTCTCTCTGAATCGGGCCTGGGACACGATGATGAAAAAGTCAAAGCTTTCAAACTTCACCTTCTTTAGGTAATTATTTAATTCAAAACCAAAGGAATTTGTTCCTGGAAGATCCCAGAGTTGAACATTAGGCAGATCCTGACAGGGATACTTGGTTGGCTCCATCCAGGTTTCTTCATTCCCAGTTGGAGCAGCTCCGAGATCACTGCTCCAAAGACCTCTCATAGCGTTGATGAAGGTGGATTTCCCTGAGCCCACATCACCCAGCACGGCAATGTTAAGCTGCACATTGTCTAAATTGTCTGACTTACTCTTTATCTGAAGAATCACTGCTTCCAATTCCCCCATGTTACACATAGATTGCAGGTTCCTGCTCTCCTGAACAGTGAAAAGCTTGGCGAGAGTAGACTGGGCCATTTGATCTCTAAAAATGACATAAATACACAAATGTTACACATGGTTTCAGGGATATTTGAGAAGTTTCAGATCTTTAGGAGGGTTTTATCTGGCCCCATGTTACTGTACGTGGTAAAATTTAACAAAAAGGTAATTCTGATGAAAGGTCATCGGCCTGAAACATTGGCTGGGATTTTTCAATGCCCCTCCCCTATCCCACCTCCCTCCAGGAGCTGAAAATCCACTGGCGGTAAGGAGCCAGTGCCACGCCCATTGTCTACTTGCCTCCATTGTGATTTTACCAGCAGCAGGGTAGGTGTTGGGCAGTCTGTCCCCTTGGGCTAATTAAGGTCCATAAGTGGCCAATTAATGGTCACTTAAGGGCCTCTTCCCACCCCCACTTGTATTTTACCAATGGCCGAGGGTGGCCAAGCCATATAGCGAGAAGCAGTAGTGAGTTTCAGGGGAGATTCTGTACTGTCAGTGCTTCACCCACACCTGGACACAACCCACTGCCAGGTCACATGCACTGAAATGAAAGAATACAGATAGATAGAATAGAGAGTGATGTGAAAAGATTTCTAATGGTTAATGAAATGAGACATTCACTAGTTGAAGATGCAGTTGAAAATAAGCAATACTAACTGTCTGTTACATCAGTCACACATTCATTTCTTAGCAGTAACGCAGGCAGTTTCTATGCTCACAAATATAATTCAAACAATTTAAAATATCAATAAAAGTCAACGGTTACAGTGTAAGTTTGTATTATTTGGCAGAAGGAACTAAAAGCATAACGTATAGAACAGGGGGAGGCCATTTGGTCTCTCAGGCCTGTGCTGGTCCTTTGAACAATCTATCCAATAAGTCTCACTCCCCTGCTCTTCCCCCTGTGGTCCTGTTTTCTTTATTACTTTTCAAGTATTTATCCTAATCATTTTTGAAAATGAATATTGAATCTGCTTCCACGTACTTTCAGGCAGTGCATTCTAGATCAAACAACTCACTATGTGAATCAACTCTTCTCATCTCCCCTCTGGCTCTTTTGACAAGTATCTTAAATCTGTGACCTCTGATTACCAACCCTTCTGCAGTGGAACCAGTTTTTCCCTATCTACTTGATCAGAATCCTTCATAGATATGAACACCTCAATTAAATCTCCCCTTAAACTTCTCTGCTGCAAGGAGAATAACCACAGCAACTCCAGTCTCTCCACCTAACTCAAATCCCTCAACCCAGGTTCCATTTTATTAAATCTCTCATGCAGCCACTCGAATGCTCTAAGTTACCGTTCTGATAATTACTGTAACATTCCCGTTACTTTGTCAGGGACTGCAAAATGTTGCCTTACGCAACGAATGGTTGTGTTCTATAATGATGCTAAAGAGGGTGTGGGTGCCATTGTATCAGTGCTTTGCTTCTGTCTATTTTGAGATCCTTGGATTGTGGTGTGAAAACCCAGTGTAGGCTCCAACTGCCCAGCAGAGTGTGTGGAATGCTTCCAATGCAGCAAAACTGGACATTTCAAGCATTTTTGTAAATGCGACAACTTGAATTGACGTGGGAGGCAAGCAAATATTTATGAAACACACTTTATCCAAGAAGTGGAAAATCAAAATACAGACAGAATTATCGGCCTGAATTTTTCCGCGGGTAGGCAGGCTCAGCGGGAGCAGGCTAGGGTGGTCACGGATCTGATCGCCGCCCTCAATCGGCTCCGCGCCGCCATTTTATGTGGGTGAGCCAAATGAGGCCCGCCCAACATAAGACGCAAGCAGTAGCACTCAGCACTACCTGTGCGGGCGGGAGATTCGGGGCCAGCGGTCTTTCATGCATGCACGGAGCTGCCTCAGGGAGATTGAAGAACTTTTGAAATTATTAAACAAAAGGTTTCAAAATGTATTTAAACATGTCCCTTCATGTAACTGTCATGTGACATGAGACGTGTTTTTACATTTATAAATGTTTAAATATATTTAGCAAAAGCTTTAGGAAACTTCATCCCGCTCGTGGATGAGGTTTCCTAAAAAACCCAAAGGCTGCTTGGGATTTTTGCCTTCCCGCCAACCTTAAGGTTGGGTGGGCAGCGTTACCGGTCACTTCAATTACTTTCTTAATATTCTTAATAGGCTGTTCACATATCGGCGGGCACGCAGCTGACTCCTGCCCACGCTTGCCGAATGAAACATCGCAGCTCAGCGCATGTCTGACCTGCCCCCGCACGCGACTGAAAAACCCTGCCCATAGAGTTCCTAGGGGATGTTGATAGTCTTAATCCAGACCATTGGTCAGTTATGGTACAAGTTAAAAGCCTTGATATTACCTTTAAAATTGATACTGGAGCTGCTGTTAACATTTTAGCAGATGACCCCCTGACTGCTTCCGCCAATTTCCCTTCATCCATCAGACTTCAAGTTACAATTTCCATGTGGCAAAGGCCCCAAAATTAAAGGCAGGATTATTGCTCCTCTCAGCTACAAAGGGCAACAAATTGTTGACTCTCTCTATGTTCTTCATAATCAACATACATCTTTATTGAGTGGCAATGTTGACCTATCTCTAGGCATTCTAGAAAAACCAGATGGCCTGCCATTTGATTGATTCACTGTCTTTCATTCAGCAAGCTTCAATCTTTTATTTAGAACCAGTGGCAATTCAGTGCTCAGAAGCTGAGGAAGTTTATAAAATCAGCAGCAAGCTCCGTTCTTTCACAGAGACACCTTCCACTAGATCCCGGGCGGATTGAAGTTATGAATCTCTCAGTTCTTCATGAAGTAAAGTCAGAAGGGGAGGATACACAAGGCACTGCAGCAGACAGTGACCATCCCCATAAAGACCTGTTGGGCCTGATTAGGCTCTTCCTAGAAGAAAGTGATGAAGAAGAATTCCTCACAGTGCTGAGTGATCTGTTGGAGGTTGAGGTCCTAGAGGATGATTCACCTTTCCAGATGATAGATGCACCATATGAAGTCTCTGTTGACTTTTTAGAGAATTCAGCTGTGTTTCTAGTGGCTGAGCAGCATTCCAATCTTAGTTCCACTGAATCTCCCAATATTTTGTTTACTTTATCTCCTGTTGTCCATGAACAGTCTTCCACAGAGAATGCCTTTCCTGAGACCAGGTCAGAGTCCATAGAGGATCACACTGTTAGAGAGCTGGGACCTTCCCAGGGTGAGAGTCCATTGTCACCCATACTTCAGTCCCAGCCGGAAGCCTCTTCCCTCCTGACCTGGAGGTCAGCACAGAAGCTGAAGCAGAATCTTTAGCACTTCTGAAGCTTTGAATCCTGTACAGCAATTTTGTCCCTGAGTTCACTGTCTACAGGAAATTCCTCTCCTTACAGGACATAGGGCTGTCTTGTCTCCATATCCTCCACATTTCTTCCCATTGCCCAACTGTATACCACTGTGCCACCACCTTTGGTTGGTCTGTCCTGTTGGTGGGACAGGGCATGCCGAGGGATGGCAATGAAGGTGTCTGGGACATTGTCTGTAATGTATGATTCCATGAGTATGACTGTGCTGCTGGCTGTTGCTTGACTGGTCTGTGGAACAGCACTCCTAATTTTAGCACAAGCCCCCAGATGTTATTAAGAAGGAAATGATTAGCACCCCGTTCAACAGCAAAAACATCCACTCCCTCCATTACCAACGAACAGTAGCAGCCGTGTGTACCATTTACAGGGTGCACTGCAGCAACTCATCAAGGCTCCTTAGAGAGCATCTTCCAAACACATGGCCGCTACCATTTAGAAGGACAAGGGCAGCAGATACATGGGAACACCACCACCTGGAAGTTCCCCTCCAAGCCACTCACCATCTTGACTTGGAAATGTATCACTGTTCCTTCACTATCACTGGGTCAAATTCCTGGAACTCCCTTCCTAACAGCACTGTGGGTGTACCTATACCACAGGGACTGCACAGTTCAAGGAGGCAGCTCACCACCACCTTCTCAAGGGCAATCAGGGATGGGCAATAAAAATGCTGGTCCAGCTAGTTACGCTCATGACACAAGAAATAATTAAGAAGCTTTGCAGAGCTGACTGTCATTTCTGGTGCCTAGGTCAATTCTGGGTGATCTCCCAATACCTTTTTGTAGACCTTGTAACAACTGAGTGTCTTGCTAGGCCATTTCAGAGGGAAGTCAACCACATTGCTGTGGGTCTGGAGTCACACGTGGGCCAGGCCAGGTAAGGACGGCAGATTTCCTTCCCAAAAGAATGTTAGTGAACCAGATGGGCTTTTATGACAATCGACAATGGCTTCATGGTCATCGTTACCCAGACCAATTTTTAAATTCCAGATTTATTAACTGAATTTAAATTCCACCAGCTACCATGGGAGGTTTCTAACCAACGCCCCAAGAGAATTAGCCTGGGCCTCTGGGTTACTAATCCGTTGACATTACCACTACACCACAGTCCTCTCTCGACTATCCACCCTTGGGCCAATTAAGGCCTTCATGTGACCAATTAATAGCCAATTTTCCATGCAGTGGCTGAAGGGGGAACCAGGTTTGAATTCCTCCAGGTTCCACTCCTCAGGCTTCTGGTGGGAAAAGGGGGTGAAGTAAATACCTTTATAATCCACTGGGAACAGAGGTCCACCCCCAAATTTTGGCCCCCTCTTGTGTTTCCCCTCCCCCCTGGCCTGTGAACTCCACCCCCTATACCACTCGCCCCCGCTGCCAGGTCCTCCTATCCTTCTCCTGCACAAAATCACCTCAACTTGCCTCTCCATTTGGCTTCAGTGATGATCTTCTCGGGGGACTGGATGCAATCCTAGTAGTGCCCACTGCTCCTAGTGGTGCTACTAAGACTAGGG